>NW_026040168.1:1716586-2081752 GCF_023343835.1 Lagopus muta | reverse complement strand
CGTTTCCTCCCAGAAATACAAGTATTCTGTCCAAAAATAGGACATTTTCGCCCAGAAATACCAGATTTCTCTCTCAAAAAATGACATCTTCTGCCAGAAATACCCGTTGTCTCTCGGAAATATGACATCGTCTCCCAGAAATTGCAGTTTTCTTCTCAAAAATTTGACGCTTTCTGCCAGAAATAGCAGTTTTCTACAAAAAATACGACATGAATTGCAAGAAATTGCAGTTCTATCCCCCAAAATACAAAATTTTCACACAAGAACACCTCTTTTCTCTGCAGAAATACAATATTTTCTCCCAGAAATATGACATTTTCTCCCAGAAATTGCAGTTTTGTCCCAAGTAGATGACATTTCCTCCCAGAAATAACAATTTACTACCCAAAAACATGATATTTTCCCCCAGAAACATCCGTTTTCTATAAAAAATATGACATATTTTCCCAGGAACTACAGTTTTCTCCTCAAGAATATGACATCACCTCCCAGAAATGCCCGTTTTCTCCCAAAATATACGGCCGTTTCAAACAGATGGGCCCGTTATCTCCCCAAGAATATGACGTTTCCTCCCAGAAATACAAGTATTCTGTCCAAAAATAGGACATTTTCGCCCAGAAATACCAGATTTCTCTCTCAAAAAATGACATTTTCTGCCAGAAATACCCGTTTTCTCTCGGAAATATGACATCGTCTCCCAGAAATTGCAGTTTTCTCCTCAAAAATTTGACGCTTTCTGCCAGAAATAGCAGTTTTCTACAAAAAATACGACATTTATTGCAAGAAATTGCAGTTCTATCCCGCAAAGTACAAATCTTTAACACAAGAACACCTCTTTTCTCTTCAGAAATACGATATTTTCTCCCAGAAATATGACATTTTCTCCCAGAAATTGCAGTTTTGTCCCAAGTAGATGACATTTCCTCCCAGAAATAACAATTTACTACCCAAATTGATGCTATTTTCCCGCAGAAACATCCGTTTTCTATAAAAAATATGACATATTTTCCCAGGAACAACAGTTTTCTCCTCAAGAATATGACATCACCTCCCAGAAATGCCCGTTTTCTCCCAAAATATACGGCCGTTTCAAACAGATGGGCCCGTTATCCCCCAAGAATATGACGTTTCCTCCCAGAAATACAAGTATTCTGTCCAAAAATAGGACATTTTCGCCCAGAAATACCAGATTTCTCTCTCAAAAAATGACATTTTCTGCCAGAAATACCCGTTTTCTCTCGGAAATATGACATCGTCTCCCAGAAATTGCAGTTTTCTCCTCAAAAATTTGACGCTTTCTGCCAGAAATAGCAGTTTTCTGCAAAAAATACGACATGTATTGCAAGAAATTGCAGTTCTATCCCGCAAAGTACAAATCTTTAACACAAGAACACCTCTTTTCTCTTCAGAAATACGATATTTTCTCCCAGAAATATGACATATTCTCCCAGAAATTGCAGTTTTGTCCCAAGTAGATGACATTTCCTCCCAGAAATAACAATTTACTACCCAAATTGATGCTATTTTCCCGCAGAAACATCCGTTTTCTATAAAAAATATGACATATTTTCCCAGGACCAACAGTTTTCTCCTCAAGAATATGACATCACCTCCCAGAAATGCCCGTTTTCTCCCAAAATATACGGCCGTTTCAAACAGATGGGCCCGTTTTCTCCCCAAGAATATGACGTTTCCTCCCAGAAATACAAGTATTCTGTCCAAAAATAGGACATTTTCGCCCAGAAATACCAGATTTCTCTCTCAAAAAATGACATCTTCTGCCAGAAATACCCGTTGTCTCTCGGAAATATGACATCGTCTCCCAGAAATTGCAGTTTTCTCCTCAAAAATTTGACGCTTTCTGCCAGAAATAGCAGTTTTCTACAAAAAATACGACATGTATTGCAAGAAATTGCAGTTCTATCCCCCAAAATACAAAATTTTCACACAAGAACACCTCTTTTCTCTTCAGAAATACGATATTTTCTCCCAGAAATATGACATTTTCTCCCAGAAATTGCAGTTTTGTCCCAAGTAGATGACATTTCCTCCCAGAAATAACAATTTACTATCCAAAACCATGATATTTTCCCCCAGAAACATCCGTTTTCTATACAAAATATGACATATTTTCCCAGGAACAACAGTTTTCTCCTCAAGAATATGACATCACCTCCCAGAAATGCCCGGTTTCTCCCAAAATATACGGCCGTTTCAAACAGATGAGCCCGTTTTCTCCCCAAGAATATGACGTTTCCTCCCAGAAATACAAGTATTCTGTCCAAAAATAGGACATTTTCGCCCAGAAATACCAGATTTCTCTCTCAAAAAATGTCATTTTCTGCCAGAAATATCCGTTTTCTCTCGGAAATATGACATCGTCTCCCAGAAATTGCAGTTTTCTCCTCAAAAATTTGACGCTTTCTGCCAGAAATAGCAGTTTTCTACAAAAAATACGACATGTATTGCAAGAAATTGCAGTTCTATCTCCCAAAATACAAAATTTTCACACAAGAACACCTCTTTTCTCTACAGAAATACGATATTTTCTCTCAGAAATATGACATTTTCTCCCAGAAATTGCAGTTTTGTCCCAAGTAGATGACATTTCCTCCCAGAAATAACAATTTACTATCCAAAAACATGCTATTTTCCCCCAGAAACATCCGTTTTCTATACAAAATATGACATATTTTCCCAGGAACAACAGTTTTCTCCTCAAGAATATGACATCACCTCCCAGAAATGCAAGGTTTCTCCTAAAATATACGGCCGTTTCAAACAGATGGGCCCGTTTTCTCCCCAAGAATATGACGTTTCCTCCCAGAAATACAAGTATTCTGTCCAAAAATAGGACATTTTCGCCCAGAAATACCAGATTTCTCTCTCAAAAAATTACATTTTCTGCCAGAAATATCCGTTTTCTCTAGGAAATATGACATCGTCTCCCAGAAATTGCAGTTTTCTTCTCAAAAATTTGACGCTTTCTGCCAGAAATAGCAGTTTTCTACAAAAAAATACGACATGTATTGCAAGAAATTGCAGTTCTATCCCCCAAAATACAAAATTTTCACACAAGAACACCTCTTTTCTCAGCAGAAATACGATAATTTCTCTCAGAAATATGACATTTTCTCCCAGAAATTGCAGTTTTGTCCCAAGTAGATGACATTTCCTCCCAGAAATAACAATTTACCATCCAAAAACATGATATTTTTCCCCAGAAACATCCGTTTTCTATACAAAATATGACATATTTTCCCAGGACCAACAGTTTTCTCCTCAAGAATATGACATCACCTCCCAGAAATGCCAGGTTTCTCCCAAAATATACGACCGTTTCAAACAGATGAGCCCGTTTTCTCCCCAAGAATATGACATTTCCTCTCAGAAATACAAGTATTCTGTCCAAAAATAGGACATTTTCGCCCAGAAATACCAGATTTCTCTCTCAAAAAATTACATTTTCTGCCAGAAATATCCGTTTTCTCTAGGAAATATGACATCGTCTCCCAGAAATTGCAGTTTTCTTCTCAAAAATTTGACGCTTTCTGCCAGAAATAGCAGTTTTCTACAAAAAATACGACATGTATTGCAAGAAATTGCAGTTCTATCCCCCAAAATACAAAATTTTCACACAAGAACACCTCTTTTCTCAGCAGAAATACGATAATTTCTCTCAGAAATATGACATTTTCTCCCAGAAATTGCAGTTTTGTCCCAAGTAGATGACATTTCCTCCCAGAAATAACAATTTACCATCCAAAAACATGATATTTTTCCCCAGAAACATCCGTTTTCTATACAAAATATGACATATTTTCCCAGGACCAACAGTTTTCTCCTCAAGAATATGACATCACCTCCCAGAAATGCCAGGTTTCTCCCAAAATATACGACCGTTTCAAACAGATGAGCCCGTTTTCTCCCCAAGAATATGACATTTCCTCTCAGAAATACAAGTATTCTGTCCAAAAATAGGACATTTTCTCCCAGAAATACCAGATTTCTCTCTCAAAAAATGACATCTTCTGCCTGAAATACCCGTTTTCTCTCGGAAATATGACATCGTCTCCCAGAAATTGCAGTTTTCTCCTCAAAAATTTGACGCTTTCTGCCAGAAATAGCAGTTTTCTACAAAAAATACGACATGTATTGCAAGAAATTGCAGTTCTATCTCCCAAAATACAAAATTTTCACACAAGAACACCTCTTTTCTCTACAGAAATACGATATTTTCTCTCAGAAATATGACATTTTCTCCCAGAAATTGCAGTTTTGTCCCAAGTAGATGACATTTCCTCCCAGAAATAACAATTTACTACCCAAATTGATGCTATTTTCCCGCAGAAACATCCGTTTTCTATAAAAAATATGACATATTTTCCCAGGAACAAGAGTTTTCTCCTCAAGAATATGACATCACCTCCCAGAAATGCCCGGTTTCTCCCAAAATATACGGCCGTTTCAAACAGATGGGCCCGTTTTCTCCCCAAGAATATGACGTTTCCTCCCAGAAATACAAGTATTCTGTCCAAAAATAGGACATTTTCGCCCAGAAATACCAGATTTCTCTCTCAAAAAATGACATCTTCTGCCAGAAATACCCGTTTTCTCTCGGAAATATGACATCGTCTCCCAGAAATTGCAGTTTTCTCCTCAAAAATTTGACGCTTTCTGCCAGAAATAGCAGTTTTCTACAAAAAATACGACATGTATTGCAAGAAATTGCAGTTCTATCCCCCAAAATACAAAATTTTCACACAAGAACACCTCTTTTCTCTTCAGAAATACGATATTTTCTCTCAGAAATATGACATTTTCTCCCAGAAATTGCAGTTTTGTCCCAAGTAGATGACATTTCCTCCCAGAAATAACAATTTACTATCCAAAAACATGATATTTTCCCCCAGAAACATCCGTTTTCTATACAAATTATGACATATTTTCCCAGGAACTACAGTTTTCTCCTCAAGAATATGACATCACCTCCCAGAAATGCCCGTTTTCTCCCAAAATATACGGCCGTTTCAAACAGATGGGCCCGTTATCCCCCAAGAATATGACGTTTCCTCCCAGAAATACAAGTATTCTGTCCAAAAATAGGACATTTTCGCCCAGAAATACCAGATTTCTCTCTCAAAAAATGACATCTTCTGCCAGAAATACCCGTTGTCTCTCGGAAATATGACATCGTCTCCCAGAAATTGCAGTTTTCTTCTCAAAAATTTGACGCTTTCTGCCAGAAATAGCAGTTTTCTACAAAAAATACGACATGAATTGCAAGAAATTGCAGTTCTATCCCCCAAAATACAAAATTTTCACACAAGAACACCTCTTTTCTCTGCAGAAATACAATATTTTCTCCCAGAAATATGACATTTTCTCCCAGAAATTGCAGTTTTGTCCCAAGTAGATGACATTTCCTCCCAGAAATAACAATTTACTACCCAAAAACATGATATTTTCCCCCAGAAACATCCGTTTTCTATAAAAAATATGACATATTTTCCCAGGAACTACAGTTTTCTCCTCAAGAATATGACATCACCTCCCAGAAATGCCCGTTTTCTCCCAAAATATACGGCCGTTTCAAACAGATGGGCCCGTTATCTCCCCAAGAATATGACGTTTCCTCCCAGAAATACAAGTATTCTGTCCAAAAATAGGACATTTTCGCCCAGAAATACCAGATTTCTCTCTCAAAAAATGACATTTTCTGCCAGAAATACCCGTTTTCTCTCGGAAATATGACATCGTCTCCCAGAAATTGCAGTTTTCTCCTCAAAAATTTGACGCTTTCTGCCAGAAATAGCAGTTTTCTACAAAAAATACGACATTTATTGCAAGAAATTGCAGTTCTATCCCGCAAAGTACAAATCTTTAACACAAGAACACCTCTTTTCTCTTCAGAAATACGATATTTTCTCCCAGAAATATGACATATTCTCCCAGAAATTGCAGTTTTGTCCCAAGTAGATGACATTTCCTCCCAGAAATAACAATTTACCATCCAAAAACATGATATTTTTCCCCAGAAACATCCGTTTTCTATACAAAATATGACATATTTTCCCAGGACCAACAGTTTTCTCCTCAAGAATATGACATCACCTCCCAGAAATGCCAGGTTTCTCCCAAAATATACGACCGTTTCAAACAGATGAGCCCGTTTTCTCCCCAAGAATATGACATTTCCTCTCAGAAATACAAGTATTCTGTCCAAAAATAGGACATTTTCTCCCAGAAATACCAGATTTCTCTCTCAAAAAATGACATCTTCTGCCTGAAATACCCGTTTTCTCTCGGAAATATGACATCGTCTCCCAGAAATTGCAGTTTTCTCCTCAAAAATTTGACGCTTTCTGCCAGAAATAGCAGTTTTCTACAAAAAATACGACATGTATTGCAAGAAATTGCAGTTCTATCTCCCAAAATACAAAATTTTCACACAAGAACACCTCTTTTCTCTACAGAAATACGATATTTTCTCTCAGAAATATGACATTTTCTCCCAGAAATTGCAGTTTTGTCCCAAGTAGATGACATTTCCTCCCAGAAATAACAATTTACTACCCAAATTGATGCTATTTTCCCGCAGAAACATCCGTTTTCTATAAAAAATATGACATATTTTCCCAGGAACAAGAGTTTTCTCCTCAAGAATATGACATCACCTCCCAGAAATGCCCGGTTTCTCCCAAAATATACGGCCGTTTCAAACAGATGGGCCCGTTTTCTCCCCAAGAATATGACGTTTCCTCCCAGAAATACAAGTATTCTGTCCAAAAATAGGACATTTTCGCCCAGAAATACCAGATTTCTCTCTCAAAAAATTACATTTTCTGCCAGAAATACCCGTTTTCTCTCGGAAATATGACATCGTCTCCCAGAAATTGCAGTTTTCTCCTCAAAAATTTGACGCTTTCTGCCAGAAATAGCAGTTTTCTACAAAAAATACGACATGTATTGCAAGAAATTGCAGTTCTATCCCCCAAAATACAAAATTTTCACACAAGAACACCTCTTTTCTCTTCAGAAATACGATATTTTCTCTCAGAAATATGACATTTTCTCCCAGAAATTGCAGTTTTGTCCCAAGTAGATGACATTTCCTCCCAGAAATAACAATTTACTATCCAAAAACATGATATTTTCCCCCAGAAACATCCGTTTTCTATACAAATTATGACATATTTTCCCAGGAACTACAGTTTTCTCCTCAAGAATATGACATCACCTCCCAGAAATGCCCGTTTTCTCCCAAAATATACGGCCGTTTCAAACAGATGGGCCCGTTATCCCCCAAGAATATGACGTTTCCTCCCAGAAATACAAGTATTCTGTCCAAAAATAGGACATTTTCGCCCAGAAATACCAGATTTCTCTCTCAAAAAATGACATCTTCTGCCAGAAATACCCGTTGTCTCTCGGAAATATGACATCGTCTCCCAGAAATTGCAGTTTTCTTCTCAAAAATTTGACGCTTTCTGCCAGAAATAGCAGTTTTCTACAAAAAATACGACATGAATTGCAAGAAATTGCAGTTCTATCCCCCAAAATACAAAATTTTCACACAAGAACACCTCTTTTCTCTGCAGAAATACAATATTTTCTCCCAGAAATATGACATTTTCTCCCAGAAATTGCAGTTTTGTCCCAAGTAGATGACATTTCCTCCCAGAAATAACAATTTACTACCCAAAAACATGATATTTTCCCCCAGAAACATCCGTTTTCTATAAAAAATATGACATATTTTCCCAGGAACTACAGTTTTCTCCTCAAGAATATGACATCACCTCCCAGAAATGCCCGTTTTCTCCCAAAATATACGGCCGTTTCAAACAGATGGGCCCGTTATCTCCCCAAGAATATGACGTTTCCTCCCAGAAATACAAGTATTCTGTCCAAAAATAGGACATTTTCGCCCAGAAATACCAGATTTCTCTCTCAAAAAATGACATTTTCTGCCAGAAATACCCGTTTTCTCTCGGAAATATGACATCGTCTCCCAGAAATTGCAGTTTTCTCCTCAAAAATTTGACGCTTTCTGCCAGAAATAGCAGTTTTCTACAAAAAATACGACATTTATTGCAAGAAATTGCAGTTCTATCCCGCAAAGTACAAATCTTTAACACAAGAACACCTCTTTTCTCTTCAGAAATACGATATTTTCTCCCAGAAATATGACATATTCTCCCAGAAATTGCAGTTTTGTCCCAAGTAGATGACATTTCCTCCCAGAAATAACAATTTACTACCCAAATTGATGCTATTTTCCCGCAGAAACATCCGTTTTCTATAAAAAATATGACATATTTTCCCAGGAACAACAGTTTTCTCCTCAAGAATATGACATCACCTCCCAGAAATGCCCGTTTTCTCCCAAAATATACGGCCGTTTCAAACAGATGGGCCCGTTATCCCCCAAGAATATGACGTTTCCTCCCAGAAATACAAGTATTCTGTCCAAAAATAGGACATTTTCGCCCAGAAATACCAGATTTCTCTCTCAAAAAATGACATTTTCTGCCAGAAATACCCGTTTTCTCTCGGAAATATGACATCGTCTCCCAGAAATTGCAGTTTTCTCCTCAAAAATTTGACGCTTTCTGCCAGAAATAGCAGTTTTCTGCAAAAAATACGACATGTATTGCAAGAAATTGCAGTTCTATCCCGCAAAGTACAAATCTTTAACACAAGAACACCTCTTTTCTCTTCAGAAATACGATATTTTCTCCCAGAAATATGACATATTCTCCCAGAAATTGCAGTTTTGTCCCAAGTAGATGACATTTCCTCCCAGAAATAACAATTTACTACCCAAATTGATGCTATTTTCCCGCAGAAACATCCGTTTTCTATAAAAAATATGACATATTTTCCCAGGAACAACAGTTTTCTCCTCAAGAATATGACATCACCTCCCAGAAATGCCCGTTTTCTCCCAAAATATACGGCCGTTTCAAACAGATGGGCCCGTTATCCCCCAAGAATATGACGTTTCCTCCCAGAAATACAAGTATTCTGTCCAAAAATAGGACATTTTCGCCCAGAAATACCAGATTTCTGTCTCAAAAAATGACATTTTCTGCCAGAAATACCCGTTTTCTCTCGGAAATATGACATCGTCTCCCAGAAATTGCAGTTTTCTCCTCAAAAATTTGACGCTTTCTGCCAGAAATAGCAGTTTTCTGCAAAAAATACGACATGTATTGCAAGAAATTGCAGTTCTATCCCGCAAAGTACAAATCTTTAACACAAGAACACCTCTTTTCTCTTCAGAAATACGATATTTTCTCCCAGAAATATGACATATTCTCCCAGAAATTGCAGTTTTGTCCCAAGTAGATGACATTTCCTCCCAGAAATAACAATTTACTATCCAAAACCATGATATTTTCCCCCAGAAACATCCGTTTTCTATACAAAATATGACATATTTTCCCAGGAACTACAGTTTTCTCCTCAAGAATATGACATCACCTCCCAGAAATGCCCGTTTTCTCCCAAAATATACGGCCGTTTCAAACAGATGGGCCCGTTTTCTCCCCAAGAATATGACGTTTCCTCCCAGAAATACAAGTATTCTGTCCAAAAATAGGACATTTTCGCCCAGAAATACCAGATTTCTCTCTCAAAAAATGACATCTTCTGCCAGAAATACCCGTTGTCTCTCGGAAATATGACATCGTCTCCCAGAAATTGCAGTTTTCTCCTCAAAAATTTGACGCTTTCTGCCAGAAATAGCAGTTTTCTACAAAAAATACGACATGTATTGCAAGAAATTGCAGTTCTATCCCCCAAAATACAAAATTTTCACACAAGAACACCTCTTTTCTCTTCAGAAATACGATATTTTCTCCCAGAAATATGACATTTTCTCCCAGAAATTGCAGTTTTGTCCCAAGTAGATGACATTTCCTCCCAGAAATAACAATTTACTATCCAAAACCATGATATTTTCCCCCAGAAACATCCGTTTTCTATACAAAATATGACATATTTTCCCAGGAACAACAGTTTTCTCCTCAAGAATATGACATCACCTCCCAGAAATGCCCGGTTTCTCCCAAAATATACGGCCGTTTCAAACAGATGAGCCCGTTTTCTCCCCAAGAATATGACGTTTCCTCCCAGAAATACAAGTATTCTGTCCAAAAATAGGACATTTTCGCCCAGAAATACCAGATTTCTCTCTCAAAAAATGTCATTTTCTGCCAGAAATATCCGTTTTCTCTCGGAAATATGACATCGTCTCCCAGAAATTGCAGTTTTCTCCTCAAAAATTTGACGCTTTCTGCCAGAAATAGCAGTTTTCTACAAAAAATACGACATGTATTGCAAGAAATTGCAGTTCTATCTCCCAAAATACAAAATTTTCACACAAGAACACCTCTTTTCTCTACAGAAATACGATATTTTCTCTCAGAAATATGACATTTTCTCCCAGAAATTGCAGTTTTGTCCCAAGTAGATGACATTTCCTCCCAGAAATAACAATTTACTATCCAAAAACATGCTATTTTCCCCCAGAAACATCCGTTTTCTATACAAAATATGACATATTTTCCCAGGAACAACAGTTTTCTCCTCAAGAATATGACATCACCTCCCAGAAATGCAAGGTTTCTCCTAAAATATACGGCCGTTTCAAACAGATGGGCCCGTTTTCTCCCCAAGAATATGACGTTTCCTCCCAGAAATACAAGTATTCTGTCCAAAAATAGGACATTTTCGCCCAGAAATACCAGATTTCTCTCTCAAAAAATTACATTTTCTGCCAGAAATATCCGTTTTCTCTAGGAAATATGACATCGTCTCCCAGAAATTGCAGTTTTCTTCTCAAAAATTTGACGCTTTCTGCCAGAAATAGCAGTTTTCTACAAAAAAATACGACATGTATTGCAAGAAATTGCAGTTCTATCCCCCAAAATACAAAATTTTCACACAAGAACACCTCTTTTCTCAGCAGAAATACGATAATTTCTCTCAGAAATATGACATTTTCTCCCAGAAATTGCAGTTTTGTCCCAAGTAGATGACATTTCCTCCCAGAAATAACAATTTACCATCCAAAAACATGATATTTTTCCCCAGAAACATCCGTTTTCTATACAAAATATGACATATTTTCCCAGGACCAACAGTTTTCTCCTCAAGAATATGACATCACCTCCCAGAAATGCCAGGTTTCTCCCAAAATATACGACCGTTTCAAACAGATGAGCCCGTTTTCTCCCCAAGAATATGACATTTCCTCTCAGAAATACAAGTATTCTGTCCAAAAATAGGACATTTTCGCCCAGAAATACCAGATTTCTCTCTCAAAAAATTACATTTTCTGCCAGAAATATCCGTTTTCTCTAGGAAATATGACATCGTCTCCCAGAAATTGCAGTTTTCTTCTCAAAAATTTGACGCTTTCTGCCAGAAATAGCAGTTTTCTACAAAAAATACGACATGTATTGCAAGAAATTGCAGTTCTATCCCCCAAAATACAAAATTTTCACACAAGAACACCTCTTTTCTCAGCAGAAATACGATAATTTCTCTCAGAAATATGACATTTTCTCCCAGAAATTGCAGTTTTGTCCCAAGTAGATGACATTTCCTCCCAGAAATAACAATTTACCATCCAAAAACATGATATTTTTCCCCAGAAACATCCGTTTTCTATACAAAATATGACATATTTTCCCAGGACCAACAGTTTTCTCCTCAAGAATATGACATCACCTCCCAGAAATGCCAGGTTTCTCCCAAAATATACGACCGTTTCAAACAGATGAGCCCGTTTTCTCCCCAAGAATATGACATTTCCTCTCAGAAATACAAGTATTCTGTCCAAAAATAGGACATTTTCTCCCAGAAATACCAGATTTCTCTCTCAAAAAATGACATCTTCTGCCTGAAATACCCGTTTTCTCTCGGAAATATGACATCGTCTCCCAGAAATTGCAGTTTTCTCCTCAAAAATTTGACGCTTTCTGCCAGAAATAGCAGTTTTCTACAAAAAATACGACATGTATTGCAAGAAATTGCAGTTCTATCTCCCAAAATACAAAATTTTCACACAAGAACACCTCTTTTCTCTACAGAAATACGATATTTTCTCTCAGAAATATGACATTTTCTCCCAGAAATTGCAGTTTTGTCCCAAGTAGATGACATTTCCTCCCAGAAATAACAATTTACTACCCAAATTGATGCTATTTTCCCGCAGAAACATCCGTTTTCTATACAAAATATGACATATTTTCCCAGGACCAACAGTTTTCTCCTCAAGAATATGACATCACCTCCCAGAAATGCCAGGTTTCTCCCAAAATATACGACCGTTTCAAACAGATGAGCCCGTTTTCTCCCCAAGAATATGACATTTCCTCTCAGAAATACAAGTATTCTGTCCAAAAATAGGACATTTTCTCCCAGAAATACCAGATTTCTCTCTCAAAAAATGACATCTTCTGCCTGAAATACCCGTTTTCTCTCGGAAATATGACATCGTCTCCCAGAAATTGCAGTTTTCTCCTCAAAAATTTGACGCTTTCTGCCAGAAATAGCAGTTTTCTACAAAAAATACGACATGTATTGCAAGAAATTGCAGTTCTATCTCCCAAAATACAAAATTTTCACACAAGAACACCTCTTTTCTCTACAGAAATACGATATTTTCTCTCAGAAATATGACATTTTCTCCCAGAAATTGCAGTTTTGTCCCAAGTAGATGACATTTCCTCCCAGAAATAACAATTTACTACCCAAATTGATGCTATTTTCCCGCAGAAACATCCGTTTTCTATAAAAAATATGACATATTTTCCCAGGAACAAGAGTTTTCTCCTCAAGAATATGACATCACCTCCCAGAAATGCCCGGTTTCTCCCAAAATATACGGCCGTTTCAAACAGATGGGCCCGTTTTCTCCCCAAGAATATGACGTTTCCTCCCAGAAATACAAGTATTCTGTCCAAAAATAGGACATTTTCGCCCAGAAATACCAGATTTCTCTCTCAAAAAATTACATTTTCTGCCAGAAATACCCGTTTTCTCTCGGAAATATGACATCGTCTCCCAGAAATTGCAGTTTTCTCCTCAAAAATTTGACGCTTTCTGCCAGAAATAGCAGTTTTCTACAAAAAATACGACATGTATTGCAAGAAATTGCAGTTCTATCCCCCAAAATACAAAATTTTCACACAAGAACACCTCTTTTCTCTTCAGAAATACGATATTTTCTCTCAGAAATATGACATTTTCTCCCAGAAATTGCAGTTTTGTCCCAAGTAGATGACATTTCCTCCCAGAAATAACAATTTACTATCCAAAAACATGATATTTTCCCCCAGAAACATCCGTTTTCTATACAAATTATGACATATTTTCCCAGGAACTACAGTTTTCTCCTCAAGAATATGACATCACCTCCCAGAAATGCCCGTTTTCTCCCAAAATATACGGCCGTTTCAAACAGATGGGCCCGTTATCCCCCAAGAATATGACGTTTCCTCCCAGAAATACAAGTATTCTGTCCAAAAATAGGACATTTTCGCCCAGAAATACCAGATTTCTCTCTCAAAAAATGACATCTTCTGCCAGAAATACCCGTTGTCTCTCGGAAATATGACATCGTCTCCCAGAAATTGCAGTTTTCTTCTCAAAAATTTGACGCTTTCTGCCAGAAATAGCAGTTTTCTACAAAAAATACGACATGAATTGCAAGAAATTGCAGTTCTATCCCCCAAAATACAAAATTTTCACACAAGAACACCTCTTTTCTCTGCAGAAATACAATATTTTCTCCCAGAAATATGACATTTTCTCCCAGAAATTGCAGTTTTGTCCCAAGTAGATGACATTTCCTCCCAGAAATAACAATTTACTACCCAAAAACATGATATTTTCCCCCAGAAACATCCGTTTTCTATAAAAAATATGACATATTTTCCCAGGAACTACAGTTTTCTCCTCAAGAATATGACATCACCTCCCAGAAATGCCCGTTTTCTCCCAAAATATACGGCCGTTTCAAACAGATGGGCCCGTTATCTCCCCAAGAATATGACGTTTCCTCCCAGAAATACAAGTATTCTGTCCAAAAATAGGACATTTTCGCCCAGAAATACCAGATTTCTCTCTCAAAAAATGACATTTTCTGCCAGAAATACCCGTTTTCTCTCGGAAATATGACATCGTCTCCCAGAAATTGCAGTTTTCTCCTCAAAAATTTGACGCTTTCTGCCAGAAATAGCAGTTTTCTACAAAAAATACGACATTTATTGCAAGAAATTGCAGTTCTATCCCGCAAAGTACAAATCTTTAACACAAGAACACCTCTTTTCTCTTCAGAAATACGATATTTTCTCCCAGAAATATGACATATTCTCCCAGAAATTGCAGTTTTGTCCCAAGTAGATGACATTTCCTCCCAGAAATAACAATTTACTACCCAAATTGATGCTATTTTCCCGCAGAAACATCCGTTTTCTATAAAAAATATGACATATTTTCCCAGGAACAACAGTTTTCTCCTCAAGAATATGACATCACCTCCCAGAAATGCCCGGTTTCTCCCAAAATATACGGCCGTTTCAAACAGATGGGCCCGTTTTCTCCCCAAGAATATGACGTTTCCTCCCAGAAATACAAGTATTCTTGTCGGGAATAACCCACTTGGCCAGGGAAACCTGCTGATAAACCTGGGGAAGCACACCAACTCAATATGAGTGAACAGCTTCGTTTATTGTAACCACAGCACACCTTATATAGATACAGAACCTGAAACCATGGTTATAAACAATTCTATAAATCACATACCTAGGGTACAGTGTTTAGACAAGCATATCGAAGGAACAAAGGCAAGCATTCCAGAAACCCATTCACCAAGCACGAACAATCCTAGATACAATCTAAGGGTACAATCTATGCTATGTTCCAAGCATAAACCGTCCCTGGCTCCTAAGCCACGCAAGCTAGTTCGAGCATCTTTTAGAAACTCAGATTCAGATACAGATTAAAACCCACTGCAATTCCCCCCTTTTTATTTTATGGACGCATCTCAAGATATTCCAAGGAGTTATGACCTCCTTGCTCTTTAAGCCAATCTTGAATAAAATCATTCGTCGAAAACGTTGTACTAAATACCGGCATGGCTCGAGGGGGATCGATTGCCCTTTGAATACAGCCATACACAATTCGTCCACCTATAATTATCAATAGCAAGATCAGTAACCATCGTAAACCTTCTTTTATCAGGCCGTATGCCCATGAGGAAAGGCCTGGGAAAGTAGAACGAAGCCAATCGTCTATGGGGTTATGATCTTTACTCACAGATTGCGTGTGATTCAGGAGCCAGCGAATCTGCTTATGTATGGAATCACTATGATCAGACAAATTAAAACAACACATTCCCTCAAAATCAGTACACCCGCGTCCCTGCGCTAACAGCAAAAAGTCTATAGCTGCTCTATTTTGCAACACCGCGTGCCGTAAACTGTCCATGTCCTCCAGCATTTCCTCAAGAATCTGGGACGTAATATTGCTTTGTTTGACTGTCCAACATGCCAATCGCTCAATCTGCTTCAAAGCTTGTGCAGCCGCCAGTCCTGGTGCTAGGATAGACGCAAAGATGTTCGCAGTGACCGTCCATAGCTGTACCTCGTCACGACAATCTTCAGCCAGAATCATTGCCGAACGTTGATCCCTCAGGCTGCCATCTCCTGATAGCATCCTATTGATGTTCATCCATTCCGCTTGCCGTGGTGCAAACAAGGTTAGCTTTCCTAAATAGCAGGGTCCTCCTACTATATTCTTAGGTACCCCGGCCCATGCCCTATCCCCACAAATTAGAAATATACCGGGGGGAAGGGCTTTTGCTGTATTCATATTGACTAGGGTCTCCAGCTGTAACCTCCCAGAAATACGGGTGTACCTAAGACCAAATGCATTGCCTATGCTAAAGTTTCCACCACAATAGTTATTAAAGGCAAAAGCTCCTACGTTCCGAGGAAATACAGAAGTCCATGGTTTGCCGTAATAAGGACTTAAGGGATTTTGTGGCCTAGTGAGGCGCATAGCAAATTTATCATAAGTACTTCCTGGACCAAACAAGAGACATTTAATGTCTCCTGAGGCATTACTTGCTGTTCGAGATCCTAATAAATCCAATTCCTGAGGATCCCACGGAAGGGTGTTATTCAGTTGACCAATCAGGCACGCACTACGGGTAGCTGTTTCACTATAATTACACTTCTTAACGCTATATACAAAATGTTGAAAAGCGGATAAATCATAATCAGGCCAACCAATTAAACAAGTGCGAAAAGGCTCTCCTGCTGATTTCAAGCTAAGACAGAAATCTGGATGATTTGTTCTATTAGCCCAAGTTACCCATACATTAGCTTCTGAAGACAACAGCGGTTCCCTCGGTTGGCTCGACTTGATCAATGTCATCCATAGAAGGAGAAGGTATCTTAGGCCGAGTCCAACGAGCTGGAACCCAAACTGGACCTGCTGAAGTAAGCACACACATGTAACCACGCCCTAAATAAAGGACTGGGGCAGGTCCCATCCATTTACCAGTTTTCATATCTCTATACATCACTTCCATTTTCTTATCTGCAGAATTTGTAGAATTTATAGACTGATTTTCTTGTAGATAGGCTTGATGCCGAACCACAGGTGGTACATCAACTTCCCCGAATATACATAAATGGTTTAGTGTAAACAGTGTATGCCCCAATTTTTGATCAAGATCTGTTATGTCAAACTTATTCAGATATCCCTTAACAATCTGATGAGCGCGTTCAACAATCGCTTGTCCCGTGGGAGAATGGGGAATACCAAACTGATGCTTGACTCCCCATCGTTGACAAAAACGGCGCACACGGCCACTAGTATAGGCTGGGCCGTTATCTGTTTTTATAATTTCCGGCACTCCCATTACTGCAAAACAAACAGTTAGGTGCCTGATGACATGAAGGGCTCGCTCCCCCGTTTGAGCTGTGGCCCAAATGAACCTACTGAAGGTATCAATAGTAACATGAAGATACCGACGTCGCCCAAAACTGCGTTCATGGGTTACATCCATTTGCCAGATTTGTGAAGGCTTTAAACCTCGAGGATTTACCCCTAAGCCTAAACCTGGACCATGATGGGCACACTGAGGACAGGCTCGTACGATAGCTCGTGCATCTGCTAAGGGAAGACCAAATTGTCTTTTTAGTCCTCGGGCGTTCTGATGATACAGCGAGTGTGCATGCTGTGCTTTGTGAAATATGTCTTCCGGGAGAGCCACCGAAACGAGATGGTCTGCTCTATCATTACCTTCTGCTAGTCCAAGAGATGTTTGATGACTTCGTACGTGAATCATACAATATTGCGCAGTGCGCATAGTCACAGCTCGATGTAGCATGCATAGCAGCGTAAACAATCGTTGATTTCTGACCTCACGTATTTGAGCTCCCTCTATCCGTTGGACAATTCCTACCACGTACAATGAATCAGATACCAAGTTAATTGGTTGATGCATCCAGTGCGACATGGCCCATACTACTGCCAACAGTTCTAATGTTTGTAATGAGTCCTCTGCTACAGCATCGAGTATGTGTGATCGCCACTGTTCTGCTTCCTTCCATACCACAGAAGCCTTACGTGATTTTCGCCCTGCATCAGTGAAAACAGTCACTGCATGCTTCAACGGAGTTTCAGAGTACTTTGGCTGTGGCATCCACTCGACCTGCTTAAAATGTGTTAGCAGAGATGGCTTTAGCGAGGAGACAACAAGGGAAGAAGAGGAAAGCAGGCTATCCGCGAGAGTCGATGAGTTCAAGAGATACCAGTCCAAAGTATCCTTTTGTATAGGCAAGTAGATACAAGCAGGTTCAGAACCAGCGATAGCTCGAATTCTGAGTCTACCTTTTCTTACCAGATCAGCAATAGTTTCAACTTTCATTTGTATTGTCTTACGGGGTTGCAGAGGCGGAAAGAGCCACTCCAGTATTCGGCTTTCCTGTACGATCGCTCCCAATATCTGTGAGTCTGTAAGATAAATGGCTAAAGACAATGGAACATCAGGTAACCGGCGAGATACTGACCTTGTTGCTATCTGTTGTAATAGCTGTTGCACAATTTGTGCCTGTCGGGTTGTTAAAGACACCTTGGCTGCCGGGTCTGTGCCTTTCAATAGCGGCCGTAGCTCATTAAGGTCCTTCGAGCTAAAGCCGATTACCGGCCGCAACCATTGGAGGTCACCAAAAAATCGTTGGACATCATTCAAGGTTCGTAACTCACAGTTGACGTTAAGCTTCTGTGGGCGAACAGTCCCTTCTGTAATTATCCATCCCAGGTATTTCCAAGGCGCTTCCCGTTGTATCTTCTCTTGTGCTATCTGCAAGCCGTTTTTCTGTAATTGCTCCTGTAGGAAGACTTCTTGTTGCATAGTAAAAGGTTCAGATTGAGCAAACAAGATATCATCCATGTAATGATAAATGATAGCATGAGACCAAGCTTTTCTAACCGGTGCTAACGCATGATCAACAAACAACTGGCATAAGGTGGGGCTATTTTTCATCCCCTGCGGAAGCACGACCCATTGATAGCGAGCTGCTGGCATGCTCTTATTGATTGCTGGCAATGTGAAAGCAAAGCGTTCTGAATCATCGGGGTGAATTTTGATTGTAAAAAAGCAGTCCTTCAGATCAATTATTAACAGATGCCATGACTCTGGGACCATCGATGGGTTTGGCAGTCCTGGTTGCAATGCCCCCATTGCTTGCATTTGATTATTAATAGCACGCAGATCATGTAACAGCCGATATTTCCCCGATTTTTTCTTAATCACAAAAATAGGAGTATTCCAAGGGCTGGTAGAAGGCACAATATGCCCTTGCTGCAATTGCTCTTGTACCAACTGACTGGCATACTGCAGGCTTTCCTGTTTCAACGGCCACTGATCAATCCAAATGGGATGATCAGAAATCCATCGCAATCGGATCGGGAAAGCCCATGCAGTGGCCGTTAGGGAAAACCCGGGGACTCTGAGTTGGTGAGAACAACACCCAGCTGGTCCAGTACGTCTCGGCCGACTAGCGCCGAAACACCCACCGGGAGGGGCATTACTGTAATTTTGCATTGCGCAGAGCGGTTTTCTAATGTCACTGTAATTGGATCCAAACTGCGAGACACTGGAACAGTTCCACCAACTCCTTCCACCCCCTTTCCAGCCGACTCCGTCGGCCACTGTCGGGGCCAAGCACTCGTTGCTACAATAGTAATATCTGCGCCAGTATCTAACAACGCTCGGATAGTAATAGTGCGTTGCTGATGAGTCAATGCAATTGGAACCACTGGTCTCGTATGCAGAGGCATAGTCAAAAGTGCGAGGCCCCCTGTGGATCCGAAACTCTTATCTCCCCTGCTGTCAGGAGAGCGCGGGGACACAGCTGCAGTTAAATGCGGTAAGGGAATCAGTTGTGCAACACGCGAATGAGCAGGGACATGAACAGGTGGATGCCATGTGTGCATTACAATTTGAATAACCCCTGTATAGTCCTTATCAATTAATCCAGGCAATATCAATAAACCTGCTAACCCAGTAGAGGAGCGACCAATGAGCAAAGCTCCAACAGGCTGTCCATTAATTAAAATCGGTGCCTTTATTTCCGAGGCAACCTTCTGTGGTCTAGTGTCGATTAACGTGACATCTACTGCGGTTGCCAGGTCCAAGCCGAGGCTGCCGGGGGTGGCTGGGGAGAGGACGGCGGAGCCGGAGCGGTCAGAGTCGGCAACGCATTGTTTGCCGAGGTCGCTACTGTTGTCGTTGCGCGGCGACTCGCGCTCTGCTTGCCGTTTCCCGACCGACATACCACCGTACCATGGGTGCCAGATTGACAGTTATCGCACCATACCTTAGATTTACAATCTCGTTTAAAGTGTCCGAGTTTACCACATCGGAAACATCGCTGCTTCCCTTTAGCTGACTCACTCTGCCTTTTGTTATTGCTCTGCAACAACGGAGCGAATGCCGCAAATGCCTGATTATGAGCAGTAGCCAGGCGTTCACTTATAGTCTCTCCCACCGCTCGCACAGCCTCCACTAACATTGCCTGAGCTGCCGTAGGTACACGGTTCATGCGCTCTAACATCTCCTCTAGAGTAGCATTCAGAGGCAATGTGGCTAAGACAGATTTCGTAACGGAATTACTATTTTCAAGAACGCACTGACGTAACAGAGAAGCACGCATCCAGTCTGGCACATCGACATGCGACAATGCCTCAGTCAATTTATCAACGAAGCTAGCAAAAGTTTCCTCTCTGCCCTGCTTAATTGATAAGTATGATGGTGTCGGCTTTGATGTCTTTACCATGTTATACGCGTCCCGTGCCAAGTTCATACTCTCCATACAAACTTCAGGTCCCATCTGGACCTGAATGTCAGGGCGAGAAAACATATTGCTGCCTGTTAACTGATCAACCGTAACCTGAAACAATGGGTGGTGCATATCCCGCGGGGTCTGTGCAGACAGCTCACACAGCCGCCGCCAATGTGCTTGCCACAACATCTGCTCAGAGGGTTTCATAATCATACGCATTATAGTTTTTACGTCCTCTGGAATCAGAATGCTACTAGCCCATATATACGTCAACAGCTGTCGAGCCGGTTCACTATGTAACCCGTGCTCGGCCACTGTAGCCCGCAACTGAAATAACATTTTCCAACCGATTGGCACATGTACCCCGTGAACCTCTCCATCCGGTCCTGCATCGTAACGAATGGGAAAAGCTTGACTCACAACCTCCACTATATCCATTTTCCCCTGCTGTGCGGCTTGTTCCGCAATCTTAGACCAATTAAATCTTGTAACCCGTCTATTTTTCCCTATTTGAGTGACATCGTCACAGCCCTTTTGTTCATTTCTCCTTGGTAAAGCCCCCGCTGGCACAGGTGCACAGGCGAGTGGAGGAGGGGGGGGAGGCAAATCCCCATTACCTTCCTCCTCAGGGAATAAGTCGGGCTCAGAATCCGACTCTTCCTTTCGAGGAGCGCTGGGCAAAACGTAATTATCCAACTTAACGGGGACAGGGATGCCCATAGATGGATGAGGGGGATCCTGGATTCTCCCCGTAGCCGTCCCAACCCCCAATTGCTGAGCTGCCTGACCGGCCATATCCTGCTCCACCTTGTGTCTCTTAATACAGTTAATAATCTCTCTCCAAGGCTTCATTAATTTCTTAGCCTCCTTTTTATCATCAATCACCTGATCCCAAAGTATATCACCACACGTACGCCACTCATCAACATTAAATAAGGTTCCTGCATGCAAGAATACCCCCGCCGATCGCCCGAAATCTAAAACGTTCGGTACCGACTTTAAAACTCCCGAATCCACCCCGCGTTTTTCTAAAAAACGTAAAAGCAATTGTTGGGCTACCTCCCGCTCCATTCCGTCTGATGGAGCTTGCAATCCGCCTCCTACGGTCGCGCTCAGCTGGCCAGCTATTCACACAGGTTGCCCTCCGAATCTACCCCGGTTGTCAACCGCACAAGATTCGCAACGCCAGGCACATCAGTCAGGTCCCTGTTCGGGCGCCAAATGTCGGGAATAACCCACTTGGCCAGGGAAACCTGCTGATAAACCTGGGGAAGCACACCAACTCAATATGAGTGAACAGCTTCGTTTATTGTAACCACAGCACACCTTATATAGATACAGAACCTGAAACCATGGTTATAAACAATTCTATAAATCACATACCTAGGGTACAGTGTTTAGACAAGCATATCGAAGGAACAAAGGCAAGCATTCCAGAAACCCATTCACCAAGCACGAACAATCCTAGATACAATCTAAGGGTACAATCTATGCTATGTTCCAAGCATAAACCGTCCCTGGCTCCTAAGCCACGCAAGCTAGTTCGAGCATCTTTTAGAAACTCAGATTCAGATACAGATTAAAACCCACTGCATATTCTGTCCAAAAATAGGACATTTTCTCCCAGAAATACCAGATTTTTCTCTCAAAAAATGACATCTTCTGCCAGAAATACCCGTTGTCTCTCGGAAATATGACATCGTCTCCCAGAAATTGCAGTTTTCTCCTCAAAAATTTGACGCTTTCTGCCAGAAATAGCAGTTTTCTACAAAAAATACGACATGTATTGCAAGAAATTGCAGTTCTATCCCCCAAAATACAAAATTTTCACACAAGAACACCTCTTTTCTCAGCAGAAATACGATATGTTCTCCCAGAAATTGCAGTTTTGTCCCAAGTAGATGACATTTCCTCCCAGAAATAGCAATTTACTACCAAAATTGATGCTATTTTGCCGCAGAAACATCCATTTTCTATACAAAATATGACATATTTTCCCAGGAACAACAGTTTTCTCCTCAAGAATATGACATCACCTCCCAGAAATGCCCGTTTTCTCCCAAAATATACGGCCGTTTCAAACAGATGGGCCCGTTTTCTCCCCAAGAATATGACGTTTCCTCCCAGAAATACAAGTATTCTGTCCAAAAATAGGACATTTTCGCCCAGAAATACCAGATTTCTCTCTCAGAAAATGACATCTTCTGCCAGAAATACCCGTTTTCTCTCGGAAATATGACATCGTCTCCCAGAAATTGCAGTTTTCTCCTCAAAAATTTGACGCTTTCTGCCAGAAATAGCAGTTTTCTACAAAAAATAAGACATTTATTGCAAGAAATTGCAGTTCTCTCCCCAAAAGTACAAATCTTTCACACAAGAACACCTTTTTCTCTTCAGAAATACGATATTTTCTCCCAGAAATATGACATTTTCTCCCAGAAATTGCAGTTTTGTCCCAAGTTGATGACATTTCCTCCCAGTAATAACAATTGACTACCCAAATTGATGGTATTTTCCCGCAGAAACATCCGTTTTCTATAAAAAATATGACATATTTTCCCAGGAACAACAGTTTTCTCCTCAAGAATATGACATTACCTCCCAGAAATGCCCGGTTTCTCCCAAAATATACGGCCGTTTCAAACAGATGGGCCCGTTATCTCCCCAAGAATATGACGTTTCCTCTCAGAAATACAAGTATTCTGTCCAAAAATAGGACATTTTCTCCCAGAAATACCAGATTTCTCTCTCAAAAAATGACATTTTCTGCCAGAAATACCCGTTTTCTCTCGGAAATATGACATCGTCTCCCAGAAATTGCAGTTTTCTTCTCAAAAATTTGACGCTTTCTGCCAGAAATAGCAGTTTTCTACAAAAAATACGACATTTATTGCAAGAAATTGCAGTTCTATCCCGCAAAGTACAAATCTTTAACACAAGAACACCTCTTTTCTCTTCAGAAATACGATATTTTCTCCCAGAAATATGACATATTCTCCCAGAAATTGCAGTTTTGTCCCAAGTAGATGACATTTCCTCCCAGAAATAACAATTTACTACCCAAATTGATGCTATTTTCCCGCAGAAACATCCGTTTTCTATAAAAAATATGACATATTTTCCCAGGAACAACAGTTTCCTCCTCAAGAATATGACATCACCTCCCAGAAATGCCCGGTTTCTCCCAAAATATACGGCCGTTTCAAACAGATGGGCCCGTTTTCTCCCCAAGAATATGACGTTTCCTCCCAGAAATACAAGTATTCTGTCCAAAAATAGGACATTTTCGCCCAGAAATACCAGATTTCTCTCTCAAAAAATGACATCTTCTGCCAGAAATACCCGTTGTCTCTCGGAAATATGACATCGTCTCCCAGAAATTGCAGTTTTCTCCTCAAAAATTTGACGCTTTCTGCCAGAAATAGCAGTTTTCTACAAAAAATACGACATGTATTGCAAGAAATTGCAGTTCTATCCCCCAAAATACAAAATCTTCACACAAGAACACCTCTTTTCTCAGCAGAAATACGATATGTTCTCCCAGAAATTGCAGTTTTGTCCCAAGTAGATGACATTTCCTCCCAGAAATAACAATTTACTATCCAAAAACATGATATTTTCCCCCAGAAACATCCGTTTTCTATACAAAATATGACATATTTTCCCAGGAACAACAGTTTTCTCCTCAAGAATATGACATCACCTCCCAGAAATGCCCGTTTTCTCCCAAAATATACGGCCGTTTCAAACAGATGGGCCCGTTTTCTCCCCAAGAATATGACGTTTCCTCCCAGAAATACAAGTATTCTGTCCAAAAATAGGACATTTTCGCCCAGAAATACCAGATTTCTCTCTCAAAAAATGACATCTTCTGCCAGAAATACCCGTTTTCTCTCGGAAATATGACATCGTCTCCCAGAAATTGCAGTTTTCTCCTCAAAAATTTGACGCTTTCTGCCAGAAATAGCAGTTTTCTACAAAAAATAAGACATTTATTGCAAGAAATTGCAGTTCTCTCCCCAAAAGTACAAATCTTTCACACAAGAACACCTCTTTTCTCTTCAGAAATACGATATTTTCTCCCAGAAATATGACATTTTCTCCCAGAAATTGCAGTTTTGTCCCAAGTTGATGACATTTCCTCCCAGTAATAACAATTGACTACCCAAATTGATGGTATTTTCCCGCAGAAACATCCGTTTTCTATAAAAAATATGACATATTTTCCCAGGAACAACAGTTTTCTCCTCAAGAATATGACATTACCTCCCAGAAATGCCCGGTTTCTCCCAAAATATACGGCCGTTTCAAACAGATGGGCCCGTTTTCTCCCCAAGAATATGACGTTTCCTCTCAGAAATACAAGTATTCTGTCCAAAAATAGGACATTTTCGCCCAGAAATACCAGATTTCTCTCTCAAAAAATGACATCTTCTGCCAGAAATACCCGTTGTCTCTCGGAAATATGACATCGTCTCCCAGAAATTGCAGTTTTCTTCTCAAAAATTTGACGCTTTCTGCCAGAAATAGCAGTTTTCTACAAAAAATACGACATGTATTGCAAGAAATTGCAGTTCTATCCCCCAAAATACAAATCTTTAACACAAGAACACCTCTTTTCTCTGCAGAAATACAATATTTTCTCCCAGAAATATGACATTTTCTCCCAGAAATTGCAGTTTTGTCCCAAGTTGATGACATTTCCTCCCAGTAATAACAATTGACTACCCAAATTGATGGTATTTTCCCGCAGAAACATCCGTTTTCTATAAAAAATATGACATATTTTCCCAGGAACAACAGTTTTCTCCTCAAGAATATGACATTACCTCCCAGAAATGTCCGGTTTCTCCCAAAATATACGGCCGTTTCAAACAGATGGGCCCGTTTTCTCCCCAAGAATATGACGTTTCCGCCCAGAAATACAAGTATTCTGTCCAAAAATAGGACATTTTCTCCCAGAAATACCAGATTTCTCTCTCAGAAAATGACATCTTCTGCCAGAAATACCCGTTTTCTCTCGGAAATATGACATCGTCTCCCAGAAATTGCAGTTTTCTTCTCAAAAATTTGACGCTTTCTGCCAGAAATAGCAGTTTTCTACAAAAAATACGACATGTATTGCAAGAAATTGCAGTTCTATCCCCCAAAATACAAATCTTTAACACAAGAACACCTCTTTTCTCTGCAGAAATACAATATTTTCTCCCAGAAATATGACATTTTCTCCCAGAAATTTCAGTTTTGTCCCAAGTTGATGACATTTCCTCCCAGTAATAACAATTGACTACCCAAATTGATGGTATTTTCCCGCAGAAACATCCGTTTTCTATAAAAAATATGACATATTTTCCCAGGAACAACAGTTTTCTCCTCAAGAATATGACATTACCTCCCAGAAATGCCCGGTTTCTCCCAAAATATACGGCCGTTTCAAACAGATGGGCCCGTTTTCTCCCCAAGAATATGACGTTTCCTCTCAGAAATACAAGTATTCTGTCCAAAAATAGGACATTTTCTCCCAGAAATACCAGATTTCTCTCTCAAAAAATGACATTTTCTGCCAGAAATACCCGTTTTCTCTCGGAAATATGACATCGTCTCCCAGAAATTGCAGTTTTCTTCTCAAAAATTTGACGCTTTCTGCCAGAAATAGCAGTTTTCTACAAAAAATACGACATGTATTGCAAGAAATTGCAGTTCTATCCCCCAAAATACAAAATTTTCACACAAGAACACCTCTTTTCTCAGCAGAAATACGATATGTTCTCCCAGAAATTGCAGTTTTGTCCCAAGTAGATGACATTTCCTCCCAGAAATAACAATTTACTATCCAAAAACATGATATTTTCCCCCAGAAACATCCGTTTTCTATACAAAATATGACATATTTTCCCAGGAACAACAGTTTTCTCCTCAAGAATATGACATCACCTCCCAGAAATGCCCGTTTTCTCCCAAAATATACGGCCGTTTCAAACAGATGGGCCCGTTTTCTCCCCAAGAATATGACGTTTCCTCCCAGAAATACAAGTATTCTGTCCAAAAATAGGACATTTTCGCCCAGAAATACCAGATTTCTCTCTCAAAAAATGACATCTTCTGCCAGAAATACCCGTTTTCTCTCGGAAATATGACATCGTCTCCCAGAAATTGCAGTTTTCTCCTCAAAAATTTGACGCTTTCTGCCAGAAATAGCAGTTTTCTACAAAAAATAAGACATTTATTGCAAGAAATTGCAGTTCTCTCCCCAAAAGTACAAATCTTTCACACAAGAACACCTCTTTTCTCTTCAGAAATACGATATTTTCTCCCAGAAATATGACATTTTCTCCCAGAAATTGCAGTTTTGTCCCAAGTAGATGACATTTCCTCCCAGAAATAACAATTTACTACCCAAATTGATGGTATTTTCCCGCAGAAACATCCGTTTTCTATAAAAAATATGACATATTTTCCCAGGAACAACAGTTTTCTCCTCAAGAATATGACATTACCTCCCAGAAATGCCCGGTTTCTCCCAAAATATACGGCCGTTTCAAACAGATGGGCCCGTTTTCTCCCCAAGAATATGACGTTTCCTCTCAGAAATACAAGTATTCTGTCCAAAAATAGGACATTTTCTCCCAGAAATACCAGATTTCTCTCTCAAAAAATGACATTTTCTGCCAGAAATACCCGTTTTCTCTCGGAAATATGACATCGTCTCCCAGAAATTGCAGTTTTCTTCTCAAAAATTTGACGCTTTCTGCCAGAAATAGCAGTTTTCTACAAAAAATACGACATGTATTGCAAGAAATTGCAGTTCTATCCCCCAAAATACAAATCTTTAACACAAGAACACCTCTTTTCTCTGCAGAAATACAATATTTTCTCCCAGAAATATGACATTTTCTCCCAGAAATTGCAGTTTTGTCCCAAGTAGATGACATTTCCTCCCAGAAATAACAATTTACTATCCAAAACCATGATATTTTCCCCCAGAAACATCCGTTTTCTATACAAAATATGACATATTTTCCCAGGAACAACAGTTTTCTCCTCAAGAATATGACATCACCTCCCAGAAATGCCCGGTTTCTCCCAAAATATACGGCCGTTTCAAACAGATGGGCCCGTTTTCTCCCCAAGAATATGACGTTTCCTCCCAGAAATACAAGTATTCTGTCCAAAAATAGGACATTTTCGCCCAGAAATACCAGATTTCTCTCTCAAAAAATGACATTTTCTGCCAGAAATATCCGTTTTCTCTCGGAAATATGACATCGTCTCCCAGAAATTGCAGTTTTCTCCTCAAAAATTTGACGCTTTCTGCCAGAAATAGCAGTTTTCTACAAAAAATACGACATGTATTGCAAGAAATTGCAGTTCTATCTCCCAAAATACAAAATTTTCACACAAGAACACCTCTTTTCTCTACAGAAATACGATATTTTCTCTCAGAAATATGACATTTTCTCCCAGAAATTGCAGTTTTGTCCCAAGTAGATGACATTTCCTCCCAGAAATAACAATTTACTATCCAAAAACATGATATTTTCCCCCAGAAACATCCGTTTTCTATACAAAATATGACATATTTTCCCAGGAACAACAGTTTTCTCCTCAAGAATATGACATCACCTCCCAGAAATGCAAGGTTTCTCCTAAAATATACGGCCGTTTCAAACAGATGGGCCCGTTTTCTCCCCAAGAATATGACGTTTCCTCCCAGAAATACAAGTATTCTGTCCAAAAATAGGACATTTTCGCCCAGAAATACCAGATTTCTCTCTCAAAAAATTACATTTTCTGCCAGAAATATCCGTTTTCTCTAGGAAATATGACATCGTCTCCCAGAAATTGCAGTTTTCTTCTCAAAAATTTGACGCTTTCTGCCAGAAATAGCAGTTTTCTACAAAAAATACGACATGTATTGCAAGAAATTGCAGTTCTATCCCCCAAAATACAAAATTTTCACACAAGAACACCTCTTTTCTCAGCAGAAATACGATAATTTCTCTCAGAAATATGACATTTTCTCCCAGAAATTGCAGTTTTGTCCCAAGTAGATGACATTTCCTCCCAGAAATAACAATTTACTATCCAAAAACATGATATTTTCCCGCAGAAACATCCGTTTTCTATACAAAATATGACATATTTTCCCAGGACCAACAGTTTTCTCCTCAAGAATATGACATCACCTCCCAGAAATGCCAGGTTTCTCCCAAAATATACGACCGTTTCAAACAGATGAGCCCGTTTTCTCCCCAAGAATATGACATTTCCTCTCAGAAATACAAGTATTCTGTCCAAAAATAGGACATTTTCTCCCAGAAATACCGGATTTCTCTCTCAAAAAATGACATCTTCTGCCAGAAATACCCGTTTTCTCTCGGAAATATGACATCGTCTCCCAGAAATTGCAGTTTTCTCCTCAAAAATTTGACGCTTTCTGCCAGAAATAGCAGTTTTCTACAAAAAATACGACATGTATTGCAAGAAATTGCAGTTCTATCTCCCAAAATACAAAATTTTCACACAAGAACACCTCTTTTCTCTACAGAAATACGATATTTTCTCTCAGAAATATGACATTTTCTCCCAGAAACTGCAGTTTTGTCCCAAGTAGATGACATTTCCTCCCAGAAATACCAATTTACTATCCAAAAACATGATATTTTCGCCCAGAAACATCCGTTTTCTATAAAAAATATGACATATTTTCCCAGGAACAACAGTTTTCTCCTCAAGAATATGACATTACCACCCAGAAATGCCAGGTTTCTCCCAAAATATACGGCCATTTCAAACAGATGGGCCCGTTATCTCCCCAGGAATATGACGTTTCCTCCCAGAAATACAAGTATTCTGTCCAAAAATAGGACATTTTCGCCCAGAAATACCAGATTTCTCTCTCAAAAAATGACATTTTCTGCCAGAAATACCCGTTTTCTCTCGGAAATATGACATCGTCTCCCAGAAATTGCAGTTTTCTTCTCAAAAATTTGACGCTTTCTGCCAGAAATAGCAGTTTTCTACAAAAAATACGACATGAATTGCAAGAAATTGCAGTTCTATCCCCCAAAATACAAAATTTTCACACAAGAACACCTCTTTTCTCTGCAGAAATACAATATTTTCTCCCAGAAATATGACATTTTCTCCCAGAAATTGCAGTTTTGTCCCAAGTAGATGACATTTCCTCCCAGAAATAACAATTTACTATCCAAAACCATGATATTTTCCCCCAGAAACATCCGTTTTCTATACAAAATTTGACATATTTTCCCAGGAACAACAGTTTTCTCCTCAAGTATATGACATCACCTCCCAGAAATGCCCGGTTTCTCCCAAAATATACGGCCGTTTCAAACAGATGAGCCCGTTATCTCCCAAAGAATATGACGTTTCCTCCCAGAAATACAAGTATTCTGTCCAAAAATAGGACATTTTCTCCCAGAAATACCAGATTTCTCTCTCAAAAAATGACATCTTCTGCCAGAAATATCCGTTTTCTCTCGGAAATATGACATCGTCTCCCAGAAATTGCAGTTTTCTTCTCAAAAATTTGACGCTTTCTGCCAGAAATAGCAGTTTTCTACAAAAAATACGACATGTATTGCAAGAAATTGCAGTTCTATCCCGCAAAGTACAAATCCTTAACACAAGAACACCTCTTTTCTCTTCAGAAATACGATATTTTCTCTCAGAAATATGACATTTTCTCCCAGAAATTGCAGTTTTGTCCCAAGTAGATGACATTTCCTCCCAGAAATAACAATTTACTACCCAAATTGATGCTATTTTCCCGCAGAAACATCCGTTTTCTATAAAAAATATGACATATTTTCCCATGAACAACAGTTTTCTCCTCAAGAATACAACATCACCTCCCAGAAATGCCCGTTTTCTCCCAAAATATACGGCCGTTTCAAACAGATGGGCCCGTTTTCTCCCCAAGAATATGACGTTTCCTCCCAGAAATACAAGTATTCTGTCCAAAAATAGGACATTTTCGCCCAGAAATACCAGATTTCTCTCTCAAAAAATGACATCTTCTGCCAGAAATACCCGTTTTCTCTCGGAAATATGACATCGTCTGCCAGAAATTGCAGTTTTCTTCTCAAAAATTTGACGCTTTCTGCCAGAAATAGCAGTTTTCTACAAAAAATACGACATGTATTGCAAGAAATTGCAGTTCTATCCCCCAAAATACAAAATTTTCACACAAGAACACCTCTTTTCTCTGCAGAAATACGATATTTTCTCCCAGAAATATGACATTTTCTCCCAGAAATTGCAGTTTTGTCCCAAGTGGATGACATTTCCTCCCAGAAATAACAATTTACTATCCAAAAACATGATATTTTTCCCGCAGAAACATCCATTTTCTATAAAAAATATGACATATTTTCCCAGGAACAACAGTTTTCTCCTCAAGAATATGACATTACCTCCCAGAAATGCCAGGTTTCTCCCAAAATATACGGCCATTTCAAACAGATGGGCCCGTTATCTCCCCAAGAATATGACGTTTCCTCCCAGAAATACAATAATTCTGTCCAAAAATAGGACATTTTCACCAAGAAATACCATATTTCTCTCTCAAAAAATGACATTTTCTGCCTGAAATACCCGTTTTCTCTCGGAAATATGACATCGTCTCCAAGAAATTGCAGTTTTCTCCTCAAAAATTTGACGCTTTCTGCCAGAAATAGCAGTTTTCTACAAAAAATACGACATGTATTGCAAGAAATTGCAGTTCTATCCCCCAAAATACAAAATTTTCACACAAGAACACCTCTTTTCTCTTCAGAAATACGATATTTTCTCTCAGAAATATGACATTTTCTCCCAGAAATTGCAGTTTTGTCCCAAGTAGATGACATTTCCTCCCAGAAATAACAATTTACTACCTAAATTGATGCTATTTTCCCCCAGAAACATCCGTTTTCTATAAAAAATATGACATATTTTCCCAGGAACAACAGTTTTCTCCTCAAGAATATGACATCACCTCCCAGAAATGCCCGGTTTCTCCCAAAATATACGGCCGTTTCAAACAGATGGGCCCGTTATCTCCCCAAGAATATGACGTTTCCTCCCAGAAATACAAGTATTCTGTCCAAAAATAGGACATTTTCTCCCAGAAATACCAGATTTCTCTCTCAAAAAATGACATTTTCTGCCAGAAATACCCGTTTTCTCTCGGAAATATGACATCGTCTCCCAGAAATTGCAGTTTTCTCCTCAAAAATTTGACGCTTTCTGCCAGAAATAGCAGTTTTCTACAAAAAATACGACATGTATTGCAAGAAATTGCAGTTCTATCCCCCAAAATACAAAATTTTCACACAAGAACACCTCTTTTCTCAGCAGAAATACGATATTTTCTCCCAGAAATATGACATTTTCTCCCAGAAATTGCAGTTTTGTCCCAAGTAGATGACATTTCCTCCCAGAAATAACAATTTACTACCCAAATTGATGCTATTTTCCCGCAGAAACATCCGTTTTCTATACAAAATATGACATATTTTCCCAGGAAAAACAGTTTTCTCCTCAAGAATATGACATCACCTCCCAGAAATGCCAGGTTTCTCCCAAAATATACGGCCGTTTCAAACAGATGGGCCCGTTTTCTCCCCAGGAATATGACGTTTCCTCCCAGAAATACAAGTATTCTGTCCAAAAATAGGACATTTTCTCCCAGAAATACCAGATTTCTCTCTCAAAAAATGACATCTTCTGCCAGAAATACCCGTTTTCTCTCGGAAATATGACATCGTCTCCCAGAAATTGCAGTTTTCTCCTCAAAAATTTGACGCTTTCTGCCAGAAATAGCAGTTTTCTACAAAAAATATGACATTTATTGCAAGAAATTGCAGTTCTATCCCGCAAAATACAAATCTTTCACACAAGAACACCTCTTTTCTCTTCAGAAATACGATATTTTCTCTCAGAAATATGACATTTTCTCCCAGAAATTGCAGTTTTGTCCCAAGTAGATGACATTTCCTCCCAGAAATAACAATTTACTACCTAAATTGATGCTATTTTCCCGCAGAAACATCCGTTTTCTATACAAAATATGACATATTTTCCCAGGAACAACACTTTTCTCCTCAAGAATACAACATCACCTCCCAGAAATGCCCGGTTTCTCCCAAAATATACGGCCGTTTCAAACAGGCCCGTTTTCTCCCTAAGAATATGACGTTTCCTCCCAGAAACACAAGTATTCTGTCCAAAAATAGGACATTTTCTCCCAGAAATACCAGATTTCTCTCTCAAAAAATGACATTTTCTGCCAGAAATACCCGTTTTCACTCAGAAATACGACATCGTCTCCCAGAAATTGCAGTTTTCTCCTCAAAAATTTGACGCTTTCTGCCAGAAATAGCAGTTTTCTACAAAAAATACGACATGTATTGCAAGAAATTGCTGTTCTATCCCCCAAAATACAAATTTTTCACACAAGAACACCTCTTTTCTCTTCAGAAATACGATATTTTCTCCCAGAAATATGACATTTTCCCCCAGAAATTGCAGTTTTGTCCCAAGTAGATGACATTTCCTCCCAGAAATACCAATTTACTATCCAAAAACATGATATTTTTCCCCAGAAACATCCGTTTTCTATACAAAATATGACATATTTTCCCAGGAACAACAGTTTTCTCCTCAAGAATACGACATCACCTCCCAGAAATGCCAGGTTTCTCCCTAAACATACAGCCGTTTCAAACAGATGGGCCCGTTTTCTCCCCAAGAATGTGACGTTTCCTCCCAGAAATACAATAATTCTGTCCAAAAATAGGACATTTTCACCAAGAAATACCATATTTCTCTCTCAAAAAATGACATTTTCTGCCTGAAATACCCGTTTTCTCTCGGAAATATGACATCGTCTCCCAGAAATTGCAGTTTTCTCCTCAAAAATTTGACGCTTTCTGCCAGAAATAGCAGTTTTCTACAAAAAATACGACATTTATTGCAAGAAATTGCAGTTCTATCCCCCAAAATACAAAATTTTCACACAAGAACACCTCTTTTCTCTTCAGAAATACGATATTTTCTCTCAGAAATATGACATTTTCTCCCAGAAATTGCAGTTTTGTCCCAAGTAGATGACATTTCCTCCCAGAAATAACAATTTACTACCTAAATTGATGCTATTTTCCCCCAGAAACATCCGTTTTCTATAAAAAATATGACATATTTTCCCAGGAACAACAGTTTTCTCCTCAAGAATATGACATCACCTCCCAGAAATGCAAGGTTTCTCCCAAAATATACGGCCGTTTCAAACAGATGGGCCCGTTTTCTCCCCAAGAATATGACGTTTCCTCCCAGAAATACAATAATTCTGTCCAAAAATAGGACATTTTCTCCCAGAAATACCAGATTTCTCTCTCAAAAAATGACATTTTCTGCCAGAAATATCCGTTTTCTCTCGGAAATATGACATCGTCTCCCAGAAATTGCAGTTTTCTCCTCAAAAATTTGACGCTTTCTGCCAGAAATAGCAGTTTTCTACAAAAAAATACGACATGTATTGCAAGAAATTGCAGTTCTCTCCCCCAAAATACAAAATTTTCACACAAGAACACCTCTTTTCTCAGCAGAAATACGATATTTTCTCCCAGAAATATGACATTTTCTCCCAGAAATTGCAGTTTTGTCCCAAGTAGATGACATTTCCTCCCAGAAATAACAATTTACTACCCAAATTGATGCTATTTTCCCGCAGAAACATCCGTTTTCTATACAAAATATGACATATTTTCCCAGGAAAAACAGTTTTCTCCTCAAGAATATGACATCACCTCCCAGAAATGCCAGGTTTCTCCCAAAATATACGGCCGTTTCAAACAGATGGGCCCGTTTTCTCCCCAGGAATATGACGTTTCCTCCCAGAAATACAAGTATTCTGTCCAAAAATAGGACATTTTCTCCCAGAAATACCAGATTTCTCTCTCAAAAAATGACATCTTCTGCCTGAAATACCCGTTTTCTCTCGGAAATATGACATCGTCTCCCAGAAATTGCAGTTTTCTCCTCAAAAATTTGACGCTTTCTGCCAGAAATAGCAGTTTTCTACAAAAAATATGACATTTATTGCAAGAAATTGCAGTTCTATCCCCCAAAATACAAAATTTTCACACAAGAACACCTCTTTTCTCTTCAGAAATACGATATTTTCTCCCAGAAATATGACATATTCTCCAGAAATTGCAGTTTTGTCCCAAGTAGATGACATTTCCTCCCAGAAATAACAATTTACTATCCAAAAACATGATATTTTTCCCCAGAAACATCCGTTTTCTATACAAAATATGACATATTTTTCCCAGGAACAACAGTTTTCTCCTCAAGAATATGACATCACCTCCCAGAAATGCCCGGTTTCTCCCAAAATATACGGCCGTTTCAAACAGATGAGCCCGTTTTCTCCCCAAGAATATGACGTTTCCTCCCAGAAATACAAGTATTCTGTACAAAAATAGGACATTTTCTCCCAGAAATACCAGATTTCCTCTCTCAAAAAATGACATTTTCCTGCCTGAAATACCCGTTTTCTCTCGGAAATATGACATCGTCTCCCAGAAATTGCAGTTTTCTCTCCTCAAAAATTTGACGCTTTCTGCCAGAAATAGCAGTTTTCTACAAAAAATATGACATTTATTGCAAGAAATTGCAGTTCTATCCCCCAAAATACAAAATTTTCACACAAGAACACCTCTTTTCTCTTCAGAAATACGATATTTTCTCCCAGAAATATGACATATTCTCCCAGAAATAGCAGTTTTGTCCCAAGTAGATGACATTTCCTCCCAGAAATAACAATTTACTATCCAAAAACATGATATTTTTCCCCAGAAACATCCGTTTTTCTATAAAAAATATGACATATTTTCCCAGGAACAACAGTTTTCTCCTCAAGAATATGACATCACCTCCCAGAAATGCCGGTTTCTCCCAAAATATACGGCCGTTTCAAACAGATGAGCCCGTTTTCCCTCCCCAAGAATATGACGTTTCCTCCCAGAAATACAAGTATTCTGTCCAAAAATAGGACATTTTTCTCCCAGAAATACCAGATTTCTCTCTCAAAAAATGACATCTTCTGCCAGAAATACCCGTTTTCTCTCAAAAATATGACATCGTCTCCCAGAAATTGCAGTTTTTCTCCTCAAAAATTTGACGCTTTCTGCCAGAAATAGCTGTTTTCTACAAAAAATAAGACATTTATTGCAAGAAATTGCAGTTCTCTCCCCCAAAATACAAAATTTTCACACAAGAACACCTCTTTTCTCTTCAGAAATACGATATTTTCTCCCAGAAATATGACATTTTCTCCCAGAAATTGCAGTTTTGTCCAAGTAGATGACATTTCCTCCCAGAAATAACAATTTACTATCCAAAAACATGATATTTTTTCCCCAGAAACATCCGTTTTCTATAAAAAATATGACATATTTTCCCAGGAACAACAGTTTTCTCCTCAAGAATATGACATCACCTCCCAGAAATGCCCGGTTTCTCCCAAAATATACGGCCGGTTTCAAACAGATGAGCCCGTTTTCCTCCCCAAGAATATGACGTTTCCTCCCAGAAATACAAGTATTCTGTCCAAAAATAGGACATTTTCTCCCAGAAATACCAGATTTCTCTCTCAAAAAAATGACATCTTCTGCCAGAAATACCCGTTTTCTCTCAAAAATATGACATCGTCTCCAGAAATTGCAGTTTTCTCCTCAAAAATTTGACGCTTTCTGCCAGAAATAGCAGTTTTCTACAAAAAATACGACATGTATTGCAAGAAATTGCAGTTCTATCCCCCAAAATACAAATTTTCACACAAGAACACCTCTTTTTCTCTTCAGAAATACGATATTTTCTCCCAGAAATATGACATTTTCTCCCAGAAATTGCAGTTTTGTCCCAAGTAGATGACATTTCCTCCCAGAAATAACAATTTACTACCCAAATTGATGCTATTTTCCCGCTGAAACATCCGTTTTCTATAAAAAATATGACATATTTTCCCAGAACAACAGTTTTTCTCCTCAAGAATATGACATCACCTCCCAGAAATGCCCGGTTTCTCCCAAAATATACGGCCGTTTCAAACAGATGAGCCCGTTATCTCCCCAAGAATATGACGTTTCCTCCCAGAAATACAAGTATTCTGTCCAAAAATAGGACATTTTCTCCCAGAAATACCAGATTTCTCTCTCAAAAAATGACATTTTCTGCCAGAAATACCCGTTTTCCTCTCGGAAATACGACATCGTCTCCCAGAAATTGCAGTTTTCCTCCTCAAAAATTTGACGCTTTCTGCCAGAAATAGCAGTTTTCTACAAAAAATACGACATGTATTGCAAGAAATTGCAGTTCTATCCCCCAAAATACAAAATTTTCACACAAGAACACCGCTTTTCCTCTACAGAAATACGATATTTTCTCTCAGAAATATGACATTTTCTCCCAGAAATTGCAGTTTTGTCCCAAGGAGATGACATTTTCCTCCCAGAAATAACAATTTACTACCCAAATTGATGCTATTTTCCCGCAGAAACATCCGTTTTCTATACAAAAATATGACATATTTTCCCAGGAAAAAACAGTTTTCTTCTCAAGAATACAACATCACCTCCCAGAAATGCCGGTTTCTCCCAAAATATACGGCCGTTTCAAACAGATGGGCCCGTTTTCTCCCCAAGAATATGACGTTTCCTCCCAGAAATACAAGTATTCTGTCCAAAAATAGGACATTTTCTCCCAGAAATACCAGATTTCTCTCTCAAAAAATGACATTTTCTGCCAGAAATACCCGTTTTCTCTCGGAAATAAACGACATCGTCTCCCAGAAATTGCAGTTTTCTCCTCAAAAATTTGACGCTTTCCTGCCAGAAATAGCAGTTTTCTACAAAAAAATACGACATGTATTGCAAGAAATTGCAGTTCTATCCCCCAAAATACAAAAATTTTCACACAAGAACACCGCTTTTCTCTACAGAAATACGATATTTTCTCTCAGAAATATGACATTTTTCTCCCAGAAATTGCAGTTTTGTCCCAAGGAGATGACATTTCCTCCCAGAAAATAACAATTTACTACCCAAATTGATGCTATTTTCCCGCAGAAACATCCGTTTTCTATACAAAATATGACATATTTTCCCAGGAAAAACAGTTTTCTTCTCAAGAATACAACATCACCTCCCAGAAATGCCCGGTTTCTCCCAAAATATACGGCCGTTTCAAACAGATGGGCCCGTTTTCTCCCCAAGAATATGACGTTTCCTCCCAGAAATACAAGTATTCTGTCCAAAAATAGGACATTTTCTCCCAGAAATACCAGATTTCTCTCTCAAAAAATGACATTTTCTGCCAGAAATACCCGTTTTCTCTCGGAAATATGACATCGTCTCCCAGAAATTGCAGTTTTCTTCTCAAAAATTTGACGCTTTCTGCCAGAAATAGCAGTTTTTCTACAAAAAATAAGACATTTATTGCAAGAAATTGCAGTTCTATCCCCCAAAATACAAAATTTTCACACAAGAACACCTCTTTTCTCTTCAGAAATACGATATTTTCTCCCAGAAATATGACATTTTCTCCCAGAAAATTGCAGTTTTGTCCCAAGTAGATGACATTTCCTCCCAGAAATAACCAATTTACTATCCAAAAACATGATATTTTCCCCCAGAAACATCCGTTTTCTATACAAAATATGACATATTTTCCCAGGAACAACAAGTTTTCTCCTCAAGAATATGACATTACCTCCCAGAAATGCCAGGTTTCTCCCAAAATATACGGCCATTTCAAACAGATAGGCCCGTTTTCCTCCCCAAGAATATGACGTTTCCTCACAGAAATACAAGTATTCTGTCCAAAAAATAGGACATTTTCTCCCAGAAAATACCAGATTTCTCTCTCAAAAAATGACATCTTCTGCCTGAAATACCCGTTTTCTCTCGGAAATATGACATCGTCTCCCAGAAATTGCAGTTTTTCTCCTCAAAAATTTGACGCTTTCTGCCAGAAATAGCTGTTTTTTTACAAAAACTAAGACATTTATTGCAAGAAATTGCAGTTCTCTCCCCCAAAATACAAATCTTTCACACAAGAACACCTATTTTTCTCTTCAGAAATACGATATTTTCTCCCAGAAATATGACATATTCTCCCAGAAATTGCAGTTTTGTCCCAAGTAGATGACATTTCCTCCCAGAAATAACAATTTACTATCCAAAAACATGATATTTTTCCCCAGAAACATCCGTTTTCTATACAAAAATATGACATATTTTCCCAGGAACAACAGTTTTCTCCTCAAGAATATGACATCACCTCCCAGAAATGCCCGGTTTCTCCCAAAATATACGGCCGTTTCAAACAGATGGGCCCGTTTTCCTCCAAGTATACAAAGTATTCTGTCCAAAAATAGGACATTTTCTCCCAGAAATACCTGATTTCTCTCTCAGAAAATGACATCTTCTGCCAGAAATACCCGTTTTCCTCTCAAAAATATGACATCGTCTCCCAGAAATTGCAGTTTTCTCCTCAAAAATTTGACGCTTTCTGCCAGAAATAGCAGTTTTCTACAAAAAATACGACATTTTATTGCAAGAAATTGCAGTTCTATCCCGCAAAGTACAAATTTTTTAACACAAGAAACACCGCTTTTCTCTACAGAAATACGATATTTTCTCTCAGAAATATGACATTTTCTCCCAGAAATTGCAGTTTTGTCCCAAGGAGATGACATTTCCTCCCAGAAATAACAATTTACTACCCAAATTGATGCTATTTTTCCCGCAGAAACATCCGTTTTCTATACAAAATATGACATATTTTCCCAGGAACAACAGTTTTCTTCTCAAGAATACAACATCACCTCCCAGAAATGCCCGGTTTCTCCCCAAAATATACGGCCGTTTCAAACAGATGGGCCCGTTTTCTCCCCCAAGAATATGACGTTTCCTCCCAGAAATACAAGTATTCTGTCCAAAAATAGGACATTTTCGCCCAGAAATACCAGATTTCTCTCTCAAAAAATGACATCTTCTGCCAGAAATACCCGTTTTCCTCTCGGAAATATGACATCGTCTCCCAGAAATTGCAGTTTTCTTCTCAAAATTTGACGCTTTCTGCCAGAAATAGCAGTTTTCTACAAAAAATACGACATGTATTGCAAGAAATTGCAGTTCTATCCCCCAAAATACAAAATTTTCACACAAGAAACACCTCTTTTCTCTTCAGAAATACGATATTTTCTCCCAGAAATATGACATTTTCTCCCAGAAATTGCAGTTTTGTCCCAAGTAGATGACATTTCCTCCCAGAAATAACAATTTACTATCCAAAAACATGATATTTTCCCGCAGAAACATCCGTTTTCTATAAAAAATATGACATATTTTCCCAGGAACAACAGTTTTCTCCTCAAGTATATGACATCACCTCCCAGAAATGCCCGGTTTCTCCCAAAATATACGGCCGTTTTCAAACAGATGAGCCCGTTATCTCCCCAAGAATATGACGTTTCCTCCCAGAAATACAAGTATTCTGTCCAAAAATAGGACATTTTCTCCCAGAAATACCAGATTTCTCTCTCAAAAAATGACATTTTCTGCCAGAAATACCCGTTTTCTCTCGGAAATATGACATCGTCTCCCAGAAATTGCAGTTTTCTCCTCAAAAATTTGACGCTTTCTGCCAGAAATAGCAGTTTTCTACAAAAAATACGACATTATTTGCAAGAAAATTGCAGTTCTATCCCGCAAAGTACAAATCTTTAACACAAGAACACCGCTTTTCTCTACAGAAATACGATATTTTCTCTCAGAAATATGACATTTTCTCCCAGAAATTGCAGTTTTGTCCCAAGGAGATGACATTTCCTCCCAGAAATAACAATTTACTACCCAAATTGATGCTATTTTCCCGCAGAAACATCCGTTTTCTCTACAAAATATGACAATATTTTCCCAGGAAAAACAGTTTTCTTCTCAAGAATACAACATCACCTCCGAGAAATGCCCGGTTTCTCCCAAAATATACGGCCGTTTCAAACAGATGGGCCCGTTTTCTCCCCAAGAATATGACGTTTCCTCCCAGAAATACAAGTATTCTGTCCAAAAATAGGACATTTTCGCCCAGAAATACCAGATTTCTCTCTCAAAAAATGACATCTTCTGCCAGAAATACCCGTTTTCCTCTCGGAAATATGACATCGTCTCCCAGAAATTGCAGTTTTCTTCTCAAAAATTTGACGCTTTCTGCCAGAAATAGCTGTTTTTCTACAAAAAATACGACATGTATTGCAAGAAATTGCAGTTCTATCCCCCAAAATACAAAATTTTCACACAAGAACACCCTCTTTTCTCTTCAGAAATACGATATTTTCTCCCAGAAATATGACATTTTCTCCCAGAAATTGCAGTTTTGTCCCAAGTAGATGACATTTCCTCCCAGAAATACCAATTTACTATCCAAAAACATGATATTTTCCCGCAGAAACATCCGTTTTCTATAAAAAATATGACATATTTTCCCAGGAACAACAGTTTTCTCCTCAAGTATAGTGACATCACCTCCAGAAATGCCCGGTTTCTCCCAAAATATACGGCTGTTTCAAACAGATGAGCCCGTTATCTCCCCAAGAATATGACGTTTCCTCCCAGAAATACAAGTATTCTGTCCAAAAATAGGACATTTTCTCCCAGAAATACCAGATTTCTCTCTCAAAAAAATGACATTTTCTGCCAGAAATCACCCGTTTTCCTCTCGGAAATATGACATCGTCTCCCAGAAATTGCAGTTTTCTCCTCAAAAATTTGACGCTTTCTGCCAGAAAATAGCAGTTTTCTACAAAAAATACGACATTTATTGCAAGAAATTGCAGTTCTATCCCGCAAAGTACAAATCTTTAACACAAGAACACCGCTTTTCTCTACAGAAATACGATATTTTCTCTCAGAAATATGACATTTTCTCCCAGAAATTGCAGTTTTGTCCCAAGTAGATGACATTTCCCTCCCAGAAATAACAATTTACTACCCAAATTGATGCTATTTTCCCGCAGAAACATCCGTTTTCTATACAAAATATGACATATTTTCCCAGGAAAAACAGTTTTCTCCTCAAGAATACGACATCACCTCCCAGAAATGCCCGGTTTCTCCCAAAATATACGGCCGTTTCAAACATATGGGCCCGTTTTCTCCCCAAGAATATGACGTTTCCTCCCAGAAATACAAGTATTCTGATCCAAAAAATAGGACATTTTCTCTCCCAGAAATACCAGATTTCTCTCTCAAAAAATGACATCTTCTGCCAGAAATACCCGTTTTCTCTCGGAAATATGACATCGTCTCCCAGAAATTGCAGTTTTCTTCTCAAAAATTTGACGCTTTCTGCCAGAAATAGCAGTTTTCTACAAAAAATACGACATGTATTGCAAGAAATTGCAGTTCTATCCCCCAAAATACAAAATTTTCACACAAGAACACCTCTTTTCTCTTCAGAAATACGATATTTTCTCCCAGAAATATGACATTTTCTCCCAGAAATTGCAGTTTTTGTCCCAAGGAGATGACATTTCCTCCCAGAAATACCAATTTACTATCCAAAAACATGATATTTTCCCCCAGAAACATCCGTTTTCTGTACAAAATATGACATATTTTCCCAGGAACAACAGTTTTCTCCTCAAGAATATGACATTACCTCCCAGAAATGCCAGGTTTCTCCCAAAATATACGGCCATTTCAAACAGATAGGCCCGTTTTCTCCCCAAGAATATGACGTTTCCTCACAGAAATACAAGTATTCTGTCCAAAAATAGGACATTTTCTCCCAGAAATACCAGATTTCTCTCTCAAAAAATGACATCTTCTGCCTGAAATACCCGTTTTCTCTCGGAAATATGACATCGTCTCCCAGAAAATTGCAGTTTTCTCCTCAAAAATTTGACGCTTTCTGCCAGAAATAGGGTGTTTTCTACAAAAACTAAGATATTTATTGCAAGAAATTGCAGTTCTCTCCCCCAAAATACAAATCTTTCACACAAGAACACCTATTTTCTCTTCAGAAATACGATATTTTCTCCCAGAAATATGACATATTCTCCCAGAAATTTGCAGTTTTGTCCCAAGTAGATGGACATTTCCTCCCAGAAATAACAATTTACTATCCAAAAACATGATATTTTTCCCCAGAAACATCCGTTTTCTGTACAAAATATGACATATTTTCCCAGGAACAACAGTTTTCTCCTCAAGAATATGACATCACCTCCCAGAAATGCCCGGTTTCTCCCAAAATATACGGCCGTTTCAAACAGATGAGCCCGTTTTTCCTCCCCAAGAATATGACGTTTCCTCCCAGAAATACAAGTATTCTGACCAAAAATAGGACATTTTCTCCCAGAAATACCAGATTTTTCCTCGGAAAAAAATGACATATTCTGCCAGAAATACCCGTTTTCTCTCAAAAATATGACATCGTCTCCCAGAAATTGCAGTTTTCCTCCTCAAAAATTTGACGCTTTCTGCCAGAAATAGCAGTTTTCTACAAAAAATATGACATTTATTGCAGAAATTGCAGTTCTATCCCCCAAAATACAAAATTTTCACACAAGAACACCTCTTTTCTCTTCAGAAATACGATATTTTCTCCAGAAATATGACATATTCTCCCAGAAATTAGAGTTTTGTCCCAAGTAGATGACATTTCCTCCCAGAAATAACAATTTACTACCCAAATTGATGCTATTTTCCCGCAGAAACATCCGTTTTCTATAAAAAATATGACATATTTTCCCAGGAACAACAGTTTTCTCCTCAAGAATACAACATCACCTCCCAGAAATGCCCGGTTTCTCCCAAAATATACGGCCGTTTCAAACAGATGGGGCCCGTTTTCTCCCCAAGAATATGACGTTTCCTCCAGAAATACAAGTATTCTGTCCAAAAATAGGACATTTTCTCCCAGAAATACCAGATTTCTCTCTCAAAAAATGACATCTTCTGCCAGAAATACCCGTTTTCTCTCAAAAATATGACATCGTCTCCCAGAAATTGCAGTTTTCCTCCTCAAAAAATTTGACGCTTTCTGCCAGAAATTAGCAGTTTTTCTACAAAAAATACGACATTTATTGCAAGAAATTGCAGTTCTATCCCGCAAAGTACAAATCTTTAACACAAGAACACCGCATTTCTCTACAGAAATACGATATTTTCTCTCAGAAATATGACATTTTCTCCCAGAAATTGCAGTTTTGTCCCAAGGAGATGACATTTCCCTCCCAGAAATAACAATTTACTACCCAAATTGATGCTATTTTTCCCGCAGAAACATCCGTTTTCTATACAAAATATGACATATTTTCCCAGGAACAACAGTTTTCTTCTCAAGAATACAACATCACCTCCGAGAAATGCCCGGTTTCTCTCCAAAATATTACGGCCGTTTCAAACAGATGGGCCCGTTTTCTCCCCAAGAATATGACGTTTCCTCCCAGAAATACAAGTATTCTGTCCAAAAATAGGACATTTTCGCCCAGAAATACCAGATTTCTCTCTCAAAAAATGACATCTTCTGCCAGAAATACCCGTTTTCTCTCGGAAATATGACAAATATGACATCGTCTCCCAGAAATTGCAGTTTTCTTCTCAAAAATTTGACGCTTTCTGCCAGAAATAGCAGTTTTCTACAAAAAATACGACATGTATTGCAAGAAATTGCAGTTCTATCCCCCACAATACAAAATTTTCACACAAGAACACCGCTTTTCTCTTCAGAAATACGATATTTTCTCCCAGAAATATGACATTTTCTCCCAGAAATTGCAGTTTTGTCCCAAGTAGATGACATTTCCTCCCAGAAATAACAATTTACTACCTAAATTGATGCTATTTTCCCGCAGAAACATCCGTTTTCTATATAAAATATGACATATTTTCCCAGGAACAACAGTTTTCTCCTCAAGAATACGACATCACCTCCCAGAAATGCCCGGTTTCTCCCAAAACATACGGCCGTTTCAAACAGATGGGCCCGTTTTCTCCCCAAGAATATGACGTTTCCTCCCAGAAATACAAGTATTCTGTCCAAAAATAGGACATTTTCGCCCAGAAATACCAGATTTCTCTCTCAAAAAATGACATCTTCTGCCAGAAATACCCGTTTTCTCTCGGAAATATGACATCGTCTCCCAGAAATTGCAGTTTTCTCCTCAAAAATTTGACGCTTTCTGCCAGAAATAGCAGTTTTCTACAAAAAATAAGACATTTATTGCAAGAAATTGCAGTTCTATCCCGCAAAGTACAAATCTTTAACACAAGAACACCGCTTTTCTCTACAGAAATACGATATTTTCTCTCAGAAATATGACATTTTCTCCCAGAAATTGCAGTTTTGTCCCAAGTAGATGACATTTCCTCCCAGAAATAACAATTTACTACCCAAATTGATGCTATTTTCCTGCAGAAACATCCGTTTTCTATACAAAATATGACATATTTTCCCAGGAAAAAACAGTTTTCTCCTCAAGAATACAACATCACCTCCCAGAAATGCCCGGTTTCTCCCAAAATATACGGCCGTTTCAAACAGATGGGCCCGTTTTCTCCCCAAGAATATGACGTTTCCTCCCAGAAATACAAGTATTCTGTCCAAAAATAGGACATTTTCGCCCAGAAATACCAGATTTCTCTCTCAAAAAATGACATCTTCTGCCTGAAATACCCATTTTCTCTCGGAAATATGACATCGTCTCCCAGAAATTGCAGTTTTCTCCTAAAAATTTGACGCTTTCTGCCAGAAATAGCAGTTTTCTACAAAAAATATGACATTTATTGCAAGAAATTGCAGTTCCATCCCCCACAATACAAAATTTTCACACAAGAACACCTCTTTTCTCTTCAGAAATACGATATTTTCTCCCAGAAATATGACATATTCTCCCAGAAATTGCAGTTTTGTCCCAAGTAGATGACATTTCCTCCCAGAAATAACAATTTACTATCCAAAAACATGATATTTTTCCCCAGAAACATCCGTTTTCTATAAAAAATATGACATATTTTCCCAGGAACAACAGTTTTTCTCCTCAAGAATATGACATCACCTCCCAGAAATGCCCGGTTTCTCCCAAAACATACGGCCGTTTCAAACAGGCCCGTTTTCTCCCTAAGAATATGACGTTTCCTCCCAGAAAACACAAGTATTCTGTCCAAAAATAGGACATTTTCTCCCAGAAATACCAGATTTCTCTCTCAAAAAATGACATCTTCTGCCAGAAATACCCGTTTTCCTCTCTAAAAATATGACATCGTCTCCAAGAAATTGCAGTTTTCTCCTCAAAAATTTGACGCTTTCTGCCAGAAATAGCAGTTTTCTACAAAAAATATGACATTTATTGCAAGAATTTGCAGTTCTATCCCCCACAATACAAAATTTTCACACAAGAACACCTCTTTTCTCTTCAGAAATACGATATTTTCTCCCAGAAATATGACATATTCTCCCAGAAATTGCAGTTTTGTCCCAAGTAGATGACATTTCCTCCCAGAAATAACAATTTACTATCCAAAAACATGATATTTTTCCCCAGAAACATCCGTTTTCTATAAAAAATATGACATATTTTCCCAGGAACAACAGTTTTCTCCTCAAGAATATGACATCACCTCCCAGAAATGCCCGGTTTCTCCCAAAATATACGGCCGTTTCAAACAGATGAGCCCGTTTTCTCCCCAAGAATATGACGTTTCCTCCCAGAAATACAAGTATTCTGTCCAAAAATAGGACATTTTCTCCCAGAAATACCAGATTTCTCTCTCAAAAAATGACATCTTCTGCCAGAAATACCCGTTTTCTCTCAAAAATATGACATCGTCTCCAAGAAATTGCAGTTTTCTCCTCAAAAATTTGACGCTTTCTGCCAGAAATAGCTGTTTTCTACAAAAAATAAGACATTTATTGCAAGAAATTGCAGTTCTCTCCCCCAAAATACAAAATTTTCACACAAGAACACCTCTTTTCTCTTCAGAAATACGATATTTTCTCCCAGAAATATGACATTTTCTCCCAGAAATTGCAGTTTTGTCCCAAGTAGATGACATTTCCTCCCAGAAATAACAATTTACTATCCAAAAACATGATATTTTCCCCCAGAAACATCCGTTTTCTATAAAAAATATGACATATTTTCCCAGGAACAACAGTTTTCTCCTCAAGTATATGACATCACCTCCCAGAAATGCCCGGTTTCTCCCAAAATATACGGCCGTTTCAAACAGATGAGCCCGTTATCTCCCCAAGAATATGACGTTTCCTCCCAGAAATACAAGTATTCTGTCCAAAAATAGGACAATTTCTCCCAGAAATACCAGATTTCTCTCTCAAAAAATGACATTTTCTGCCAGAAATACCCGTTTTCTCTCGGAAATATGACATCGTCTCCCAGAAATTGCAGTTTTCCTCCTCAAAAATTTGACGCTTTCTGCCAGAAATAGCAGTTTTCTACAAAAAATACGACATTTATTGCAAGAAATTGCAGTTCTATCCCGCAAAGTACAAATCTTTAACACAAGAACACCGCTTTTCTCTACAGAAATACGATATTTTCTCTCAGAAATATGACATTTTCTCCCAGAAATTGCAGTTTTGTCCCAAGTAGATGACATTTCCTCCCAGAAATAACAATTTACTACCCAAATTGATGCTATTTTCCCGCAGAAACATCCGTTTTCTATACAAAATATGACATATTTTCCCAGGAAAAACAGTTTTCTCCTCAAGAATACAACATCACCTCCCAGAAATGCCCGGTTTCTCCCAAAATATACGGCCGTTTCAAACAGATGGGCCCGTTTTCTCCCCAAGAATATGACGTTTCCTCCCAGAAATACAAGTATTCTGTCCAAAAATAGGACATTTTCGCCCAGAAATACCAGATTTCTCTCTCAAAAAATGACATCTTCTGCCAGAAATACCCGTTTTCTCCCAGAAATATGACATCGTCTCCCAGAAATTGCAGTTTTCTTCTCAAAAATTTGACGCTTTCTGCCAGAAATAGCAGTTTTCTACAAAAAATACGACATGTATTGCAAGAAATTGCAGTTCTCTCCCCCAAAATACAAAATTTTCACACAAGAACACCGCTTTTCTCTTCAGAAATACGATATTTTCTCCCAGAAATATGACATTTTCTCCCAGAAATTGCAGTTTTGTCCCAAGGAGATGACATTTCCTCCCAGAAATAACAATTTACTACCCAAATTGATGCTATTTTCCCGCAGAAACATCCGTTTTCTATACAAAATATGACATATTTTCCCAGGAACAACAGTTTTCTCCTCAAGAATATGACATCACCTCCCAGAAATGCCAGGTTTCTCCCAAAATATACGGCCGTTTCAAACAGATGGGCCCGTTTTCCTCCCCAGGAATATGACGTTTCCTCCCAGAAATACAAGTATTCTGTCCAAAAATAGGACATTTTCTCCCAGAAATACCAGATTTTTCTCGGAAAAAATGACATATTCTGCCAGAAATACCCGTTTTCTCTCAAAAATATGACATCGTCTCCCAGAAATTGCAGTTTTCCTCCTCAAAAATTTGACGCTTTCTGCCAGAAATAGCAGTTTTCTACAAAAAATATGACATTTATTGCAAGAAATTGCAGTTCTATCCCCCACAATACAAAATTTTCACACAAGAACACCTCTTTTCTCTTCAGAAATACGATATTTTCTCCCAGAAATATGACATATTCTCCCAGAAATTGCAGTTTTGTCCCAAGTAGATGACATTTCCTCCCAGAAATAACAATTTACTATCCAAAAACATGATATTTTTCCCCAGAAACATCCGTTTTCTAAGCAAAATATGACATATTTTCCCAGGAACAACAGTTTTCCTCCTCAAGAATACAACATCACCTCCCAGAAATGCCCGGTTTCTCCCAAAATATACGGCCGTTTCAAGCAGGCCCGTTTTCTCCCCAAGAATATGACGTTTCCCGCCCAGAAATACAAGTATTCTGTCCAAAAATAGGACATTTTCTCCCAGAAATACCAGATTTCTCTCTCAAAAAATGACATCTTCTGCCTGAAATACCCGTTTTCTCTCGGAAATATGACATCGTCTCCCAGAAATTGCAGTTTTCTCCTCAAAAATTTGACGCTTTCTGCCAGAAATAGCAGTTTTCTACAAAAAATACGACATGTATTGCAAGAAATTGCAGTTCTATCCCCCACAATACAAAATTTTCACACAAGAACACCTCTTTTCTCTTCAGAAATACGATATTTTCTCCCAGAAATATGACGTATTCTCCCAGAAATTGCAGTTTTGTCCCAAGTAGATGACATTTCCTCCCAGAAATAACAATTTACTATCCAAAAACATGATATTTTCCCCCAGAAACATCCGTTTTCTATAAAAAATATGACATATTTTCCCAGGAACAACAGTTTTCTCCTCAAGAATATGACATTACCTCCCAGAAATGCCAGGTTTCTCCCAAAATATACGGCCATTTCAAACAGATAGGCTTGTTTTCTCCCCAAGAATATGACGTTTCCTCACAGAAATACAAGTATTCTGTCCAAAAATAGGACATTTTCTCCCAGAAATACCAGATTTCTCTCTCAAAAAATGACATCTTCTGCCAGAAATACCCGTTTTCTCTCGGAAATATGACATCGTCTCCCAGAAATTGCAGTTTTCTCCTCAAAAATTTGACGCTTTCTGCCAGAAATAGCTGTTTTCTACAAAAACTAAGACATTTATTGCAAGAAATTGCAGTTCTCTCCCCCAAAATACAAATCTTTCACACAAGAACACCTATTTTCTCTTCAGAAATACGATATTTTCTCCCAGAAATATGACATATTCTCCCAGAAATTGCAGTTTTGTCCCAAGTAGATGACATTTCCTCCCAGAAATAACAATTTACTATCCAAAAACATGATATTTTTCCCCAGAAACATCCGTTTTCTATACAAAATATGACATATTTTCCCAGGAACAACAGTTTTCTCCTCAAGAATACAACATCACCTCCCAGAAATGCCCGGTTTCTCCCAAAACATACGGCCGTTTCAAACAGATGAGCCCGTTTTCTCCCCAAGAATATGACGTTTCCTCCCAGAAATACAAGTATTCTGTCCAAAAATAGGACATTTTCTCCCAGAAATACCAGATTTTATCTCAAAAAATGACATTTTCTGCCAGATATACCCGTTTTCTCTCGGAAATATGACATCGTCTCCCAGAAATTGCAGTTTTCTCCTCAAAAATTTGACGCTTTCTGCCAGAAATAGCTGTTTTCTACAAAAAATACGACATGTATTGCAAGAAATTGCAGTTCTATCCCCCAAAATACAAAATTTTCACACAAGAACACCTCTTTTCTCTTCAGAAATACGATATTTTCTCCCAGAAATATGACATTTTCTCCCAGAAATTGCAGTTTTGTCCCAAGGAGATGACATTTCCTCCCAGAAATACCAATTTACTATCCAAAAACATGATATTTTCCCCCAGAAACATCCGTTTTCTATAAAAAATATGACATATTTTCCCAGGAACAACAGTTTTCTCCTCAAGAATATGACATCACCTCCCAGAAATGCCCGGTTTCTCTTAAAATATACGGCCGTTTCAAACAGATGAGCCCGTTATCTCCCCAAGAATATGACGTTTCCTCCCAGAAATACAAGTATTCTGTCCAAAAATAGGACATTTTCTCCCAGAAATACCAGATTTCTCTCTCAAAAAATGACATCTTCTGCCAGAAATACCCGTTTTCTCTCGGAAATATGACATCGTCTCCCAGAAATTGCAGTTTTCTCCTCAAAAATTTGACGCTTTCTGCCAGAAATAGCAGTTTTCTACAAAAAATACGACATTTATTGCAAGAAATTGCAGTTCTATCCCGCAAAGTACAAATCTTTAACACAAGAACACCGCTTTTCTCTACAGAAATACGATATTTTCTCTCAGAAATATGACATTTTCTCCCAGAAATTGCAGTTTTGTCCCAAGGAGATGACATTTCCTCCCAGAAATAACAATTTACTACCCAAATTGATGCTATTTTCCCCGCAGAAACATCCGTTTTCTCTACAAAATATGACATATTTTCCCAGGAAAAACAGTTTTCTTCTCAAGAATACAACATCACCTCCGAGAAATGCCCGGTTTCTCCCAAAATATACGGCCGTTTCAAACAGATGGGCCCGTTTTCTCCCCAAGAATATGACGTTTCCTCCCAGAAATACAAGTATTCTGTCCAAAAATAGGACATTTTCGCCCAGAAATACCAGATTTCTCTCTCAAAAAATGACATCTTCTGCCAGAAATACCCGTTTTCTCTCGGAAATATGACATCGTCTCCCAGAAATTGCAGTTTTCTTCTCAAAAATTTGACGCTTTCTGCCAGAAATAGCAGTTTTCTACAAAAAAATACGACATGTATTGCAAGAAATTGCAGTTCTATCCCCCAAAATACAAAATTTTCACACAAGAACACCTCTTTTCTCAGCAGAAATACGATATTTTCTCCCAGAAATATGACATTTTCTCCCAGAAATTGCAGTTTTGTCCCAAGTAGATGACATTTCCTCCCAGAAATAACAATTTACTATCCAAAAACATGATATTTTCCCGCAGAAACATCCGTTTTCTATACAAAATATGACATATTTTCCCAGGAACAACAGTTTTCTCCTCAAGAATATGACATCACCTCCCAGAAATGCCAGGTTTCTCCCAAAATATACGGCCGTTTCAAACAGATGGGCCCGTTTTCTCCCCAGGAATATGACGTTTCCTCCCAGAAATACAAGTATTCTGTCCAAAAATAGGACATTTTCTCCCAGAAATACCAGATTTTTCTCGGAAAAAATGACATATTCTGCCAGAAATACCCGTTTTCTCTCAAAAATATGACATCGTCTCCCAGAAATTGCAGTTTTCTCCTCAAAAATTTGACGCTTTCTGCCAGAAATAGCAGTTTTCTACAAAAAATATGACATTTATTGCAAGAAATTGCAGTTCTATCCCCCACAATACAAAATTTTCACACAAGAACACCTCTTTTCTCTTCAGAAATACGATATTTTCTCCCAGAAATATGACATATTCTCCCAGAAATTGCAGTTTTGTCCCAAGTAGATGACATTTCCTCCCAGAAATAACAATTTACTATCCAAAAACATGATATTTTTCCCCAGAAACATCCGTTTTCTATAAAAAATATGACATATTTTCCCAGGAACAACAGTTTTCTCCTCAAGAATACAACATCACCTCCCAGAAATGCCCGGTTTCTCCCAAAATATACGGCCGTTTCAAGCAGGCCCGTTTTCTCCCCAAGAATATGACGTTTCCTCCCAGAAATACAAGTATTCTGTCCAAAAATAGGACATTTTCTCCCAGAAATACCAGATTTCTCTCTCAAAAAATGACATCTTCTGCCAGAAATACCCGTTTTCTCTCGGAAATATGACATCGTCTCCCAGAAATTGCAGTTTTCTCCTCAAAAATTTGACGCTTTCTGCCAGAAATAGCAGTTTTCTACAAAAAATACGACATGTATTGCAAGAAATTGCAGTTCTCTCCCCCAAAATACAAAATTTTCACGCAAGAACACCTCTTTTCTCTTCAGAAATACGATATTTTCTCTCACAAATATGACATTTTCTCCCAGAAATTGCAGTTTTGTCCCAAGTAGATGACATTTCCTCCCAGAAATACCAATTTACTATCCAAAAACATGATATTTTCCCCCAGAAACATCCGTTTTCTATAAAAAATATGACATATTTTCCCAGGAACAACAGTTTTCTCCTCAAGAATATGACATTACCTCCCAGAAATGCCAGGTTTCTCCCAAAATATACGGCCATTTCAAACAGATAGGCCCGTTTTCTCCCCAAGAATATGACGTTTCCTCACAGAAATACAAGTATTCTGTCCAAAAATAGGACATTTTCTCCCAGAAATACCAGATTTCTCTCTCAAAAAATGACATCTTCTGCCTGAAATACCCGTTTTCTCTCGGAAATATGACATCGTCTCCCAGAAATTGCAGTTTTCTCCTCAAAAATTTGACGCTTTCTGCCAGAAATAGCTGTTTTCTACAAAAAATACGACATGTATTGCAAGAAATTGCAGTTCTATCCCCCAAAATACAAATCTTTCACACAAGAACACCTCTTTTCTCAGCAGAAATACGATATTTTCTCCCAGAAATATGACATTTTCTCCCAGAAATTGCAGTTTTGTCCCAAGTAGATGACATTTCCTCCCAGAAATAACAATTTACTACCCAAATTGATGCTATTTTCCCGCAGAAACATCCGTTTTCTATACAAAATATGACATATTTTCCCAGGAACAACAGTTTTCTCCTCAAGAATATGACATCACCTCCCAGAAATGCCCGGTTTCTCCCAAAATATACGGCCGTTTCAAACAGATGGGCCCGTTTTCTCCCCAGGAATATGACGTTTCCTCCCAGAAATACAAGTATTCTGTCCAAAAATAGGACATTTTCTCCCAGAAATACCAGATTTTTCTCGGAAAAAATGACATATTCTGCCAGAAATACCCATTTTGTCTCAAAAATATGACATCGTCTCCCAGAAATTGCAGTTTTCTCCTCAAAAATTTGACGCTTTCTGCCAGAAATTGCAGTTTTCTACAAAAAATATGACATTTATTGCAAGAAATTGCAGTTCTATCCCCCACAATACAAAATTTTCACACAAGAACACCTCTTTTCTCTTCAGAAATACGATATTTTCTCCCAGAAATATGACGTATTCTCCCAGAAATTGCAGTTTTGTCCCAAGTAGATGACATTTCCTCCCAGAAATAACAATTTACTATCCAAAAACATGATATTTTTCCCCAGAAACATCCGTTTTCTAAAAAAAATATGACATATTTTCCCAGGAACAACAGTTTTCTCCTCAAGAATACAACATCACCTCCCAGAAATGCCCGGTTTCTCCCAAAATATACGGCCGTTTCAAACAGATGGGCCCGTTTTCTCCCCAAGAATATGACGTTTCCTCCCAGAAATACAAGTATTCTGTCCAAAAATAGGACATTTTCTCCCAGAAATACCAGATTTCTCTCTCAAAAAATGACATCTTCTGCCAGAAATACCCGTTTTCTCTCAAAAATATGACATCGTCTCCCAGAAATTGCAGTTTTCTCCTCAAAAATTTGACGCTTTCTGCCAGAAATAGCTGTTTTCTACAAAAAATAAGACATTTATTGCAAGAAATTGCAGTTCTCTCCCCCAAAATACAAAATTTTCACACAAGAACACCTCTTTTCTCTGCAGAAATACGATATTTTCTCCCAGAAATATGACATTTTCTCCCAGAAATTGCAGTTTTGTCCCAAGTAGATGACATTTCCTCCCAGAAATAACAATTTACTATCCAAAAACATGATATTTTCCCCCAGAAACATCCGTTTTCTATAAAAAATATGACATATTTTCCCAGGAACAACAGTTTTCTCCTCAAGTATATGACATCACCTCCCAGAAATGCCCGGTTTCTCCCAAAATATACGGCCGTTTCAAACAGATGAGCCCGTTATCTCCCCAAGAATATGACGTTTCCTCCCAGAAATACAAGTATTCTGTCCAAAAATAGGACATTTTCTCCCAGAAATACCAGATTTCTCTCTCAAAAAATGACATCTTCTGCCAGAAATACCCGTTTTCTCTCGGAAATATGACATCGTCTCCCAGAAATTGCAGTTTTCTCCTCAAAAATTTGACGCTTTCTGCCAGAAATAGCAGTTTTCTACAAAAAATACGACATTTATTGCAAGAAATTGCAGTTCTATCCCGCAAAGTACAAATCTTTAACACAAGAACACCGCTTTTCTCTACAGAAATACGATATTTTCTCTCAGAAATATGACATTTTCTCCCAGAAATTGCAGTTTTGTCCCAAGGAGATGACATTTCCTCCCAGAAATAACAATTTACTACCCAAATTGATGCTATTTTCCTGCAGAAACATCCGTTTTCTATACAAAATATGACATATTTTCCCAGGAAAAACAGTTTTCTTCTCAAGAATACAACATCACCTCCCAGAAATGCCCGGTTTCTCCCAAAATATACGGCCGTTTCAAACAGATGGGCCCGTTTTCTCCCCAAGAATATGACGTTTCCTCCCAGAAATACAAGTATTCTGTCCAAAAATAGGACATTTTCGCCCAGAAATACCAGATTTCTCTCTCAAAAAATGACATCTTCTGCCAGAAATACCCGTTTTCTCTCGGAAATATGACATCGTCTCCCAGAAATTGCAGTTTTCTCAAAAATTTGACGCTTTCTGCCAGAAATAGCAGTTTTCTACAAAAAATACGACACGTATTGCAAGAAATTGCAGTTCTATCCCCCAAAATACAAAATTTTCACACAAGAACACCTCTTTTCTCTTCAGAAATACGATATTTTCTCCCAGAAATATGACATTTTCTCCCAGAAATTGCAGTTTTGTCCCAAGTAGATGACATTTCCTCCCAGAAATAACAATTTACTATCCAAAAACATGATATTTTCCCCCAGAAACATCCGTTTTCTATAAAAAATATGACATATTTTCCCAGGAACAACAGTTTTCTCCTCAAGAATATGACATCACCTCCCAGAAATGCCCGGTTTCTCCCAAAATATACGGCCGTTTCAAACAGATGAGCCCGTTTTCTCCCCAAGAATATGACGTTTCCTCCCAGAAATACAAGTATTCTGTCCAAAAATAGGACATTTTCTCCCAGAAATACCAGATTTCTCTCTCAAAAAATGACATCTTCTGCCAGAAATACCCGTTTTCTCTCGGAAATATGACATCGTCTCCCAGAAATTGCAGTTTTCTCCTCAAAAATTTGACGCTTTCTGCCAGAAATAGCAGTTTTCTACAAAAAATACGACATGTATTGCAAGAAATTGCAGTTCTATCCCCCACAATACAAAATTTTCACACAAGAACACCTCTTTTCTCTTCAGAAATACGATATTTTCTCCCAGAAATATGACATTTTCTCCCAGAAATTGCAGTTTTGTCCCAAGTAGATGACATTTCCTCCCAGAAATACCAATTTACTACCCAAATTGATGCTATTTTCCCGCAGAAACATCCGTTTTCTATACAAAATATGACATATTTTCCCAGGAACAACAGTTTTCTCCTCAAGAATATGACATCACCTCCCAGAAATGCCCGGTTTCTCCCAAAATATACGGCCGTTTCAAACAGATGGGCCCGTTTTCTCCCCAGGAATATGACGTTTCCTCCCAGAAATACAAGTATTCTGTCCAAAAATAGGACATTTTCTCCCAGAAATACCAGATTTTTCTCGGAAAAAATGACATATTCTGTTAGAAATACCGGTTTTCTCTCAAAAATATGCCATCGTCTCCCAGAAATTGCAGTTTTCTCCTCAAAAATTTGACGCTTTCTGCCAGAAATAGCAGTTTTCTACAAAAAATATGACATTTATTGCAAGAAATTGCAGTTCTATCCCCCACAATACAAAATTTTCACACAAGAACACCTCTTTTCTCTTCAGAAATACGATATTTTCTCCCAGAAATATGACATATTCTCCCAGAAATTGCAGTTTTGTCCCAAGTAGATGACATTTCCTCCCAGAAATAACAATTTACTATCCAAAAACATGATATTTTTCCCCAGAAACATCCGTTTTCTATAAAAAATATGACATATTTTCCCAGGAACAACAGTTTTCTCCTCAAGAATACAACATCACCTCCCAGAAATGCCCGGTTTCTCCCAAAATATACAGCCGTTTCAAGCAGGCCCGTTTTCTCCCCAAGAATATGACGTTTCCTCCCAGAAATACAAGTATTCTGTCCAAAAATAGGACATTTTCTCCCAGAAATACCAGATTTCTCTCTCAAAAAATGACATCTTCTGCCAGAAATACCCGTTTTCTCTCGGAAATATGACATCGTCTCCCAGAAATTGCAGTTTTCTCCTCAAAAATTTGACGCTTTCTGCCAGAAATAGCAGTTTTCTACAAAAACTAAGACATTTATTGCAAGAAATTGCAGTTCTCTCCCCCAAAATACAAATCTTTCACACAAGAACACCTATTTTCTCTTCAGAAATACGATATTTTCTCCCAGAAATATGACATATTCTCCCAGAAATTGCAGTTTTGTCCCAAGTAGATGACATTTCCTCCCAGAAATAACAATTTACTATCCAAAAACATGATATTTTTCCCCAGAAACATCCGTTTTCTATACAAAATATGACATATTTTCCCAGGAACAACAGTTTTCTCCTCAAGAATATGACATCACCTCCCAGAAATGCCCGGTTTCTCCCAAAATATACGGCCGTTTCAAACAGATGAGCCCGTTATCTCCCCAAGAATATGACGTTTCCTCCCAGAAATACAAGTATTCTGTCCAAAAATAGGACATTTTCTCCCAGAAATACCAGATTTCTCTCTCAAAAAATGACATTTTCTGCCAGAAATACCCGTTTTCTCTCGGAAATACGACATCGTCTCCCAGAAATTGCAGTTTTCTCCTCAAAAATTTGACGCTTTCTGCCAGAAATAGCAGTTTTCTACAAAAAATACGACATGTATTGCAAGAAATTGCAGTTCTATCCCGCAAAGTACAAATCTTTAACACAAGAACACCGCTTTTCTCTACAGAAATACGATATTTTCTCTCAGAAATATGACATTTTCTCCCAGAAATTGCAGTTTTGTCCCAAGGAGATGACATTTCCTCCCAGAAATAACAATTTACTACCCAAATTGATGCTATTTTCCCGCAGAAACATCCGTTTTCTATACAAAATATGACATATTTTCCCAGGAACAACAGTTTTCTCCTCAAGAATACAACATCACCTCCCAGAAATGCCCGGTTTCTCCCAAAATATACGGCCATTTCAAACAGATGAGCCCGTTTTCTCCCCAAGAATATGACGTTTCCTCCCAGAAATACAAGTATTCTGTCCAAAAATAGGACATTTTCGCCCAGAAATACCAGATTTCTCTCTCAAAAAATGACATCTTCTGCCAGAAATACCCGTTTTCTCTCGGAAATATGACATCGTCTCCCAGAAATTGCAGTTTTCTTCTCAAAAATTTGACGCTTTCTGCCAGAAATAGCAGTTTTCTACAAAAAATACGACATGTATTGCAAGAAATTGCAGTTCTATCCCCCACAATACAAAATTTTCACACAAGAACACCGCTTTTCTCTTCAGAAATACGATATTTTCTCCCAGAAATATGACATTTTCTCCCAGAAATTGCAGTTTTGTCCCAAGTAGATGACATTTCCTCCCAGAAATAACAATTTACTACCTAAATTGATGCTATTTTCCCGCAGAAACATCCGTTTTCTATATAAAATATGACATATTTTCCCAGGAACAACAGTTTTCTCCTCAAGAATACGACATCACCTCCCAGAAATGCCCGGTTTCTCCCAAAACATACGGCCGTTTCAAACAGATGGGCCCGTTTTCTCCCCAAGAATATGACGTTTCCTCCCAGAAACACAAGTATTCTGTCCAAAAATAGGACATTTTCGCCCAGAAATACCAGATTTCTCTCTCAAAAAATGACATCTTCTGCCAGAAATACCCGTTTTCTCTCGGAAATATGACATCGTCTCCCAGAAATTGCAGTTTTCTCCTCAAAAATTTGACGCCTTCTGCCAGAAATAGCAGTTTTCTACAAAAAATACGACATTTATTGCAAGAAATTGCAGTTCTATCCCCCACAATACAAAATTTTCACACAAGAACACCTCTTTTCTCTTCAGAAATACGATATTTTCTCTCAGAAATATGACATTTTCTCCCAGAAATTGCAGTTTTGTCCCAAGTAGATGACATTTCCTCCCAGAAATAACAATTTACTACCTAAATTGATGCTATTTTCCCGCAGAAACATCCGTTTTCTATGCAAAATATGACATATTTTCCCATGAACAACAGTTTTCTCCTCAAGAATACGACATCACCTCCCAGAAATGCCCGGTTTCTCCCAAAATATACGGCCGTTTCAAACAGGCCCGTTTTCTCCCTAAGAATATGACGTTTCCTCCCAGAAACACAAGTATTCTGTCCAAAAATAGGACATTTTCTCCCAGAAATACCAGATTTCTCTCTCAAAAAATGACATCTTCTGCCAGAAATACCCGTTTTCTCTCGGAAATATGACATCGTCTCCCAGAAATTGCAGTTTTCTCCTCAAAAATTTGACGCTTTCTGCCAGAAATAGCAGTTTTCTACAAAAAATACGACATGTATTGCAAGAAATTGCAGTTCTCTCCCCCAAAATACAATATTTTCACACAAGAACACCTCTTTTCTCTTCAGAAATACGATATTTTCTCCCAGAAATATGACATTTTCTCCCAGAAATTGCAGTTTTGTCCCAAGTAGATGACATTTCCTCCCAGAAATACCAATTTAATATCCAAAAACATGATATTTTCCCCCAGAAACATCCGTTTTCTATACAAAATATGACATATTTTCCCAGGAACAACAGTTTTCTCCTCAAGAATACGACATCACCTCCCAGAAATGCCCGGTTTCTCCCAAAATATACGGCCATTTCAAACAGATGAGCCCGTTTTCTCCCCAAGAATATGACGTTTCCTCCCAGAAATACAAGTATTCTGTCCAAAAATAGGACATTTTCGCCCAGAAATACCAGATTTCTCTCTCAAAAAATGACATCTTCTGCCAGAAATACCCGTTTTCTCTCGGAAATATGACATCGTCTCCCAGAAATTGCAGTTTTCTTCTCAAAAATTAGACGCTTTCTGCCAGAAATAGCAGTTTTCTACAAAAAATACGACATGTATTGCAAGAAATTGCAGTTCTATCCCCCACAATACAAAATTTTCACACAAGAACACCGCTTTTCTCTTCAGAAATACGATATTTTCTCCCAGAAATATGACATTTTCTCCCAGAAATTGCAGTTTTGTCCCAAGTAGATGACATTTCCTCCCAGAAATAACAATTTACTACCTAAATTGATGCTATTTTCCCGCAGAAACATCCGTTTTCTATGCAAAATATGACATATTTTCCCAGGAACAACAGTTTTCTCCTCAAGAATACGACATCACCTCCCAGAAATGCCCGGTTTCTCCCAAAATATACGGCCGTTTCAAACAGGCCCGTTTTCTCCCTAAGAATATGACGTTTCCTCCCAGAAACACAAGTATTCTGTCCAAAAATAGGACATTTTCTCCCAGAAATACCAGATTTCTCTCTCAAAAAATGACATTTTCTGCCAGAAATACCCGTTTTCTCTCGGAAATACGACATCGTCTCCCAGAAATTGCAGTTTTCTCCTCAAAAATTTGACGCTTTCTGCCAGAAATAGCAGTTTTCTACAAAAAATATGACATTTATTGCAAGAAATTGCAGTTCTATCCCCCAAAATACAAAATTTTCACACAAGAACACCTCTTTTCACAGCAGAAATACGATAATTTCTCTTAGAAATATGACATTTTCTCCCAGAAATTGCAGTTTTGTCCCAAGTAGATGACATTTTATCCCAGAAATAACAATTTACTATCCAAAAACATGATATTTTTCCCCAGAAACATCCGTTTTCTATACAAAATATGACATATTTTCCCAGGACCAACAGTTTTCTCCTCAAGAATATGACATCACCTCCCAGAAATGCCAGGTTTCTCCCAAAATATACGACCGTTTCAAACAGATGAGCCCGTTTTCTCCCCAAGAATATGACATTTCCTCTCAGAAATACAAGTATTCTGTCCAAAAATAGGACATTTTCTCCCAGAAATACCAGATTTCTCTCGGAAAAAATGACATATTCTGCCAGAAATACCCGTTTTCTCTCGGAAATATGACATCGTCTCCCAGAAATTGCAGTTTTCTCCTCAAAAATTTGACGCTTTCTGCCAGAAATAGCAGTTTTCTACAAAAAATACGACATGTATTGCAAGAAATTGCAGTTCTATCCCGCAAAGTACAAATCTTTCACACAAGAACACCTCTTTTCTCTGCAGAAATACGATATTTTCTCTCAGAAATATGACATTTTCTCCCAGAAATTGCAGTTTTGTCCCAAGTAGATGACATTTCCTCCCAGAAATAACAATTTACTACCCAAATTGATGCTATTTTCCCGCAGAAACATCCGTTTTCTATACAAAATATGACATATTTTCCCAGGAACAACAGTTTTCTCCTCAAGAATACGACATCACCTCCCAGAAATGCCCGGTTTCTCCCAGAACATACGGCCGTTTCAAACAGATGGGCCCGTTTTCTCCCCAAGAATATGACGTTTCCTCCCAGAAATACAAGTATTCTGTCCAAAAATAGGACATTTTCTCCCAGAAATACCAGATTTCTCTCGGAAAAAATGACATATTCTGCCAGAAATACCCGTTTTCACTCGGAAATATGACATCGTCTCCCAGAAATTGCAGTTTTCTCCTCAAAAATTTGACGCTTTCTGGCAGAAATAGCAGTTTTCTACAAAAAATATGACATTTATTGCAAGAAATTGCAGTTCTATCCCCCACAATACAAAATTTTCACACAAGAACACCTCTTTTCTCTTCAGAAATACGATATTTTCTCTCAGAAATATGACATTTTCTCCCAGAAATTGCAGTTTTGTCCCAAGTAGATGACATTTCCTCCCAGAAATAACAATTTACTACCTAAATTGATGCTTTTTTCCCGCAGAAACATCCGTTTTCTATGCAAAATATGACATATTTTCCCAGGAACAAGAGTTTTCTCCTCAAGAATATGACATCACCTCCCAGAAATGCCCGGTTTCTCCCAAAATATACGGCCGTTTCAAACAGGCCCGTTTTCTCCCTAAGAATATGACGTTTCCTCCCAGAAACACAAGTATTCTGTCCAAAAATAGGACATTTTCTCCCAGAAATACCAGATTTCTCTCTCAAAAAATGACATTTTCTGCCAGAAATACCCGTTTTCTCTCGGAAATACGACATCGTCTCCCAGAAATTGCAGTTTTCTCCTCAAAAATTTGACGCTTTCTGCCAGAAATAGCAGTTTTCTACAAAAAATACGACATGTATTGCAAGAAATTGCAGTTCTATCCCCCACAATACAAAATTTTCACACAAGAACACCGCTTTTCTCTTCAGAAATACGATATTTTCTCCCAGAAATATGACATTTTCTCCCAGAAATTGCAGTTTTGTCCCAAGTAGATGACATTTCCTCCCAGAAATACCAATTTACTATCCAAAAACATGATATTTTCCCGCAGAAACATCCGTTTTCTATAAAAAATATGACATATTTTCCCAGGAACAACAGTTTTCTCCTCAAGAATATGACATTACCTCCCAGAAATGCCAGGTTTCTCCCAAAATATACGGCCATTTCAAACAGATAGGCCCGTTTTCTCCCCAAGAATATGACGTTTCCTCCCAGAAATACAAGTATTCTGTCCAAAAATAGGACATTTTCTCCCAGAAATACCAGATTTCTCTCGGAAAAAATGACATATTCTGCCAGAAATACCCGTTTTCACTCGGAAATATGACATCGTCTCCCAGAAATTGCAGTTTTCTCCTCAAAAATTTGACGCTTTCTGCCAGAAATAGCAGTTTTCTACAAAAAATATGACATTTATTGCAAGAAATTGCAGTTCTATCCCCCACAATACAAAATTTTCACACAAGAACACCTCTTTTCTCTTCAGAAATACGATATTTTCTCTCAGAAATATGACATTTTCTCCCAGAAATTGCAGTTTTGTCCCAAGTTGATGACATTTCCTCCCAGAAATAACAATTTACTACCCAAATTGATGCTATTTTCCCGCAGAAACATCCGTTTTCTATACAAAATATGACATATTTTCCCAGGAACAACAGTTTTCTCCTCAAGAATACGACATCACCTCCCAGAAATGCCCGGTTTCTCCCAGAACATACGGCCGTTTCAAACAGATGGGCCCGTTTTCTCCCCAAGAATATGACGTTTCCGCCCAGAAATACAAGTATTCTGTCCAAAAATAGGACATTTTCGCCCAGAAATACCAGATTTCTCTCTCAAAAAATGACATTTTCTGCCAGAAATACCCGTTTTCTCTCGGAAATATGACATCGTCTCCCAGAAATTGCAGTTTTCTCCTCAAAAATTTGACGCTTTCTGCCAGAAATAGCAGTTTTCTGCAAAAAATACGACATTTATTGCAAATTGCAGTTCTATACCGCAAAGTACAAATCTTTCACACAAGAACACCTCTTTTCTCTGCAGAAATACGATATTTTCTCTCAGAAATATGACATTTTCTCCCAGAAATTGCAGTTTTGTCCCAAGTAGATGACATTTCCTCCCAGAAATAACAATTTACTAAACAAATTGATGCTATTTTCCCCCAGAAACATCCGTTTTCTATAAAAAATATGACATATTTTCCCAGGAACAACAGTTTTCTCCTCAAGAATATGGCATTACCTCCCAGAAATGCCAGGATTCTCCCAAAATATACGGCCATTTCAAACAGATAGGCCCGTTTTCTCCCCAAGAATATGACGTTTCCTCCCAGAAATACAAGTATTCTGTCCAAAAATAGGACATTTTCTCCCAGAAATACCAGATTTCTCTCTCAAAAAATGACATATTCTGCCAGAAATACCCGTTTTCTCTCGGAAATATGACATCGTCTCCCAGAAATTGCAGTTTTCTCCTCAAAAATTTGACGCTTTCTCCCAGAAATAGCAGTTTTCTACAAAAAATACGACATTTATTGCAAGAAATTGCAGTTCTATCCCCCACAATACAAAATTTTCACACAAGAACACCTCTTTTCTCTTCAGAAATACGATATTTTCTCTCAGAAATATGACATTTTCTCCCAGAAATTGCAGTTTTGTCCCAAGTAGATGACATTTCCTCCCAGAAATAACAATTTACTACCTAAATTGATGCTATTTTCCCGCAGAAACATCCGTTTTCTATATAAAATATGACATATTTTCCCAGGAACAACAGTTTTCTCCTCAAGAATACGACATCACCTCCCAGAAATGCCCGGTTTCTCCCAAAACATACGGCCGTTTCAAACAGATGGGCCCGTTTTCTCCCCAAGAATATGACGTTTCCTCCCAGAAACACAAGTATTCTGTCCAAAAATAGGACATTTTCTCCCAGAAATACCAGATTTCTCTCTCAAAAAATGACATTTTCTGCCAGAAATACCCGTTTTCTCTCGGAAATATGACATCGTCTCCAAGAAATTGCAGTTTTCTCCTCAAAAATTTGACGCTTTCTGCCAGAAATAGCAGTTTTCTACAAAAAATATGACATTTATTGCAAGAAATTGCAGTTCTATCCCCCACAATACAAAATTTTCACACAAGAACACCTCTTTTCTCTTCAGAAATACGATATTTTCTCTCAGAAATATGACATTTTCTCCCAGAAATTGCAGTTTTGTCCCAAGTAGATGACATTTCCTCCCAGAAATAACAATTTACTACCTAAATTGATGCTATTTTCCCGCAGAAACATCCGTTTTCTATATAAAATATGACATATTTTCCCAGGAACAACAGTTTTCTCCTCAAGAATACGACATCACCTCCCAGAAATGCCCGGTTTCTCCCAAAACATACGGCCGTTTCAAACAGGCCCGTTTTCTCCCTAAGAATATGACGTTTCCTCCCAGAAACACAAGTATTCTGTCCAAAAATAGGACATTTTCTCCCAGAAATACCAGATTTCTCTCTCAAAAAATGACATCTTCTGCCAGAAATACCCGTTTTCTCTCGGAAATATGACATCGTCTCCCAGAAATTGCAGTTTTCTCCTCAAAAATTTGACACTTTCTGCCAGAAATAGCAGTTTTCTACAAAAAATACGACATTTATTGCAAGAAATTGCAGTTCTATCCCCCACAATACAAAATTTTCACACAAGAACACCTCTTTTCTCTTCAGAAATACGATATTTTCTCTCAGAAATATGACATTTTCTCCCAGAAATTGCAGTTTTGTCCCAAGTAGATGACATTTCCTCCCAGAAATAACAATTTACTATCCAAAAACATGATATTTTCCCGCAGAAACATCCGTTTTCTATAAAAAATATGACATATTTTCCCAGGAACAACAGTTTTCTCCTCAAGAATATGACATTACCTCCCAGAAATGCCAGGGTTCTCCCAAAATATACGGCCATTTCTAACAGATAGGCCCGTTTTCTCCCCAAGAATATGACGTTTCCTCCCAGAAATACAAGTATTCTGTCCAAAAATAGGACATTTTCTCCCAGAAATACCAGATTTCTCTCTCAAAAAATGACATTTTCTGCCAGAAATACCCGTTTTCTCTCGGAAATATGACATCGTCTCCCAGAAATTGCAGTTTTCTCCTCAAAAATTAGACGCTTTCTGCCAGAAATAGCAGTTTTCTACAAAAAATACGACATTTATTGCAAGAAATTGCAGTGCTATCCCCCACAATACAAAATTTTCACACAAGAACACCTCTTTTCTCTTCAGAAATACGATATTTTCTCTCAGAAATATGACATTTTCTCCCAGAAATTGCAGTTTTGTCCCAAGTAGATGACATTTCCTCCCAGAAATAACAATTTACTACCTAAATTGATGCTATTTTCCCGCAGAAACATCCGTTTTCTAAGCAAAATATGACATATTTTCCCAGGAACAACAGTTTTCTCCTCAAGAATACGACATCACCTCCCAGAAATGCCCGGTTTCTCCCAAAATATACGGCCGTTTCAAACAGGCCCGTTTTCTCCCCAAGAATATGACGTTTCCTCCCAGAAACACAAGTATTCTGTCCAAAAATAGGACATTTTCTCCCAGAAATACCAGATTTCTCTCTCAAAAAATGACATTTTCTGCCAGAAATACCCGTTTTCTCTCGGAAATACGACATCGTCTCCCAGAAATTGCAGTTTTCTCCTCAAAAATTTGACGCTTTCTGCCAGAAATAGCAGTTTTCTACAAAAAATACGACATGTATTGCAAGAAATTGCAGTTCTATCCCGCAAAGTACAACTCTTTCACACAAGAACACCTCTTTTCTCTGCAGAAATACGATATTTTCTCTCAGAAATATGACATTTTCTCCCAGAAATTGCAGTTTTGTCTCAAGTAGATGACATTTCCTCCCAGAAATAACAATTTACTACCCAAATTGATGCTATTTTCCCGCAGAAACATCCGTTTTCTATACAAAATATGACATATTTTCCCAGGAACAACAGTTTTCTCCTCAAGAATACGACATCACCTCCCAGAAATGCCCGGTTTCTCCCAAAATATACGGCCGTTTCAAACAGATGGGCCCGTTTTCTCCCCAAGAATATGACGTTTCCTCCCAGAAACACAAGTATTCTGTCCAAAAATAGGACATTTTCTCCCAGAAATACCAGATTTCTCTCTCAAAAAATGACATCTTCTGCCAGAAATACCCGTTTTCTCTCGGAAATATGACATCGTCTCCCAGAAATTGCAGTTTTCTCCTCAAAAATTTGACGCTTTCTGCCAGAAATAGCAGTTTTCTACAAAAAATACGACATTTATTGCAAGAAATTGCAGTTCTATCCCCCAAAATACAAAATTTTCACACAAGAACACCGCTTTTCTCTTCAGAAATACGATATTTTCGCTCAGAAATATGACATTTTCTCCCAGAAATTGCAGTTTTGTCCCAAGTAGATGACATTTCCTCCCAGAAATAACAATTTACTACCTAAATTGATGCTATTTTCCCGCAGAAACATCCGTTTTCTATGCAAAATATGACATATTTTCCCAGGAACAACAGTTTTCTCCTCAAGAATACGACATCACCTCCCGGAAATGCCCGGTTTCTCCCAAAATATACGGCCGTTTCAAACAGATGGGCCCGTTTTCTCCCCAGGAATATGACGTTTCCTCTCAGAAATACAAGTATTCTGTCCAAAAATAGGACATTTTCTCCCAGAAATACCAGATTTCTCTCTCAAAAAATGACATTTTCTGCCAGAAATACCCGTTTTCTCTCGGAAATATGACATCGTCTCCCAGAAATTGCAGTTTTCTCCTCAAAAATTTGACGCTTTCTGCCAGAAATAGCAGTTTTCTACAAAAAATACGACATTTATTGCAAGAAATTGCAGTTCTATCCCCCACAATACAAAATTTTCACACAAGAACACCTCTTTTCTCTTCAGAAATACGATATTTTCTCTCAGAAATATGACATTTTCTCCCAGAAATTGCAGTTTTGTCCCAAGTAGATGACATTTCCTCCCAGAAATAACAATTTACTACCTAAATTGATGCTATTTTCCCGCAGAAACATCCGTTTTCTATACAAAATATGACATATTTTCCCAGGAAAAACAGTTTTCTCCTCAAGAATACGACATCACCTCCCAGAAATGCCCGGTTTCTCCCAAAATATACGGCCGTTTCAAACAGGCCCGTTTTCTCCCTAAGAATATGACGTTTCCTCCCAGAAACACAAGTATTCTGTCCAAAAATAGGACATTTTCTCCCAGAAATACCAGATTTCTCTCTCAAAAAATGACATCTTCTGCCAGAAATACCCGTTTTCTCTCGGAAATATGACATCGTCTCCCAGAAATTGCAGTTTTCTCCTCAAAAATTTGACGCTTTCTGCCAGAAATAGCAGTTTCCTACAAAAAATACGACATGTATTGCAAGAAATTGCAGTTCTATCCCGCAAAGTAAAAATCTTTAACAGAAGAACACCTCTTTTCTCTGCAGAAATACGATATTTTCTCTCAGAAATATGACATTTTCTCCCAGAAATTGCAGTTTTGTCCCAAGTAGATGACATTTCCTCCCAGAAATAACAATTTACTACCCAAATTGATGCTATTTTCCCGCAGAAACATCCGTTTTCTATACAAAATATGACATATTTTCCCAGGAACAACAGTTTTCTCCTCAAGAATACAACATCACCTCCCAGAAATGCCCGGTTTCTCCCAAAACATACGGCCGTTTCAAACAGATGGGCCCGTTTTCTCCCCAAGAATATGACGTTTCCTCCCAGAAACACAAGTATTCTGTCCAAAAATAGGACATTTTCTCCCAGAAATACCAGATTTCTCTCTCAAAAAATGACATCTTCTGCCAGAAATACCCGTTTTCTCTCGGAAATATGACATCGTCTCCCAGAAATTGCAGTTTTCTCCTCAAAAATTTGACGCTTTCTGCCAGAAATAGCAGTTTTCTACAAAAAATACGACATGTATTGCAAGAAATTGCAGTTCTATCCCGCAAAGTAAAAATCTTTAACACAAGAACACCTCTTTTCTCTGCAGAAATACGATATTTTCTCTCAGAAATATGACATTTTCTCCCAGAAATTGCAGTTTTGTCTCAAGTAGATGACATTTCCTCCCAGAAATAACAATTTACTACCCAAATTGATGCTATTTTCCCGCAGAAACATCCGTTTTCTATACAAAATATGACATATTTTCCCAGGAACAACAGTTTTCTCCTCAAGAATACGACATCACCTCCCAGAAATGCCCGGTTTCTCCCAAAATATACGGCCGTTTCAAACAGATGGGCCCGTTTTCTCCCCAAGAATATGACGTTTCCTCCCAGAAACACAAGTATTCTGTCCAAAAATAGGACATTTTCTCCCAGAAATACCAGATTTCTCTCTCAAAAAATGACATCTTCTGCCAGAAATACCCGTTTTCTCTCGGAAATATGACATCGTCTCCCAGAAATTGCAGTTTTCTCCTCAAAAATTTGACGCTTTCTGCCAGAAATAGCAGTTTTCTACAAAAAATACGACATTTATTGCAAGAAATTGCAGTTCTATCCCCCAAAATACAAAATTTTCACACAAGAACACCGCTTTTCTCTTCAGAAATACGATATTTTCTCTCAGAAATATGACATTTTCTCCCAGAAATTGCAGTTTTGTCCCAAGTAGATGACATTTCCTCCCAGAAATAACAATTTACTGTCCAAAAACATGATATTTTCCCCCAGAAACATCCGTTTTCTATACAAAATATGACATATTTTCCCAGGAACAACAGTTTTCTCTACAAGAATATGATATCACCTCCCAGAAATGCCAGGTTTCTCCCAAAATATACGGCCATATCAAACAGATAGGCCCGTTTTCTCCCCAAGAATATGACGTTTCCTCTCAGAAATACAAGTATTCTGTCCAAAAATAGGACATTTTCTCCCAGAAATACCAGATTTCTCTCTCAAAAAATGACATTTTCTGCCAGAAATACCCGTTTTCTCTCGGAAATATGACATCGTCTCCCAGAAATTGCAGTTTTCTCCTCAAAAATTTGACGCTTTCTGCCAGAAATAGCAGTTTTCTACAAAAAATATGACATTTATTGCAAGAAATTGCAGTTCTATCCCCCACAATACAAAATTTTCACACAAGAACACCGCTTTTCTCTTCAGAAATACGATATTTTCTCCCAGAAATATGACATTTTCTCCCAGAAATTGCAGTTTTGTCCCAAGGAGATGACATTTCCTCCCAGAAATAACAATTTACTACCTAAATTGATGCTATTTTCCCGCAGAAACATCCATTTTCTAAGCAAAATATGACATATTTTCCCAGGAACAACAGTTTTCTCCTCAAGAATACAACATCACCTCCCAGAAATGCCCGGTTTCTCCCAAAATATACGGCCGTTTCAAACAGGCCCGTTTTCTCCCTAAGAATATGACGTTTCCTCCCAGAAACACAAGTATTCTGTCCAAAAATAGGACATTTTCTCCCAGAAATACCAGATTTCTCTCTCAAAAAATGACATTTTCTGCCAGAAATACCCGTTTTCACTCAGAAATACGACATCGTCTCCCAGAAATTGCAGTTTTCTCCTCAAAAATTTGACGCTTTCTGCCAGAAATAGCAGTTTTCTACAAAAAATACGACATGTATTGCAAGAAATTGCAGTTCTATCCCGCAAAGTACAAATCTTTCACACAAGAACACCTCTTTTCTCTGCAGAAATACGATATTTTCTCTCAGAAATATGACATTTTCTCCCAGAAATTGCAGTTTTGTCCCAAGTAGATGACATTTCCTCCCAGAAATAACAATTTACTACCCAAATTGATGCTATTTTCCCGCAGTAACATCCGTTTTCTATACAAAATATGACATATTTTCCCAGGAACAACAGTTTTCTCCTCAAGAATACAACATCACCTCCCAGAAATGCCCGGTTTCTCCCAAAACATACGGCCGTTTCAAACAGATGGGCCCGTTTTCTCCCCAAGAATATGACGTTTCCTCCCAGAAATACAAGTATTCTGTCCAAAAATAGGACATTTTCTCCCAGAAATACCAGATTTCTCTCTCAAAAAATGACATCTTCTGCCAGAAATACCCGTTTTCTCTCGGAAATATGACATCGTCTCCCAGAAATTGCAGTTTTCTCCTCAAAAATTTGACGCTTTCTGCCAGAAATAGCAGTTTTCTACAAAAAATACGACATGTATTGCAAGAAATTGCAGTTCTCTCACCAAAAGTACAAATCTTTCACACAAGAACACCTCTTTTCTCTGCACAAATACGATATTTTCTCCCAGAAATATGACATTTTCTCCCAGAAATTGCAGTTTTGTCCCAAGTAGATGACATTTCCTCCCAGAAATAACAATTTACTGTCCAAAAACATGATATTTTCCCCCAGAAACATCCGTTTTCTATACAAAATATGACATATTTTCCCAGGAACAACAGTTTTCTCCACAAGAATATGATATCACCTCCCAGAAATGCCAGGTTTCTCCCAAAATATACGGCCATATCAAACAGATAGGCCCGTTTTCTCCCCAAGAATATGACGTTTCCTCTCAGAAATACAAGTATTCTGTCCAAAAATAGGACATTTTCTCCCAGAAATACCAGATTTCTCTCTCAAAAAATGACATTTTCTGCCAGAAATACCCGTTTTCTCTCGGAAATATGACATCGTCTCCCAGAAATTGCAGTTTTCTCCTCAAAAATTTGACGCTTTCTGCCAGAAATAGCAGTTTTCTACAAAAAATATGACATTTATTGCAAGAAATTGCAGTTCTATCCCCCACAATACAAAATTTTCACACAAGAACACCGCTTTTCTCTTCAGAAATACGATATTTTCTCCCAGAAATATGACATTTTCTCCCAGAAATTGCAGTTTTGTCCCAAGGAGATGACATTTCCTCCCAGAAATAACAATTTACTACCTAAATTGATGCTATTTTCCCGCAGAAACATCCATTTTCTAAGCAAAATATGACATATTTTCCCAGGAACAACAGTTTTCTCCTCAAGAATACAACATCACCTCCCAGAAATGCCCGGTTTCTCCCAAAATATACGGCCGTTTCAAACAGGCCCGTTTTCTCCCTAAGAATATGACGTTTCCTCCCAGAAACACAAGTATTCTGTCCAAAAATAGGACATTTTCTCCCAGAAATACCAGATTTCTCTCTCAAAAAATGACATTTTCTGCCAGAAATACCCGTTTTCACTCAGAAATACGACATCGTCTCCCAGAAATTGCAGTTTTCTCCTCAAAAATTTGACGCTTTCTGCCAGAAATAGCAGTTTTCTACAAAAAATACGACATGTATTGCAAGAAATTGCAGTTCTATCCCGCAAAGTACAAATCTTTCACACAAGAACACCTCTTTTCTCTGCAGAAATACGATATTTTCTCTCAGAAATATGACATTTTCTCCCAGAAATTGCAGTTTTGTCCCAAGTAGATGACATTTCCTCCCAGAAATAACAATTTACTACCCAAATTGATGCTATTTTCCCGCAGTAACATCCGTTTTCTATACAAAATATGACATATTTTCCCAGGAACAACAGTTTTCTCCTCAAGAATACAACATCACCTCCCAGAAATGCCCGGTTTCTCCCAAAACATACGGCCGTTTCAAACAGATGGGCCCGTTTTCTCCCCAAGAATATGACGTTTCCTCCCAGAAATACAAGTATTCTGTCCAAAAATAGGACATTTTCTCCCAGAAATACCAGATTTCTCTCTCAAAAAATGACATTTTCTGCCAGAAATACCCGTTTTCTCTCGGAAATATGACATCGTCTCCCAGAAATTGCAGTTTTCTCCTCAAAAATTTGACGCTTTCTGCCAGAAATAGCAGTTTTCTACAAAAAATACGACATGTATTGCAAGAAATTGCAGTTCTCTCACCAAAAGTACAAATCTTTCACACAAGAACACCTCTTTTCTCTGCACAAATACGATATTTTCTCCCAGAAATATGACATTTTCTCCCAGAAATTGCAGTTTTGTCCCAAGTAGATGACATTTCCTCCCAGAAATAACAATTTACTGTCCAAAAACATGATATTTTCCCCCAGAAACATCCGTTTTCTATACAAAATATGACATATTTTCCCAGGAACAACAGTTTTCTCCACAAGAATATGATATCACCTCCCAGAAATGCCAGGTTTCTCCCAAAATATACGGCCATATCAAACAGATAGGCCCATTTTCTCCCCAAGAATATGACGTTTCCTCTCAGAAATACAAGTATTCTGTCCAAAAATAGGACATTTTCTCCCAGAAATACCAGATTTCTCTCTCAAAAAATGACATTTTCTGCCAGAAATACCCGTTTTCTCTCGGAAATATGACATCGTCTCCCAGAAATTGCAGTTTTCTCCTCAAAAATTTGACGCTTTCTGCCAGAAATAGCAGTTTTCTACAAAAAATATGACATTTATTGCAAGAAATTGCAGTGCTATCCCCCACAATACAAAATTTTCACACAAGAACACCTCTTTTCTCTTCAGAAATACGATATTTTCTCTCAGAAATATGACATTTTCTCCCAGAAATTGCAGTTTTGTCCCAAGTAGATGACATTTCCTCCCAGAAATAACAATTTACTACCTAAATTGATGCTATTTTCCCGCAGAAACATCCATTTTCTAAGCAAAATATGACATATTTTCCCAGGAACAACAGTTTTCTCCTCAAGAATACAACATCACCTCCCAGAAATGCCCGGTTTCTCCCAAAATATACGGCCGTTTCAAACAGGCCCGTTTTCTCCCTAAGAATATGACGTTTCCTCCCAGAAACACAAGTATTCTGTCCAAAAATAGGACATTTTCTCCCAGAAATACCAGATTTCTCTCTCAAAAAATGACATTTTCTGCCAGAAATACCCGTTTTCACTCAGAAATACGACATCGTCTCCCAGAAATTGCAGTTTTCTCCTCAAAAATTTGACGCTTTCTGCCAGAAATAGCAGTTTTCTACAAAAAATACGACATGTATTGCAAGAAATTGCAGTTCTATCCCGCAAAGTACAAATCTTTCACACAAGAACACCTCTTTTCTCTGCAGAAATACGATATTTTCTCTCAGAAATATGACATTTTCTCCCAGAAATTGCAGTTTTGTCCCAAGTAGATGACATTTCCTCCCAGAAATAACAATTTACTACCCAAATTGATGCTATTTTCCCGCAGTAACATCCGTTTTCTATACAAAATATGACATATTTTCCCAGGAACAACAGTTTTCTCCTCAAGAATACAACATCACCTCCCAGAAATGCCCGGTTTCTCCCAAAACATACGGCCGTTTCAAACAGATGGGCCCGTTTTCTCCCCAAGAATATGACGTTTCCTCCCAGAAATACAAGTATTCTGTCCAAAAATAGGACATTTTCTCCCAGAAATACCAGATTTCTCTCTCAAAAAATGACATCTTCTGCCAGAAATACCCGTTTTCTCTCGGAAATATGACATCGTCTCCCAGAAATTGCAGTTTTCTCCTCAAAAATTTGACGCTTTCTGCCAGAAATAGCAGTTTTCTACAAAAAATACGACATGTATTGCAAGAAATTGCAGTTCAATCCCCCAAAATACAAATCTTTAACACAAGAACACCGCTTTTCTCTTCAGAAATACGATATTTTCTCTCAGAAATATGACATTTTCTCCCAGAAATTGCAGTTTTGTCCCAAGGAGATGACATTTCCTCCCAGAAATAACAATTTACTACCCAAATTGATGCTATTTTCCCGCAGAAACATCCGTTTTCTATACAAAATATGACATATTTTCCCAGGAACAACAGTTTTCTCCTCAAGAATACAACATCACCTCCCAGAAATGCCCGGTTTCTCCCAAAACATACGGCCGTTTCAAACAGATGGGCCCGTTTTCTCCCCAAGAATATGACGTTTCCTCCCAGAAATACAAGTATTCTGACCAAAAATAGGACATTTTCTCCCAGAAATACCAGATTTCTCTCTCAAAAAATGACATTTTCTGCCAGAAATACCCGTTTTCTCTCGGAAATATGACATCGTCTCCCAGAAATTGCAGTTTTCTCCTCAAAAATTTGACGCTTTCTGCCAGAAATAGCAGTTTTCTACAAAAAATACGACATGTATTGCAAGAAATTGCAGTTCTCTCACCAAAAGTACAAATCTTTCACACAAGAACACCTCTTTTCTCTGCACAAATACGATATTTTCTCCCAGAAATATGACATTTTCTCCCAGAAATTGCAGTTTTGTCCCAAGTAGATGACATTTCCTCCCAGAAATAACAATTTACTGTCCAAAAACATGATATTTTCCCCCAGAAACATCCGTTTTCTATACAAAATATGACATATTTTCCCAGGAACAACAGTTTTCTCCACAAGAATATGATATCACCTCCCAGAAATGCCAGGTTTCTCCCAAAATATACGGCCATATCAAACAGATAGGCCCGTTTTCTCCCCAAGAATATGACGTTTCCTCTCAGAAATACAAGTATTCTGTCCAAAAATAGGACATTTTCTCCCAGAAATACCAGATTTCTCTCTCAAAAAATGACATTTTCTGCCAGAAATACCCGTTTTCTCTCGGAAATATGACATCGTCTCCCAGAAATTGCAGTTTTCTCCTCAAAAATTTGACGCTTTCTGCCAGAAATAGCAGTTTTCTACAAAAAATATGACATTTATTGCAAGAAATTGCAGTGCTATCCCCCACAATACAAAATTTTCACACAAGAACACCTCTTTTCTCTTCAGAAATACGATATTTTCTCTCAGAAATATGACATTTTCTCCCAGAAATTGCAGTTTTGTCCCAAGTAGATGACATTTCCTCCCAGAAATAACAATTTACTACCTAAATTGATGCTATTTTCCCGCAGAAACATCCATTTTCTAAGCAAAATATGACATATTTTCCCAGGAACAACAGTTTTCTCCTCAAGAATACAACATCACCTCCCAGAAATGCCCGGTTTCTCCCAAAATATACGGCCGTTTCAAACAGGCCCGTTTTCTCCCTAAGAATATGACGTTTCCTCCCAGTAACACAAGTATTCTGTCCAAAAATAGGACATTTTCTCCCAGAAATACCAGATTTCTCTCTCAAAAAACGACATTTTCTGCCAGAAATACCCGTTTTCTCTCGGAAATATGACATCGTCTCCCAGAAATTGCAGTTTTCTCCTCAAAAATTTGACGCTTTCTGCCAGAAATAGCAGTTTTCTACAAAAAATACGACATGTATTGCAAGAAATTGCAGTTCAATCCCCCAAAATACAAATCTTTAACACAAGAACACCGCTTTTCTCTTCAGAAATACGATATTTTCTCTCAGAAATATGACATTTTCTCCCAGAAATTGCAGTTTTGTCCCAAGGAGATGACATTTCCTCCCAGAAATAACAATTTACTACCCAAATTGATGCTATTTTCCCGCAGAAACATCCGTTTTCTATACAAAATATGACATATTTTCCCAGGAACAACAGTTTTCTCCTCAAGAATATGATATCACCTCCCAGAAATGCCAGGTTTCTCCCAAAATATACGGCCATATCAAACAGATAGGCCCGTTTTCTCCCCAAGAATATGACGTTTCCTCTCAGAAATACAAGTATTCTGTCCAAAAATAGGACATTTTCTCCCAGAAATACCAGATTTCTCTCTCAAAAAATGACATTTTCTGCCAGAAATACCCGTTTTCTCTCGGAAATATGACATCGTCTCCCAGAAATTGCAGTTTTCTCCTCAAAAATTTGACGCTTTCTGCCAGAAATAGCAGTTTTCTACAAAAAATATGACATTTATTGCAAGAAATTGCAGTTCTATCCCCCACAATACAAAATTTTCACACAAGAACACCTCTTTTCTCTACAGAAATACGATATTTTCTCTCAGAAATATGACATTTTCTCCCAGAAATTGCAGTTTTGTCCCAAGTAGATGACATTTCCTTTCAGAAATAACAATTTACAACCTAAATTGATGCTATTTTCCCGCAGAAACATCCATTTTCTAAGCAAAATATGACATATTTTCCCAGGAACAACAGTTTTCTCCTCAAGAATACAACATCACCTCCCAGAAATGCCCGGTTTCTCCCAAAATATACGGCCGTTTCAAACAGGCCCGTTTTCTCCCTAAGAATATGACGTTTCCTCCCAGAAACACAAGTATTCTGTCCAAAAATAGGACATTTTCTCCCAGAAATACCAGATTTCTCTCTCAAAAAACGACATTTTCTGCCAGAAATACCCGTTTTCTCTCGGAAATATGACATCGTCTCCCAGAAATTGCAGTTTTCTCCTCAAAAATTTGACGCTTTCTGCCAGAAATAGCAGTTTTCTACAAAAAATACGACATGTATTGCAAGAAATTGCAGTTCAATCCCCCAAAATACAAATCTTTAACACAAGAACACCGCTTTTCTCTTCAGAAATACGATATTTTCTCTCAGAAATATGACATTTTCTCCCAGAAATTGCAGTTTTGTCCCAAGGAGATGACATTTTTTCCCAGAAATAACAATTTACTACCCAAATTGATGCTATTTTCCCGCAGAAACATCCGTTTTCTATACAAAATATGACATATTTTCCCAGGAACAACAGTTTTCTCCTCAAGAATACAACATCACCTCCCAGAAATGCCCGGTTTCTCCCAAAACATACGGCCGTTTCAAACAGATGGGCCCGTTTTCTCCCCAAGAATATGACGTTTCCTCCCAGAAATACAAGTATTCTGACCAAAAATAGGACATTTTCTCCCAGAAATACCAGATTTCTCTCTCAAAAAATGACATTTTCTGCCAGAAATACCCGTTTTCTCTCGGAAATATGACATCGTCTCCCAGAAATTGCAGTTTTCTCCTCAAAAATTTGACGCTTTCTGCCAGAAATAGCAGTTTTCTACAAAAAATACGACATGTATTGCAAGAAATTGCAGTTCTCTCACCAAAAGTACAAATCTTTCACACAAGAACACCTCTTTTCTCTGCACAAATACGATATTTTCTCTCAGAAATATGACATTTTCTCCCAGAAATTGCAGTTTTGTCCCAAGTAGATGACATTTCCTCCCAGAAATAACAATTTACTATCCAAAAACATGATATTTTCCCCCAGAAACATCCGTTTTCTATACAAAATATGACATATTTTCCCAGGAACAACAGTTTTCTCCACAAGAATATGATATCACCTCCCAGAAATGCCAGGTTTCTCCCAAAATATACGGCCATATCAAACAGATAGGCTTGTTTTCTCCCCAAGAATATGACGTTTCCTCTCAGAAATACAAGTATTCTGTCCAAAAATAGGACATTTTCTCCCAGAAATACCAGATTTCTCTCTCAAAAAATGACATTTTCTGCCAGAAATACCCGTTTTCTCTCGGAAATATGACATCGTCTCCCAGAAATTGCAGTTTTCTCCTCAAAAATTTGACGCTTTCTGCCAGAAATAGCAGTTTTCTACAAAAAATATGACATTTATTGCAAGAAATTGCAGTGCTATCCCCCACAATACAAAATTTTCACACAAGAACACCTCTTTTCTCTTCAGAAATACGATATTTTCTCTCAGAAATATGACATTTTCTCCCAGAAATTGCAGTTTTGTCCCAAGTAGATGACATTTCCTCCCAGAAATAACAATTTACTACCTAAATTGATGCTATTTTCCCGCAGAAACATCCGTTTTCTATACAAAATATGACATATTTTCCCAGGAACAACAGTTTTCTCCTCAAGAATACAACATCACCTCCCAGAAATGCCCGGTTTCTCCCAAAATATACGGCCGTTTCAAACAGGCCCGTTTTCTCCCTAAGAATATGACGTTTCCTCCCAGAAACACAAGTATTCTGTCCAAAAATAGGACATTTTCTCCCAGAAATACCAGATTTCTCTCTCAAAAAACGACATTTTCTGCCAGAAATACCCGTTTTCTCTCGGAAATACGACATCGTCTCCCAGAAATTGCAGTTTTCTCCTCAAAAATTTGACGCTTTCTGCCAGAAATAGCAGTTTTCTACAAAAAATACGACATTTATTGCAAATTGCAGTTCTATCCCGCAAAGTACAAATCTTTCACACAAGAACACCTCTTTTCTCTGCAGAAATACGATATTTTCTCGCAGAAATATGACATTTTCTCCCAGAAATTGCAGTTTTGTCCCAAGGAGATGACATTTCCTCCCAGAAATAACAATTTACTACCTAAATTGATGCTATTTTCCCGCAGAAACATCTGTTTTCTATACAAAATATGACATATTTTCCCAGGAACAACAGTTTTCTCCTCAAGAATATGACATCACCTCCCAGAAATGCCAGGTTTCTCCCAAAATATACGGCCATATCAAACAGATAGGCCCGTTTTCTCCCCAGGAATATGATGTTTCCTCCCAGAAATACAAGTATTCTGTCCAAAAATAGGACATTTTCTCCCAGAAAAACCAGATTTTTCTCGGAAAAAATGACATATTCTGCCAGAAATACCCGTTTTCTCTCGGAAATATGACATCGTCTCCCAGAAATTGCAGTTTTCTCCTCAAAAATTTGACGCTTTCTGCCAGAAATAGCAGTTTTCTACAAAAAATATGACATTTATTGCAAGAAATTGCAGTTCTATCCCCCACAATACAAAATTTTCACACAAGAACACCTCTTTTCTCTTCAGAAATACGATATTTTCTCTCAGAAATATGACATTTTCTCCCAGAAATTGCAGTTTTGTCCCAAGTAGATGACATTTCCTCCCAGAAATAACAATTTACTACCCAAATTGATGCTATTTTACCGCAGAAACATCCGTTTTCTATACAAAATATGACATATTTTCCCAGGAACAACAGTTTTCTCCTCAAGAATACAACATCACCTCCCAGAAATGCCCGGTTTCTCCCAAAATATACAGCCGTTTCAAACAGGCCCGTTTTCTCCCCAAGAACATGACGTTTCCTCCCAGAAATACAAGTATTCTGTCCAAAAATAGGACATTTTCTCCCAGAAATACCAGATTTCTCTCTCAAAAAATGACATCTTCTGCCAGAAATACCCGTTTTCTCTCGGAAATATGACATCGTCTCCCAGAAATTGCAGTTTTCTCCTCAAAAATTTGACGCTTTCTGCCAGAAATAGCAGTTTTCTACAAAAAATACGACATGTATTGCAAGAAATTGCAGTTCTATCCCGCAAAGTACAAATCTTTCACACAAGAACACCTCTTTTCTCTGCAGAAATACGATATTTTCTCTCAGAAATATGACATTTTCTCCCAGAAATTGCAGTTTTGTCCCAAGTAGATGACATTTCCTCCCAGAAATAACAATTTACTACCCAAATTGATGCTATTTTCCCGCAGAAACATCTGTTTTCTATACAAAATATGACATATTTTCCCAGGAACAACAGTTTTCTCCTCAAGAATATGACATCACCTCCCAGAAATGCCAGGTTTCTCCCAAAATATACGGCCATATCAAACAGATAGGCCCGTTTTCTCCCCAGGAATATGACGTTTCCTCCCAGAAACACAAGTATTCTGTCCAAAAATAGGACATTTTCTCCCAGAAATACCAGATTTCTCTCTCAAAAAATGACATCTTCTGCCAGAAATACCCGTTTTCTCTCGGAAATACGACATCGTCTCCCAGAAATTGCAGTTTTCTCCTCAAAAATTTGACGCTTTCTGCCAGAAATAGCAGTTTTCTGCAAAAAATACGACATTTATTGCAAATTGCAGTTCTATCCCGCAAAGTACAAATCTTTCACACAAGAACACCGCTTTTCTCTTCAGAAATACGATATTTTCTCTCAGAAATATGACATTTTCTCCCAGAAATTGCAGTTTTGTCCCAAGTAGATGACATTTCCTCCCAGAAATAACAATTTACTACCCAAATTGATGCTATTTTACCGCAGAAACATCCGTTTTCTATACAAAATATGACATATTTTCCCAGGAACAACAGTTTTCTCCTCAAGAATACAACATCACCTCCCAGAAATGCCCGGTTTCTCCCAAAATATACGGCCATATCAAACAGATAGGCCCGTTTTCTCCCCAAGAACATGACGTTTCCTCCCAGAAATACAAGTATTCTGTCCAAAAATAGGACATTTTCTCCCAGAAATACCAGATTTCTCTCTCAAAAAATGACATATTCTGCCAGAAATACCCGTTTTCTCTCGGAAATATGACATCGTCTCCCAGAAATTGCAGTTTTCTCCTCAAAAATTTGACGCTTTCTGCCAGAAATAGCAGTTTTCTACAAAAAATACGACATGTATTGCAAGAAATTGCAGTTCTATCCCCCACAATACAAAATTTTCACACAAGAACACCTCTTTTCTCTTCAGAAATACGATATTTTCTCTCAGAAATATGACATTTTCTCCCAGAAATTGCAGTTTTGTCCCAAGTAGATGACATTTCCTCCCAGAAATAACAATTTACTACCTAAATTGATGCTATTTTCCCGCAGAAACATCCGTTTTCTATACAAAATATGACATATTTTCCCAGGAACAACAGTTTTCTCCTCAAGAATACAACATCACCTCCCAGAAATGCCCGGTTTCTCCCAAAATATACGGCCGTTTCAAACAGGCCCGTTTTCTCCCTAAGAATATGACGTTTCCTCCCAGAAACACAAGTATTCTGTCCAAAAATAGGACATTTTCTCCCAGAAATACCAGATTTCTCTCTCAAAAAATGACATCTTCTGCCAGAAATACCCGTTTTCTCTCGGAAATACGACATCGTCTCCCAGAAATTGCAGTTTTCTCCTCAAAAATTTGACGCTTTCTGCCAGAAATAGCAGTTTTCTGCAAAAAATACGACATGTATTGCAAGAAATTGCAGTTCTATCCCGCAAAGTACAAATCTTTCACACAAGAACACCTCTTTTCTCTGCAGAAATACGATATTTTCTCTCAGAAATATGACATTTTCTCCCAGAAATTGCAGTTTTGTCCCAAGTAGATGACATTTCCTCCCAGAAATAACAATTTACTACCCAAATTGATGCTATTTTCCCGCAGAAACATCCGTTTTCTATACAAAATATGACATATTTTCCCAGGAACAACAGTTTTCTCCTCAAGAATACAACATCACCTCCCAGAAATGCCCGGTTTCTCCCAAAACATACGGCCGTTTCAAACAGATGGGCCCGTTTTCTCCCCAAGAATATGACGTTTCCTCCCAGAAATACAAGTATTCTGTCCAAAAATAGGACATTTTCTCCCAGAAATACCAGATTTCTCTCTCAAAAAATGACATTTTCTGCCAGAAATACCCGTTTTCTCTCGGAAATATGACATCGTCTCCCAGAAATTGCAGTTTTCTCCTCAAAAATTTGACGCTTTCTGCCAGAAATAGCAGTTTTCTACAAAAAATACGACATGTATTGCAAGAAATTGCAGTTCTATCCCCCAAAATACAAAATTTTCACACAAGAACACCTCTTTTCTCAGCAGAAATACGATATTTTCTCCCAGAAATATGACATTTTCTCCCAGAAATTGCAGTTTTGTCCCAAGTAGATGACATTTCCTCCCAGAAATAACAATTTACTATCCAAGAACATTATATTTTCCCCCAGAAACATCCGTTTTCTATACAAAATATGAGATATTTTCCCAGGAAAAACAGTTTTCTTCTCAAGAACACAACATCACCTCCCAGAAATGCCCGGTTTCTCCCAAAACATACGGCCGTTTCAAACAGGTGGGCCCGTTTTCTCCCCAAGAATATGACGTTTCCTCCCAGAAATACAAGTATTCTGTCCAAAAATAGGACATTTTCTCCCAGAAATACCAGATTTCTCTCTCAAAAAATGACATCTTCTGCCAGAAATACCCGTTTTCTCTCGGAAATACGACATCGTCTCCCAGAAATTGCAGTTTTCTCCTCAAAAATTTGACGCTTTCTGCCAGAAATAGCAGTTTTCTGCAAAAAATACGACATGTATTGCAAGAAATTGCAGTTCTATCCCGCAAAGTACAAATCTTTCACACAAGAACACCTCTTTTCTCTGCAGAAATACGATATTTTCTCTCAGAAATATGACATTTTCTCCCAGAAATTGCAGTTTTGTCCCAAGTAGATGACATTTCCTCCCAGAAATAACAATTTACTACCCAAATTGATGCTATTTTCCCGCAGAAACATCCGTTTTCTATACAAAATATGACATATTTTCCCAGGAACAACAGTTTTCTCCTCAAGAATACAACATCACCTCCCAGAAATGCCCGGTTTCTCCCAAAATATACAGCCGTTTCAAACAGGCCCGTTTTCTCCCCAAGAATATGACGTTTCCTCCCAGAAATACAAGTATTCTGTCCAAAAATAGGACATTTTCTCCCAGAAATACCAGATTTCTCTCTCAAAAAATGACATTTTCTGCCAGAAATACCCGTTTTCTCTCGGAAATATGACATCGTCTCCCAGAAATTGCAGTTTTCTCCTCAAAAATTTGACGCTTTCTGCCAGAAATAGCAGTTTTCTACAAAAAATACGACATGTATTGCAAGAAATTGCAGTTCTATCCCCCAAAATACAAAATTTTCACACAAGAACACCTCTTTTCTCAGCAGAAATACGATATTTTCTCCCAGAAATATGACATTTTCTCCCAGAAATTGCAGTTTTGTCCCAAGTAGATGACATTTCCTCCCAGAAATAACAATTTACTATCCAAGAACATTATATTTTCCCCCAGAAACATACGTTTTCTATACAAAATATGAGATATTTTCCCAGGAAAAACAGTTTTCTTCTCAAGAACACAACATCACCTCCCAGAAATGCCCGGTTTCTCCCAAAACATACGGCCGTTTCAAACAGGTGGGCCCGTTTTCTCCCCAAGAATATGACGTTTCCTCCCAGAAATACAAGTATTCTGACCAAAAATAGGACATTTTCTCCCAGAAATACCAGATTTCTCTCTCAAAAAATGACATCTTCTGCCAGAAATACCCGTTTTCTCTCGGAAATATGACATCGTCTCCCAGAAATTGCAGTTTTCTCCTCAAAAATTTTACGCTTTCTGCCAGAAATAGCAGTTTTCTACAAAAAATACGACATTTATTGCAAGAAATTGCAGTTCAATCCCCCAAAATACAAATCTTTAACACAAGAACACCGCTTTTCTCTTCAGAAATACGATATTTTCTCTCAGAAATATGACATTTTCTCCCAGAAATTGCAGTTTTGTCCCAAGTAGATGACATTTCCTCCCAGAAATAACAATTTACTACCCAAATTGATGCTATTTTACCGCAGAAACATCCGTTTTCTATACAAAATATGACATATTTTCCCAGGAACAGTTTTCTCCTCAAGAATACAACATCACCTCCCAGAAATGCCCGGTTTCTCCCAAAACATACGGCCGTTTCAAACAGATGGGCCCGTTTTCTCCCCAAGAATATGACGTTTCCTCCCAGAAATACAAGTATTCTGACCAAAAATAGGACATTTTCTCCCAGAAATACCAGATTTCTCTCTCAAAAAATGACATCTTCTGCCAGAAATACCCGTTTTCTCTCGGAAATATGACATCGTCTCCCAGAAATTGCAGTTTTCTCCTCAAAAATTTGACGCTTTCTGCCAGAAATAGCAGTTTTCTACAAAAAATACGACATGTATTGCAAGAAATTGCAGTTCTCTCACCAAAAGTACAAATCTTTCACACAAGAACACCTCTTTTCTCTGCACAAATACGATATTTTCTCCCAGAAATATGACATTTTCTCCCAGAAATTGCAGTTTTGTCCCAAGTAGATGACATTTCCTCCCAGAAATAACAATTTACTATCCAAAAACATGATATTTTCCCCCAGAAACATCCGTTTTCTATACAAAATATGACATATTTTCCCAGGAACAACAGTTTTCTCCACAAGAATATGATATCACCTCCCAGAAATGCCAGGTTTCTCCCAAAATATACGGCCATATCAAACAGATAGGCCCGTTTTCTCCCCAAGAATATGACGTTTCCTCTCAGAAATACAAGTATTCTGTCCAAAAATAGGACATTTTCTCCCAGAAAAACCAGATTTTTCTCGGAAAAAATGACATATTCTGCCAGAAATACCCGTTTTCTCTCGGAAATATGACATCGTCTCCCAGAAATTGCAGTTTTCTCCTCAAAAATTTGACGCTTTCTGCCAGAAATAGCAGTTTTCTACAAAAAATATGACATTTATTGCAAGAAATTGCAGTGCTATCCCCCACAATACAAAATTTTCACACAAGAACACCTCTTTTCTCTTCAGAAATACGATATTTTCTCTCAGAAATATAACATTTTCTCCCAGAAATTGCAGTTTTGTCCCAAGGAGATGACATTTCCTCCCAGAAATATCAATTTACTACCTAAATTGATGCTATTTTCCCGCAGAAACATCCGTTTTCTAAGCAAAATATGACATATTTTCCCAGGAACAACAGTTTTCTCCTTAAGAATACAACATCACCTCCCAGAAATGCCCGGTTTCTCCCAAAATATACGGCCGTTTCAAACAGGCCCGTTTTCTCCCTAAGAATATGACGTTTCCTCCCAGAAACACAAGTATTCTGTCCAAAAATAGGACATTTTCTCCCAGAAATACCAGATTTCTCTCTCAAAAAATGACATTTTCTGCCAGAAATACCCGTTTTCTCTCGGAAATACGACATCGTCTCCCAGAAATTGCAGTTTTCTCCTCAAAAATTTGACGCTTTCTGCCAGAAATAGCAGTTTTCTGCAAAAAATACGACATTTATTGCAAATTGCAGTTCTATCCCGCAAAGTACAAATCTTTCACACAAGAACACCTCTTTTCTCTGCAGAAATACGGTATTTTCTCTCAGAAATATGACATTTTCTCCCAGAAATTGCAGTTTTGTCCCAAGTAGATGACATTTCCTCCCAGAAATAACAATTTACTACCCAAATTGATGCTATTTTACCGCAGAAACATCCGTTTTCTATACAAAATATGACATATTTTCCCAGGAACAACAGTTTTCTCCTCAAGAATACAACATCACCTCCCAGAAATGCCCGGTTTCTCCCAAAATATACAGCCGTTTCAAACAGGCCCGTTTTCTCCCCAAGAACATGACGTTTCCTCCCAGAAATACAAGTATTCTGTCCAAAATAGGACATTTTCTCCCAGAAATACCAGATTTCTCTCGGAAAAAATGACATATTCTGCCAGAAATACCCGTTTTCTCTCGGAAATATGACATCGTCTCCCAGAAATTGCAGTTTTCTCCTCAAAAATTTGACGCTTTCTGCCAGAAATAGCAGTTTTCTACAAAAAATACGACATGTATTGCAAGAAATTGCAGTTCTATCCCGCAAATTACAAATCTTTCACACAAGAACACCTCTTTTCTCTGCAGAAATACGATATTTTCTCTCAGAAATATGACATTTTCTCCCAGAAATTGCAGTTTTGTCCCAAGTAGATGACATTTCCTCCCAGAAATAACAATTTACTACCTAAATTGATGCTATTTTCCCGCAGAAACATCCGTTTTCTATACAAAATATGACATATTTTCCCAGGAACAACAGTTTTCTCCTCAAGAATACAACATCACCTCCCAGAAATGCCCGGTTTCTCCCAAAATATACGGCCGTTTCAAACAGGCCCGTTTTCTCCCTAAGAATATGACGTTTCCTCCCAGAAACACAAGTATTCTGTCCAAAAATAGGACATTTTCTCCCAGAAATACCAGATTTCTCTCTCAAAAAATGACATCTTCTGCCAGAAATACCCGTTTTCTCTCGGAAATACGACATCGTCTCCCAGAAATTGCAGTTTTCTCCTCAAAAATTTGACGCTTTCTGCCAGAAATAGCAGTTTTCTGCAAAAAATACGACATTTATTGCAAATTGCAGTTCTATCCCGCAAAGTACAAATCTTTCACACAAGAACACCTCTTTTCTCTGCAGAAATACGATATTTTCTCTCAGAAATATGACATTTTCTCCCAGAAATTGCAGTTTTGTCCCAAGTAGATGACATTTCCTCCCAGAAATAACAATTTACTACCCAAATTGATGCTATTTTCCCGCAGAAACATCCGTTTTCTATACAAAATATGACATATTTTCCCAGGAACAACAGTTTTCTCCTCAAGAATACAACATCACCTCCCAGAAATGCCCGGTTTCTCCCAAAATATACAGCCGTTTCAAACAGGCCCGTTTTCTCCCCAAGAATATGACGTTTCCTCCCAGAAATACAAGTATTCTGTCCAAAAATAGGACATTTTCTCCCAGAAATACCAGATTTCTCTCTCAAAAAATGACATTTTCTGCCAGAAATACCCGTTTTCTCTCGGAAATATGACATCGTCTCCCAGAAATTGCAGTTTTCTCCTCAAAAATTTGACGCTTTCTGCCAGAAATAGCAGTTTTCTACAAAAAATACGACATGTATTGCAAGAAATTGCAGTTCTATCCCCCAAAATACAAAATTTTCACACAAGAACACCTCTTTTCTCAGCAGAAATACGATATTTTCTCCCAGAAATATGACATTTTCTCCCAGAAATTGCAGTTTTGTCCCAAGTAGATGACATTTCCTCCCAGAAATAACAATTTACTATCCAAGAACATTATATTTTCCCCCAGAAACATCCGTTTTCTATACAAAATATGAGATATTTTCCCAGGAAAAACAGTTTTCTTCTCAAGAACACAACATCACCTCCCAGAAATGCCCGGTTTCTCCCAAAATATACAGCCGTTTCAAACAGGCCCGTTTTCTCCCCAAGAACATGACGTTTCCTCCCAGAAATACAAGTATTCTGTCCAAAAATAGGACATTTTCTCCCAGAAATACCAGATTTCTCTCGGAAAAAATGACATATTCTGCCAGAAATACCCGTTTTCTCTCGGAAATATGACATCGTCTCCCAGAAATTGCAGTTTTCTCCTCAAAAATTTGACGCTTTCTGCCAGAAATAGCAGTTTTCTACAAAAAATACGACATGTATTGCAAGAAATTGCAGTTCTATCCCGCAAAGTACAAATCTTTCACACAAGAACACCTCTTTTCTCTGCAGAAATACGATATTTTCTCTCAGAAATATGACATTTTCTCCCAGAAATTGCAGTTTTGTCCCAAGTAGATGACATTTCCTCCCAGAAATAACAATTTACTACCTAAATTGATGCTATTTTCCCCCAGAAACATCCGTTTTCTATACAAAATATGACATATTTTCCCAGGAACAACAGTTTTCTCCTCAAGAATACAACATCACCTCCCAGAAATGCCCGGTTTCTCCCAAAATATACGGCCATATCAAACAGGCCCGTTTTCTCCCCAAGAATATGACGTTTCCTCCCAGAAACACAAGTATTCTGTCCAAAAATAGGACATTTTCTCCCAGAAATACCAGATTTCTCTCTCAAAAAATGACATTTTCTGCCAGAAATACCCGTTTTCTCTCGGAAATACGACATCGTCTCCCAGAAATTGCAGTTTTCTCCTCAAAAATTTGACGCTTTCTGCCAGAAATAGCAGTTTTCTGCAAAAAATACGACATTTATTGCAAATTGCAGTTCTATCCCGCAAAGTACAAATCTTTCACACAAGAACACCTCTTTTCTCCTCAGAAATACGATATTTTCTCTCAGAAATATGACATTTTCTCCCAGAAATTGCAGTTTTGTCCCAAGTAGATGACATTTCCTCCCAGAAATAACAATTTACTACCCAAATTGATGCTATTTTCCCGCAGAAACATCCGTTTTCTATACAAAATATGACATATTTTCCCAGGAACAACAGTTTTCTCCTCAAGAATACAACATCACCTCCCAGAAATGCCCGGTTTCTCCCAAAATATACAGCCGTTTCAAACAGGCCCGTTTTCTCCCCAAGAATATGACGTTTCCTCCCAGAAATACAAGTATTCTGTCCAAAAATAGGACATTTTCTCCCAGAAATACCAGATTTCTCTCTCAAAAAATGACATTTTCTGCCAGAAATACCCGTTTTCTCTCGGAAATATGACATCGTCTCCCAGAAATTGCAGTTTTCTCCTCAAAAATTTGACGCTTTCTGCCAGAAATAGCAGTTTTCTACAAAAAATACGACATGTATTGCAAGAAATTGCAGTTCTATCCCCCAAAATACAAAATTTTCACACAAGAACACCTCTTTTCTCAGCAGAAATACGATATTTTCTCCCAGAAATATGACATTTTCTCCCAGAAATTGCAGTTTTGTCCCAAGTAGATGACATTTCCTCCCAGAAATAACAATTTACTATCCAAGAACATTATATTTTCCCCCAGAAACATCCGTTTTCTATACAAAATATGAGATATTTTCCCAGGAAAAACAGTTTTCTTCTCAAGAACACAACATCACCTCCCAGAAATGCCCGGTTTCTCCCAAAACATACGGCCGTTTCAAACAGGTGGGCCCGTTTTCTCCCCAAGAATATGACGTTTCCTCCCAGAAATACAAGTATTCTGTCCAAAAATAGGACATTTTCTCCCAGAAATACCAGATTTCTCTCTCAAAAAATGACATCTTCTGCCAGAAATACCCGTTTTCTCTCGGAAATACGACATCGTCTCCCAGAAATTGCAGTTTTCTCCTCAAAAATTTGACGCTTTCTGCCAGAAATAGCAGTTTTCTGCAAAAAATACGACATGTATTGCAAGAAATTGCAGTTCAATCCCCCAAAATACAAATCTTTAACACAAGAACACCGCTTTTCTCTTCAGAAATACGATATTTTCTCTCAGAAATATGACATTTTCTCCCAGAAATTGCAGTTTTGTCCCAAGTAGATGACATTTCCTCCCAGAAATAACAATTTACTACCCAAATTGATGCTATTTTCCCGCAGAAACATCCGTTTTCTATACAAAATATGACATATTTTCCCAGGAACAACAGTTTTCTCCTCAAGAATACAACATCACCTCCCAGAAATGCCCGGTTTCTCCCAAAACATACGGCCGTTTCAAACAGATGGGCCCATTTTCTCCCCAAGAATATGACGTTTCCTCCCAGAAATACAAGTATTCTGACCAAAAATAGGACATTTTCTCCCAGAAATACCAGATTTCTCTCTCAAAAAATGACATTTTCTGCCAGAAATACCCGTTTTCTCTCGGAAATACGACATCGTCTCCCAGAAATTGCAGTTTTCTCCTCAAAAATTTGACGCTTTCTGCCAGAAATAGCAGTTTTCTGCAAAAAATACGACATTTATTGCAAATTGCAGTTCTATCTCGCAAAGTACAAATCTTTCACACAAGAACACCTCTTTTCTCTGCAGAAATACGATATTTTCTCTCAGAAATATGACATTTTCTCCCAGAAATTGCAGTTTTGTCCCAAGTAGATGACATTTCCTCCCAGAAATAACAATTTACTACCCAAATTGATGCTATTTTCCCGCAGAAACATCCGTTTTCTATACAAAATATGACATATTTTCCCAGGAACAACAGTTTTCTCCTCAAGAATACAACATCACCTCCCAGAAATGCCCGGTTTCTCCCAAAATATACAGCCGTTTCAAACAGGCCCGTTTTCTCCCCAAGAATATGACGTTTCCTCCCAGAAATACAAGTATTCTGTCCAAAAATAGGACATTTTCTCCCAGAAATACCAGATTTCTCTCTCAAAAAATGACATTTTCTGCCAGAAATACCCGTTTTCTCTCGGAAATATGACATCGTCTCCCAGAAATTGCAGTTTTCTCCTCAAAAATTTGACGCTTTCTGCCAGAAATAGCAGTTTTCTACAAAAAATACGACATGTATTGCAAGAAATTGCAGTTCTATCCCCCAAAATACAAAATTTTCACACAAGAACACCTCTTTTCTCAGCAGAAATACGATATTTTCTCCCAGAAATATGACATTTTCTCCCAGAAATGGCAGTTTTGTCCCAAGTAGATGACATTTCCTCCCAGAAATAACAATTTACTACCCAAATTGATGCTATTTTCCCGCAGAAACATCCGTTTTCTATACAAAATATGACATATTTTCCCAGGAACAACAGTTTTCTCCTCAAGAATACAACATCACCTCCCAGAAATGCCCGGTTTCTCCCAAAATATACGGCCGTTTCAAACAGGCCCGTTTTCTCCCCAAGAATATGACGTTTCCTCCCAGAAATACAAGTATTCTGTCCAAAAATAGGACATTTTCTCCCAGAAATACCAGATTTCTCTCTCAAAAAATGACATTTTCTGCCAGAAATACCCGTTTTCTCTCGGAAATATGACATCGTCTCCCAGAAATTGCAGTTTTCTCCTCAAAAATTTGACGCTTTCTGCCAGAAATAGCAGTTTTCTACAAAAAATACGACATGTATTGCAAGAAATTGCAGTTCTATCCCCCAAAATACAAAATTTTCACACAAGAACACCTCTTTTCTCAGCTGAAATACGATATTTTCTCCCAGAAATATGACATTTTCTCCCAGAAATTGCAGTTTTGTCCCAAGTAGATGACATTTCCTCCCAGAAATAACAATTTACTATCCAAGAACATTATATTTTCCCCCAGAAACATCCGTTTTCTATACAAAATATGAGATATTTTCCCAGGAAAAACAGTTTTCTTCTCAAGAACACAACATCACCTCCCAGAAATGCCCGGTTTCTCCCAAAACATACGGCCGTTTCAAACAGATGGGCCCGTTTTCTCCCCAAGAATATGACGTTTCCTCCCAGAAATACAAGTATTCTGTCCAAAAATAGGACATTTTCTCCCAGAAATACCAGATTTCTCTCTCAAAAAATGACATCTTCTGCCAGAAATACCCGTTTTCTCTCGGAAATACGACATCGTCTCCCAGAAATTGCAGTTTTCTCCTCAAAAATTTGACGCTTTCTGCCAGAAATAGCAGTTTTCTGCAAAAAATACGACATGTATTGCAAGAAATTGCAGTTCAATCCCCCAAAATACAAATCTTTAACACAAGAACACCGCTTTTCTCTTCAGAAATACGATATTTTCTCTCAGAAATATGACATTTTCTCCCAGAAATTGCAGTTTTGTCCCAAGTAGATGACATTTCCTCCCAGAAATAACAATTTACTACCCAAATTGATGCTATTTTCCCGCAGAAACATCCGTTTTCTATACAAAATATGAGATATTTTCCCAGGAAAAACAGTTTTCTTCTCAAGAACACAACATCACCTCCCAGAAATGCCCGGTTTCTCCCAAAACATACGGCCGTTTCAAACAGGTGGGCCCGTTTTCTCCCCAAGAATATGACGTTTCCTCCCAGAAATACAAGTATTCTGTCCAAAAATAGGACATTTTCTCCCAGAAATACCAGATTTCTCTCTCAAAAAATGACATCTTCTGCCAGAAATACCCGTTTTCTCTCGGAAATACGACATCGTCTCCCAGAAATTGCAGTTTTCTCCTCAAAAATTTGACGCTTTCTGCCAGAAATAGCAGTTTTCTGCAAAAAATACGACATGTATTGCAAGAAATTGCAGTTCAATCCCCCAAAATACAAATCTTTAACACAAGAACACCGCTTTTCTCTTCAGAAATACGATATTTTCTCTCAGAAATATGACATTTTCTCCCAGAAATTGCAGTTTTGTCCCAAGTAGATGACATTTCCTCCCAGAAATAACAATTTACTACCCAAATTGATGCTATTTTCCCGCAGAAACATCCGTTTTCTATACAAAATATGACATATTTTCCCAGGAACAACAGTTTTCTCCTCAAGAATACAACATCACCTCCCAGAAATGCCCGGTTTCTCCCAAAACATACGGCCGTTTCAAACAGATGGGCCCATTTTCTCCCCAAGAATATGACGTTTCCTCCCAGAAATACAAGTATTCTGTCCAAAAATAGGACATTTTCTCCCAGAAATACCAGATTTCTCTCTCAAAAAATGACATTTTCTGCCAGAAATACCCGTATTCTCTCGGAAATACGACATCGTCTCCCAGAAATTGCAGTTTTCTCCTCAAAAATTTGACGCTTTCTGCCAGAAATAGCAGTTTTCTGCAAAAAATACGACATGTATTGCAAGAAATTGCAGTTCTATCCCGCAAAGTACAAATCTTTCACACAAGAACACCTCTTTTCTCTGCAGAAATACGATATTTTCTCTCAGAAATATGACATTTTCTCCCAGAAATTGCAGTTTTGTCCCAAGTAGATGACATTTCCTCCCAGAAATAACAATTTACTACCCAAATTGATGCTATTTTCCCGCAGAAACATCCGTTTTCTATACAAAATATGACATATTTTCCCAGGAACAACAGTTTTCTCCTCAAGAATACAACATCACCTCCCAGAAATGCCCGGTTTCTCCCAAAATATACAGCCGTTTCAAACAGGCCCGTTTTCTCCCCAAGAATATGACGTTTCCTCCCAGAAATACAAGTATTCTGTCCAAAAATAGGACATTTTCTCCCAGAAATACCAGATTTCTCTCTCAAAAAATGACATTTTCTGCCAGAAATACCCGTTTTCTCTCGGAAATATGACATCGTCTCCCAGAAATTGCAGTTTTCTCCTCAAAAATTTGACGCTTTCTGCCAGAAATAGCAGTTTTCTACAAAAAATACGACATGTATTGCAAGAAATTGCAGTTCTATCCCCCAAAATACAAAATTTTCACACAAGAACACCTCTTTTCTCAGCAGAAATACGATATTTTCTCCCAGAAATATGACATTTTCTCCCAGAAATTGCAGTTTTGTCCCAAGTAGATGACATTTCCTCCCAGAAATAACAATTTACTATCCAAGAACATTATATTTTCCCCCAGAAACATCCGTTTTCTATACAAAATATGAGATATTTTCCCAGGAAAAACAGTTTTCTTCTCAAGAACACAACATCACCTCCCAGAAATGCCCGGTTTCTCCCAAAACATACGGCCGTTTCAAACAGGTGGGCCCGTTTTCTCCCCAAGAATATGACGTTTCCTCCCAGAAATACAAGTATTCTGTCCAAAAATAGGACATTTTCTCCCAGAAATACCAGATTTCTCTCTCAAAAAATGACATCTTCTGCCAGAAATACCCGTTTTCTCTCGGAAATACGACATCGTCTCCCAGAAATTGCAGTTTTCTCCTCAAAAATTTGACGCTTTCTGCCAGAAATAGCAGTTTTCTGCAAAAAATACGACATGTATTGCAAGAAATTGCAGTTCAATCCCCCAAAATACAAATCTTTAACACAAGAACACCGCTTTTCTCTTCAGAAATACGATATTTTCTCTCAGAAATATGACATTTTCTCCCAGAAATTGCAGTTTTGTCCCAAGTAGATGACATTTCCTCCCAGAAATAACAATTTACTACCCAAATTGATGCTATTTTCCCGCAGAAACATCCGTTTTCTATACAAAATATGACATATTTTCCCAGGAAAAACAGTTTTCTCCTCAAGAATACAACATCACCTCCCAGAAATGCCCGGTTTCTCCCAAAATATACAGCCGTTTCAAACAGGCCCGTTTTCTCCCCAAGAATATGACGTTTCCTCCCAGAAATACAAGTATTCTGTCCAAAAATAGGACATTTTCTCCCAGAAATACCAGATTTCTCTCTCAAAAAATGACATTTTCTGCCAGAAATACCCGTTTTCTCTCGGAAATATGACATCGTATCCCAGAAATTGCAGTTTTCTCCTCAAAAATTTGACGCTTTCTGCCAGAAATAGCAGTTTTCTACAAAAAATACGACATGTATTGCAAGAAATTGCAGTTCTATCCCCCAAAATACAAAATTTTCACACAAGAACACCTCTTTTCTCAGCAGAAATACGATATTTTCTCCCAGAAATATGACATTTTCTCCCAGAAATTGCAGTTTTGTCCCAAGTAGATGACATTTCCTCCCAGAAATAACAATTTACTATCCAAGAACATTATATTTTCCCCCAGAAACATCCGTTTTCTATACAAAATATGAGATATTTTCCCAGGAAAAACAGTTTTCTTCTCAAGAACACAACATCACCTCCCAGAAATGCCCGGTTTCTCCCAAAACATACGGCCGTTTCAAACAGGTGGGCCCGTTTTCTCCCCAAGAATATGACGTTTCCTCCCAGAAATACAAGTATTCTGTCCAAAAATAGGACATTTTCTCCCAGAAATACCAGATTTCTCTCTCAAAAAATGACATCTTCTGCCAGAAATACCCGTTTTCTCTCGGAAATACGACATCGTCTCCCAGAAATTGCAGTTTTCTCCTCAAAAATTTGACGCTTTCTGCCAGAAATAGCAGTTTTCTGCAAAAAATACGACATGTATTGCAAGAAATTGCAGTTCAATCCCCCAAAATACAAATCTTTAACACAAGAACACCGCTTTTCTCTTCAGAAATACGATATTTTCTCTCAGAAATATGACATTTTCTCCCAGAAATTGCAGTTTTGTCCCAAGTAGATGACATTTCCTCCCAGAAATAACAATTTACTACCCAAATTGATGCTATTTTCCCGCAGAAACATCCGTTTTCTATACAAAATATGACATATTTTCCCAGGAACAACAGTTTTCTCCTCAAGAATACAACATCACCTCCCAGAAATGCCCGGTTTCTCCCAAAACATACGGCCGTTTCAAACAGATGGGCCCATTTTCTCCCCAAGAATATGACGTTTCCTCCCAGAAATACAAGTATTCTGTCCAAAAATAGGACATTTTCTCCCAGAAATACCAGATTTCTCTCTCAAAAAATGACATTTTCTGCCAGAAATACCCGTTTTCTCTCGGAAATACGACATCGTCTCCCAGAAATTGCAGTTTTCTCCTCAAAAATTTGACGCTTTCTGCCAGAAATAGCAGTTTTCTGCAAAAAATACGACATGTATTGCAAGAAATTGCAGTTCTATCCCGCAAAGTACAAATCTTTCACACAAGAACACCTCTTTTCTCTGCAGAAATACGATATTTTCTCTCAGAAATATGACATTTTCTCCCAGAAATTGCAGTTTTGTCCCAAGTAGATGACATTTCCTCCCAGAAATAACAATTTACTACCCAAATTGATGCTATTTTCCCGCAGAAACATCCGTTTTCTATACAAAATATGACATATTTTCCCAGGAACAACAGTTTTCTCCTCAAGAATACAACATCACCTCCCAGAAATGCCCGGTTTCTCCCAAAATATACAGCCGTTTCAAACAGGCCCGTTTTCTCCCCAAGAATATGACGTTTCCTCCCAGAAATACAAGTATTCTGTCCAAAAATAGGACATTTTCTCCCAGAAATACCAGATTTCTCTCTCAAAAAATGACATTTTCTGCCAGAAATACCCGTTTTCTCTCGGAAATATGACATCGTCTCCCAGAAATTGCAGTTTTCTCCTCAAAAATTTGACGCTTTCTGCCAGAAATAGCAGTTTTCTACAAAAAATACGACATGTATTGCAAGAAATTGCAGTTCTATCCCCCAAAATACAAAATTTTCACACAAGAACACCTCTTTTCTCAGCAGAAATACGATATTTTCTCCCAGAAATATGACATTTTCTCCCAGAAATTGCAGTTTTGTCCCAAGTAGATGACATTTCCTCCCAGAAATAACAATTTACTATCCAAGAACATTATATTTTCCCCCAGAAACATCCGTTTTCTATACAAAATATGAGATATTTTCCCAGGAAAAACAGTTTTCTTCTCAAGAACACAACATCACCTCCCAGAAATGCCCGGTTTCTCCCAAAACATACGGCCGTTTCAAACAGGTGGGCCCGTTTTCTCCCCAAGAATATGACGTTTCCTCCCAGAAATACAAGTATTCTGTCCAAAAATAGGACATTTTCTCCCAGAAATACCAGATTTCTCTCTCAAAAAATGACATCTTCTGCCAGAAATACCCGTTTTCTCTCGGAAATACGACATCGTCTCCCAGAAATTGCAGTTTTCTCCTCAAAAATTTGACGCTTTCTGCCAGAAATAGCAGTTTTCTGCAAAAAATACGACATGTATTGCAAGAAATTGCAGTTCAATCCCCCAAAATACAAATCTTTAACACAAGAACACCGCTTTTCTCTTCAGAAATACGATATTTTCTCTCAGAAATATGACATTTTCTCCCAGAAATTGCAGTTTTGTCCCAAGTAGATGACATTTCCTCCCAGAAATAACAATTTACTACCCAAATTGATGCTATTTTCCCGCAGAAACATCCGTTTTCTATACAAAATATGACATATTTTCCCAGGAACAACAGTTTTCTCCTCAAGAATACAACATCACCTCCCAGAAATGCCCGGTTTCTCCCAAAACATACGGCCGTTTCAAACAGATGGGCCCATTTTCTACCCAAGAATATGACGTTTCCTCCCAGAAATACAAGTATTCTGACCAAAAATAGGACATTTTCTCCCAGAAATACCAGATTTCTCTCTCAAAAAATGACATTTTCTGCCAGAAATACCCGTTTTCTCTCGGAAATACGACATCGTCTCCCAGAAATTGCAGTTTTCTCCTCAAAAATTTGACGCTTTCTGCCAGAAATAGCAGTTTTCTGCAAAAAATACGACATTTATTGCAAATTGCAGTTCTATCCCGCAAAGTACAAATCTTTCACACAAGAACACCTCTTTTCTCTGCAGAAATACGATATTTTCTCTCAGAAATATGACATTTTCTCCCAGAAATTGCAGTTTTGTCCCAAGTAGATGACATTTCCTCCCAGAAATAACAATTTACTACCCAAATTGATGCTATTTTCCCGCAGAAACATCCGTTTTCTATACAAAATATGACATATTTTCCCAGGAACAACAGTTTTCTCCTCAAGAATACAACATCACCTCCCAGAAATGCCCGGTTTCTCCCAAAATATACAGCCGTTTCAAACAGGCCCGTTTTCTCCCCAAGAATATGACGTTTCCTCCCAGAAATACAAGTATTCTGTCCAAAAATAGGACATTTTCTCCCAGAAATACCAGATTTCTCTCTCAAAAAATGACATTTTCTGCCAGAAATACCCGTTTTCTCTCGGAAATATGACATCGTCTCCCAGAAATTGCAGTTTTCTCCTCAAAAATTTGACGCTTTCTGCCAGAAATAGCAGTTTTCTACAAAAAATACGACATGTATTGCAAGAAATTGCAGTTCTATCCCCCAAAATACAAAATTTTCACACAAGAACACCTCTTTTCTCAGCAGAAATACGATATTTTCTCCCAGAAATATGACATTTTCTCCCAGAAATTGCAGTTTTGTCCCAAGTAGATGACATTTCCTCCCAGAAATAACAATTTACTATCCAAGAACATTATATTTTCCCCCAGAAACATCCGTTTTCTATACAAAATATGAGATATTTTCCCAGGAAAAACAGTTTTCTTCTCAAGAACACAACATCACCTCCCAGAAATGCCCGGTTTCTCCCAAAACATACGGCCGTTTCAAACAGGTGGGCCCGTTTTCTCCCCAAGAATATGACGTTTCCTCCCAGAAATACAAGTATTCTGTCCAAAAATAGGACATTTTCTCCCAGAAATACCAGATTTCTCTCTCAAAAAATGACATCTTCTGCCAGAAATACCCGTTTTCTCTCGGAAATACGACATCGTCTCCCAGAAATTGCAGTGTTCTCCTCAAAAATTTGACGCTTTCTGCCAGAAATAGCAGTTTTCTGCAAAAAATACGACATGTATTGCAAGAAATTGCAGTTCAATCCCCCAAAATACAAATCTTTAACACAAGAACACCGCTTTTCTCTTCAGAAATACGATATTTTCTCTCAGAAATATGACATTTTCTCCCAGAAATTGCAGTTTTGTCCCAAGTAGATGACATTTCCTCCCAGAAATAACAATTTACTACCCAAATTGATGCTATTTTCCCGCAGAAACATCCGTTTTCTATACAAAATATGACATATTTTCCCAGGAACAACAGTTTTCTCCTCAAGAATACAACATCACCTCCCAGAAATGCCCGGTTTCTCCCAAAACATACGGCCGTTTCAAACAGATGGGCCCGTTTTCTCCCCAAGAATATGACGTTTCCTCCCAGAAATACAAGTATTCTGACCAAAAATAGGACATTTTCTCCCAGAAATACCAGATTTCTCTCTCAAAAAATGACATTTTCTGCCAGAAATACCCGTTTTCTCTCGGAAATATGACATCGTCTCCCAGAAATTGCAGTTTTCTCCTCAAAAATTTGACGCTTTCTGCCAGAAATAGCAGTTTTCTACAAAAAATACGACATGTATTGCAAGAAATTGCAGTTCTCTCACCAAAAGTACAAATCTTTCACACAGGAACACCTCTTTTCTCTGCACAAATACGATATTTTCTCCCAGAAATATGACATTTTCTCCCAGAAATTGCAGTTTTGTCCCAAGTAGATGACATTTCCTCCCAGAAATAACAATTTACTACCTAAATTGATGCTATTTTCCCGCAGAAACATCCGTTTTCTAAGCAAAATATGACATATTTTCCCAGGAACAACAGTTTTCTCCTCAAGAATACAACATCACCTCCCAGAAATGCCCGGTTTCTCCCAAAATATACGGCCGTTTCAAACAGGCCCGTTTTCTCCCTAAGAATATGACGTTTCCTCCCAGAAACACAAGTATTCTGTCCAAAAATAGGACATTTTCTCCCAGAAATACCAGATTTCTCTCTCAAAAAATGACATTTTCTGCCAGAAATACCCGTTTTCTCTCGGAAATACGACATCGTCTCCCAGAAATTGCAGTTTTCTCCTCAAAAATTTGACGCTTTCTGCCAGAAATAGCAGTTTTCTGCAAAAAATACGACATTTATTGCAAATTGCAGTTCTATCCCGCAAAGTACAAATCTTTCACACAAGAACACCTCTTTTCTCTGCAGAAATACGATATTTTCTCTCAGAAATATGACATTTTCTCCCAGAAATTGCAGTTTTGTCCCAAGTAGATGACATTTCCTCCCAGAAATAACAATTTACTACCCAAATTGATGCTATTTTACCGCAGAAACATCCGTTTTCTATACAAAATATGACATATTTTCCCAGGAACAACAGTTTTCTCCTCAAGAATACAACATCACCTCCCAGAAATGCCCGGTTTCTCCCAAAATATACAGCCGTTTCAAACAGGCCCGTTTTCTCCCCAAGAACATGACGTTTCCTCCCAGAAATACAAGTATTCTGTCCAAAAATAGGACATTTTCTCCCAGAAATACCAGATTTCTCTCTCAAAAAATGACATCTTCTGCCAGAAATACCCGTTTTCTCTCGGAAATATGACATCGTCTCCCAGAAATTGCAGTTTTCTCCTCAAAAATTTGACGCTTTCTGCCAGAAATAGCAGTTTTCTACAAAAAATACGACATGTATTGCAAGAAATTGCAGTTCTATCCCGCAAAGTACAAATCTTTCACACAAGAACACCTCTTTTCTCTGCAGAAATACGATATTTTCTCTCAGAAATATGACATTTTCTCCCAGAAATTGCAGTTTTGTCCCAAGTAGATGACATTTCCTCCCAGAAATAACAATTTACTACCCAAATTGATGCTATTTTCCCGCAGAAACATCCGTTTTCTAAGCAAAATATGACATATTTTCCCAGGAACAACAGTTTTCTCCTCAAGAATACAACATCACCTCCCAGAAATGCCCGGTTTCTCCCAAAATATACAGCCGTTTCAAACAGGCCCGTTTTCTCCCCAAGAATATGACGTTTCCTCCCAGAAATACAAGTATTCTGTCCAAAAATAGGACATTTTCTCCCAGAAATACCAGATTTCTCTCTCAAAAAATGACATTTTCTGCCAGAAATACCCGTTTTCTCTCGGAAATATGACATCGTCTCCCAGAAATTGCAGTTTTCTCCTCAAAAATTTGACGCTTTCTGCCAGAAATAGCAGTTTTCTACAAAAAATACGACATGTATTGCAAGAAATTGCAGTTCTATCCCCCAAAATACAAAATTTTCACACAAGAACACCTCTTTTCTCAGCAGAAATACGATATTTTCTCCCAGAAATATGACATTTTCTCCCAGAAATTGCAGTTTTGTCCCAAGTAGATGACATTTCCTCCCAGAAATAACAATTTACTATCCAAGAACATTATATTTTCCCCCAGAAACATCCGTTTTCTATACAAAATATGACATATTTTCCCAGGAAAAACAGTTTTCTTCTCAAGAACACAACATCACCTCCCAGAAATGCCCGGTTTCTCCCAAAACATACGGCCGTTTCAAACAGGTGGGCCCGTTTTCTCCCCAAGAATATGACGTTTCCTCCCAGAAATACAAGTATTCTGTCCAAAAATAGGACATTTTCTCCCAGAAATACCAGATTTCTCTCTCAAAAAATGACATCTTCTGCCAGAAATACCCGTTTTCTCTCGGAAATACGACATCGTCTCCCAGAAATTGCAGTTTTCTCCTCAAAAATTTGACGCTTTCTGCCAGAAATAGCAGTTTTCTGCAAAAAATACGACATGTATTGCAAGAAATTGCAGTTCAATCCCCCAAAATACAAATCTTTAACACAAGAACACCGCTTTTCTCTTCAGAAATACGATATTTTCTCTCAGAAATATGACATTTTCTCCCAGAAATTGCAGTTTTGTCCCAAGTAGATGACATTTCCTCCCAGAAATAACAATTTACTACCCAAATTGATGCTTTTTTCCCGCAGAAACATCCGTTTTCTATACAAAATATGACATATTTTCCCAGGAACAACAGTTTTCTCCTCAAGAATACAACATCACCTCCCAGAAATGCCCGGTTTCTCCCAAAACATACGGCCGTTTCAAACAGATGGGCCCGTTTTCTCCCCAAGAATATGACGTTTCCTCCCAGAAATACAAGTATTCTGACCAAAAATAGGACATTTTCTCCCAGAAATACCAGATTTCTCTCTCAAAAAATGACATTTTCTGCCAGAAATACCCGTTTTCTCTTGGAAATATGACATCGTCTCCCAGAAATTGCAGTTTTCTCCTCAAAAATTTGACGCTTTCTGCCAGAAATAGCAGTTTTCTACAAAAAATACGACATTTATTGCAAGAAATTGCAGTTCTCTCACCAAAAGTACAAATCTTTCACACAAGAACACCTCTTTTCTCTGCACAAATACGATATTTTCTCCCAGAAATATGACATTTTCTCCCAGAAATTGCAGTTTTGTCCCAAGTAGATGACATTTCCTCCCAGAAATAACAATTTACTACCTAAATTGATGCTATTTTCCCGCAGAAACATCCGTTTTCTATACAAAATATGACATATTTTCCCAGGAACAACAGTTTTCTCCTCAAGAATACAACATCACCTCCCAGAAATGCCCGGTTTCTCCCAAAATATACGGCCGTTTCAAACAGGCCCGTTTTCTCCCTAAGAATATGACGTTTCCTCCCAGAAACACAAGTATTCTGTCCAAAAATAGGACATTTTCTCCCAGAAATACCAGATTTCTCTCTCAAAAAATGACATTTTCTGCCAGAAATACCCGTTTTCTCTCGGAAATACGACATCGTCTCCCAGAAATTGCAGTTTTCTCCTCAAAAATTTGACGCTTTCTGCCAGAAATAGCAGTTTTCTGCAAAAAATACGACATTTATTGCAAATTGCAGTTCTATCCCGCAAAGTACAAATCTTTCACACAAGAACACCTCTTTTCTCTGCAGAAATACGATATTTTCTCTCAGAAATATGACATTTTCTCCCAGAAATTGCAGTTTTGTCCCAAGTAGATGACATTTCCTCCCAGAAATAACAATTTACTACCCAAATTGATGCTATTTTACCGCAGAAACATCCGTTTTCTATACAAAATATGACATATTTTCCCAGGAACAACAGTTTTCTCCTCAAGAATACAACATCACCTCCCAGAAATGCCCGGTTTCTCCCAAAATATACAGCCGTTTCAAACAGGCCCGTTTTCTCCCCAAGAACATGACGTTTCCTCCCAGAAATACAAGTATTCTGTCCAAAAATAGGACATTTTCTCCCAGAAATACCAGATTTCTCTCTCAAAAAATGACATTTTCTGCCAGAAATACCCGTTTTCTCTTGGAAATATGACATCGTCTCCCAGAAATTGCAGTTTTCTCCTCAAAAATTTGACGCTTTCTGCCAGAAATAGCAGTTTTCTACAAAAAATACGACATGTATTGCAAGAAATTGCAGTTCTCTCACCAAAAGTACAAATCTTTCACACAAGAACACCTCTTTTCTCTGCAGAAATACGATATTTTCTCCCAGAAATATGACATTTTCTCCCAGAAATTGCAGTTTTGTCCCAAGTAGATGACATTTCCTCCCAGAAATAACAATTTACTACCTAAATTGATGCTATTTTCCCGCAGAAACATCCGTTTTCTATACAAAATATGACATATTTTCCCAGGAACAACAGTTTTCTCCTCAAGAATACAACATCACCTCCCAGAAATGCCCGGTTTCTCCCAAAATATACGGCCGTTTCAAACAGGCCCGTTTTCTCCCTAAGAATATGACGTTTCCTCCCAGAAACACAAGTATTCTGTCCAAAAATAGGACATTTTCTCCCAGAAATACCAGATTTCTCTCTCAAAAAATGACATTTTCTGCCAGAAATACCCGTTTTCTCTCGGAAATACGACATCGTCTCCCAGAAATTGCAGTTTTCTCCTCAAAAATTTGACGCTTTCTGCCAGAAATAGCAGTTTTCTGCAAAAAATACGACATTTATTGCAAATTGCAGTTCTATCCCGCAAAGTACAAATCTTTCACACAAGAACACCTCTTTTCTCTGCAGAAATACGATATTTTCTCTCAGAAATATGACATTTTCTCCCAGAAATTGCAGTTTTGTCCCAAGTAGATGACATTTCCTCCCAGAAATAACAATTTACTACCCAAATTGATGCTATTTTACCGCAGAAACATCCGTTTTCTATACAAAATATGACATATTTTCCCAGGAACAACAGTTTTCTCCTCAAGAATACAACATCACCTCCCAGAAATGCCCGGTTTCTCCCAAAATATACAGCCGTTTCAAACAGGCCCGTTTTCTCCCCAAGAACATGACGTTTCCTCCCAGAAATACAAGTATTCTGTCCAAAAATAGGACATTTTCTCCCAGAAATACCAGATTTCTCTCGGAAAAAATGACATATTCTGCCAGAAATACCCGTTTTCTCTCGGAAATATGACATCGTCTCCCAGAAATTGCAGTTTTCTCCTCAAAAATTTGACGCTTTCTGCCAGAAATAGCAGTTTTCTACAAAAAATACGACATGTATTGCAAGAAATTGCAGTTCTCTCACCAAAAGTACAAATCTTTCACACAAGAACACCTCTTTTCTCTGCACAAATACGATATTTTCTCCCAGAAATATGACATTTTCTCCCAGAAATTGCAGTTTTGTCCCAAGTAGATGACATTTCCTCCCAGAAATAACAATTTACTGTCCAAAAACATGATATTTTCCCCCAGAAACATCCGTTTTCTATACAAAATATGACATATTTTCCCAGGAACAACAGTTTTCTCCACAAGAATATGATATCACCTCCCAGAAATGCCAGGTTTCTCCCAAAATATACGGCCGTTTCAAACAGGCCCGTTTTCTCCCTAAGAATATGACGTTTCCTCCCAGAAACACAAGTATTCTGTCCAAAAATAGGACATTTTCTCCCAGAAATACCAGATTTCTCTCTCAAAAAATGACATTTTCTGCCAGAAATACCCGTTTTCTCTCGGAAATACGACATCGTCTCCCAGAAATTGCAGTTTTCTCCTCAAAAATTTGACGCTTTCTGCCAGAAATAGCAGTTTTCTGCAAAAAATACGACATTTATTGCAAATTGCAGTTCTATCCCGCAAAGTACAAATCTTTCACACAAGAACACCTCTTTTCTCTGCAGAAATACGATATTTTCTCTCAGAAATATGACATTTTCTCCCAGAAATTGCAGTTTTGTCCCAAGTAGATGACATTTCCTCCCAGAAATAACAATTTACTACCCAAATTGATGCTATTTTACCGCAGAAACATCCGTTTTCTATACAAAATATGACATATTTTCCCAGGAACAACAGTTTTCTCCTCAAGAATACAACATCACCTCCCAGAAATGCCCGGTTTCTCCCAAAATATACAGCCGTTTCAAACAGGCCCGTTTTCTCCCCAAGAACATGACGTTTCCTCCCAGAAATACAAGTATTCTGTCCAAAAATAGGACATTTTCTCCCAGAAATACCAGATTTCTCTCGGAAAAAATGACATATTCTGCCAGAAATACCCGTTTTCTCTCGGAAATATGACATCGTCTCCCAGAAATTGCAGTTTTCTCCTCAAAAATTTGACGCTTTCTGCCAGAAATAGCAGTTTTCTACAAAAAATACGACATGTATTGCAAGAAATTGCAGTTCTATCCCGCAAAGTACAAATCTTTCACACAAGAACACCTCTTTTCTCTGCAGAAATACGATATTTTCTCTCAGAAATATGACATTTTCTCCCAGAAATTGCAGTTTTGTCCCAAGTAGATGACATTTCCTCCCAGAAATAACAATTTACTACCCAAATTGATGCTATTTTCCCGCAGAAACATCCGTTTTCTATACAAAATATGACATATTTTCCCAGGAACAACAGTTTTCTCCTCAAGAATATGACATCACCTCCCAGAAATGCCAGGTTTCTCCCAAAATATACGGCCATATCAAACAGATAGGCCCGTTTTCTCCCCAGGAATATGACGTTTCCTCCCAGAAATACAAGTATTCTGTCCAAAAATAGGACATTTTCTCCCAGAAAAACCAGATTTTTCTCGGAAAAAATGACATATTCTGCCAGAAATACCCATTTTCTCTCGGAAATATGACATCGTCTCCCAGAAATTGCAGTTTTCTCCTCAAAAATTTGACGCTTTCTGCCAGAAATAGCAGTTTTCTACAAAAAATATGACATTTATTGCAAGAAATTGCAGTTCTATCCCCCACAATACAAAATTTTCACACAAGAACACCTCTTTTCTCTTCAGAAATACGATATTTTCTCTCAGAAATATGACATTTTCTCCCAGAAATTGCAGTTTTGTCCCAAGTAGATGACATTTCCTCCCAGAAATAACAATTTACTACCTAAATTGATGCTATTTTCCCGCAGAAACATCCGTTTTCTATACAAAATATGACATATTTTCCCAGGAACAACAGTTTTCTCCTCAAGAATACAACATCACCTCCCAGAAATGCCCGGTTTCTCCCAAAATATACGGCCGTTTCAAACAGGCCCGTTTTCTCCCTAAGAATATGACGTTTCCTCCCAGAAACACAAGTATTCTGTCCAAAAATAGGACATTTTCTCCCAGAAATACCAGATTTCTCTCTCAAAAAATGACATTTTCTGCCAGAAATACCCGTTTTCTCTCGGAAATACGACATCGTCTCCCAGAAATTGCAGTTTTCTCCTCAAAAATTTGACGCTTTCTGCCAGAAATAGCAGTTTTCTGCAAAAAATACGACATTTATTGCAAATTGCAGTTCTATCCCGCAAAGTACAAATCTTTCACACAAGAACACCTCTTTTCTCTGCAGAAATACGATATTTTCTCTCAGAAATATGACATTTTCTCCCAGAAATTGCAGTTTTGTCCCAAGTAGATGACATTTCCTCCCAGAAATAACAATTTACTACCTAAATTGATGCTATTTTCCCGCAGAAACATCCGTTTTCTATACAAAATATGACATATTTTCCCAGGAACAACAGTTTTCTCCTCAAGAATACAACATCACCTCCCAGAAATGCCCGGTTTCTCCCAAAATATACAGCCGTTTCAAACAGGCCCGTTTTCTCCCCAAGAATATGACGTTTCCTCCCAGAAATACAAGTATTCTGTCCAAAAATAGGACATTTTCTCCCAGAAATACCAGATTTGTCTCTCAAAAAATGACATTTTCTGCCAGAAATACCCGTTTTCTCTCGGAAATATGACATCGTCTCCCAGAAATTGCAGTTTTCTCCTCAAAAATTTGACGCTTTCTGCCAGAAATAGCAGTTTTCTACAAAAAATACGACATGTATTGCAAGAAATTGCAGTTCTATCCCCCAAAATACAAAATTTTCACACAAGAACACCTCTTTTCTCAGCAGAAATACGATATTTTCTCCCAGAAATATGACATTTTCTCCCAGAAATTGCAGTTTTGTCCCAAGTAGATGACATTTCCTCCCAGAAATAACAATTTACTATCCAAGAACATTATATTTTCCCCCAGAAACATCCGTTTTCTATACAAAATATGACATATTTTCCCAGGAAAAACAGTTTTCTTCTCAAGAACACAACATCACCTCCCAGAAATGCCCGGTTTCTCCCAAAACATACGGCCGTTTCAAACAGGTGGGCCCGTTTTCTCCCCAAGAATATGACGTTTCCTCCCAGAAATACAAGTATTCTGTCCAAAAATAGGACATTTTCTCCCAGAAATACCAGATTTCTCTCTCAAAAAATGACATCTTCTGCCAGAAATACCCGTTTTCTCTCGGAAATACGACATCGTCTCCCAGAAATTGCAGTGTTCTCCTCAAAAATTTGACGCTTTCTGCCAGAAATAGCAGTTTTCTGCAAAAAATACGACATGTATTGCAAGAAATTGCAGTTCAATCCCCCAAAATACAAATCTTTAACACAAGAACACCGCTTTTCTCTTCAGAAATACGATATTTTCTCTCAGAAATATGACATTTTCTCCCAGAAATTGCAGTTTTGTCCCAAGTAGATGACATTTCCTCCCAGAAATAACAATTTACTACCCAAATTGATGCTATTTTCCCGCAGAAACATCCGTTTTCTATACAAAATATGACATATTTTCCCAGGAACAACAGTTTTCTCCTCAAGAATATGACATCACCTCCCAGAAATGCCCGGTTTCTCCCAAAATACACAGCCGTTTCAAACAGATGGGCCCGTTTTCTCCCCAAGAATATGACGTTTCCTCTCAGAAATACAAGTATTCTGTCCAAAAATAGGACATTTTCTCCCAGAAATACCAGATTTCTCTCTCAAAAAATGACATTTTCTGCCAGAAATACCCGTTTTCTCTTGGAAATATGACATCGTCTCCCAGAAATTGCAGTTTTCTCCTCAAAAATTTGACGCTTTCTGCCAGAAATAGCAGTTTTCTACAAAAAATACGACATGTATTGCAAGAAATTGCAGTTCTCTCACCAAAAGTACAAATCTTTCACACAAGAACACCTCTTTTCTCTGCAGAAATACGATATTTTCTCCCAGAAATATGACATTTTCTCCCAGAAATTGCAGTTTTGTCCCAAGTAGATGACATTTCCTCCCAGAAATAACAATTTACTACCTAAATTGATGCTATTTTCCCGCAGAAACATCCGTTTTCTAAGCAAAATATGACATATTTTCCCAGGAACAACAGTTTTCTCCTCAAGAATACAACATCACCTCCCAGAAATGCCCGGTTTCTCCCAAAATATACGGCCGTTTCAAACAGGCCCGTTTTCTCCCTAAGAATATGACGTTTCCTCCCAGAAACACAAGTATTCTGTCCAAAAATAGGACATTTTCTCCCAGAAATACCAGATTTCTCTCTCAAAAAATGACATTTTCTGCCAGAAATACCCGTTTTCTCTCGGAAATACGACATCGTCTCCCAGAAATTGCAGTTTTCTCCTCAAAAATTTGACGCTTTCTGCCAGAAATAGCAGTTTTCTGCAAAAAATACGACATTTATTGCAAATTGCAGTTCTATCCCGCAAAGTACAAATCTTTCACACAAGAACACCTCTTTTCTCTGCAGAAATACGATATTTTCTCTCAGAAATATGACATTTTCTCCCAGAAATTGCAGTTTTGTCCCAAGTAGATGACATTTCCTCCCAGAAATAACAATTTACTACCCAAATTGATGCTATTTTACCGCAGAAACATCCGTTTTCTATACAAAATATGACATATTTTCCCAGGAACAACAGTTTTCTCCTCAAGAATACAACATCACCTCCCAGAAATGCCCGGTTTCTCCCAAAATATACAGCCGTTTCAAACAGGCCCGTTTTCTCCCCAAGAACATGACGTTTCCTCCCAGAAATACAAGTATTCTGTCCAAAAATAGGACATTTTCTCCCAGAAATACCAGATTTCTCTCGGAAAAAATGACATATTCTGCCAGAAATACCCGTTTTCTCTCGGAAATATGACATCGTCTCCCAGAAATTGCAGTTTTCTCCTCAAAAATTTGACGCTTTCTGCCAGAAATAGCAGTTTTCTACAAAAAATACGACATGTATTGCAAGAAATTGCAGTTCTATCCCGCAAAGTACAAATCTTTCACACAAGAACACCTCTTTTCTCTGCAGAAATACGATATTTTCTCTCAGAAATATGACATTTTCTCCCAGAAATTGCAGTTTTGTCCCAAGTAGATGACATTTCCTCCCAGAAATAACAATTTACTACCCAAATTGATGCTATTTTCCCGCAGAAACATCCGTTTTCTATACAAAATATGACATATTTTCCCAGGAACAACAGTTTTCTCCTCAAGAATATGACATCACCTCCCAGAAATGCCAGGTTTCTCCCAAAATATACGGCCATATCAAACAGATAGGCCCGTTTTCTCCCCAGGAATATGACGTTTCCTCCCAGAAATACAAGTATTCTGTCCAAAAATAGGACATTTTCTCCCAGAAAAACCAGATTTTTCTCGGAAAAAATGACATATTCTGCCAGAAATACCCGTTTTCTCTCGGAAATATGACATCATCTCCCAGAAATTGCAGTTTTCTCCTCAAAAATTTGACGCTTTCTGCCAGAAATAGCAGTTTTCTACAAAAAATATGACATTTATTGCAAGAAATTGCAGTTCTATCCCCCACAATACAAAATTTTCACACAAGAACACCTCTTTTCTCTTCAGAAATACGATATTTTCTCTCAGAAATATGACATTTTCTCCCAGAAATTGCAGTTTTGTCCCAAGTAGATGACATTTCCTCCCAGAAATAACAATTTACTACCCAAATTGATGCTATTTTCCCGCAGAAACATCCGTTTTCTATACAAAATATGACATATTTTCCCAGGAACAACAGTTTTCTCCTCAAGAATATGACATCACCTCCCAGAAATGCCAGGTTTCTCCCAAAATATACGGCCATATCAAACAGATAGGCCCGTTTTCTCCCCAGGAATATGACGTTTCCTCCCAGAAATACAAGTATTCTGTCCAAAAATAGGACATTTTCTCCCAGAAAAACCAGATTTTTCTCGGAAAAAATGACATATTCTGCCAGAAATACCCGTTTTCTCTCGGAAATATGACATCATCTCCCAGAAATTGCAGTTTTCTCCTCAAAAATTTGACGCTTTCTGCCAGAAATAGCAGTTTTCTACAAAAAATATGACATTTATTGCAAGAAATTGCAGTTCTATCCCCCACAATACAAAATTTTCACACAAGAACACCTCTTTTCTCTTCAGAAATACGATATTTTCTCTCAGAAATATGACATTTTCTCCCAGAAATTGCAGTTTTGTCCCAAGTAGATGACATTTCCTCCCAGAAATAACAATTTACTACCCAAATTGATGCTATTTTCCCGCAGAAACATCCGTTTTCTATACAAAATATGACATATTTTCCCAGGAACAACAGTTTTCTCCTCAAGAATACAACATCACCTCCCAGAAATGCCAGGTTTCTCCCAAAATATACAGCCGTTTCAAACAGGCCCGTTTTCTCCCCAAGAATATGACGTTTCCTCCCAGAAATACAAGTATTCTGTCCAAAAATAGGACATTTTCTCCCAGAAATACCAGATTTCTCTCTCAAAAAATGACATTTTCTGCCAGAAATACCCGTTTTCTCTCGGAAATATGACATCGTCTCCCAGAAATTGCAGTTTTCTCCTCAAAAATTTGACGCTTTCTGCCAGAAATAGCAGTTTTCTACAAAAAATACGACATGTATTGCAAGAAATTGCAGTTCTATCCCCCAAAATACAAAATTTTCACACAAGAACACCTCTTTTCTCAGCAGAAATACGATATTTTCTCCCAGAAATATGACATTTTCTCCCAGAAATTGTAGTTTTGTCCCAAGTAGATGACATTTCCTCCCAGAAATACCAATTTACTATCCAAAAACATGATATTTTCCCCCAGAAACATCCGTTTTCTATACAAAATATGACATATTTTCCCAGGAACAACAGTTTTCTCCTCAAGAATACAACATCACCTCCCAGAAATGCCCGGTTTCTCCCAAAACATACGGCCGTTTCAAACAGATGGGCCCGTTTTCTCCCCAAGAATATGACGTTTCCTCCCAGAAATACAAGTATTCTGTCCAAAAATAGGACATTTTCTCCCAGAAATACCAGATTTCTCTCTCAAAAAATGACATCTTCTGCCAGAAATACCCGTTTTCTCTCGGAAATACGACATCGTCTCCCAGAAATTGCAGTTTTCTCCTCAAAAATTTGACGCTTTCTGCCAGAAATAGCAGTTTTCTGCAAAAAATACGACATGTATTGCAAGAAATTGCAGTTCAATCCCCCAAAATACAAATCTTTAACACAAGAACACCGTTTTCTCTTCAGAAATACGATATTTTCTCTCAGAAATATGACATTTTCTCCCAGAAATTGCAGTTTTGTCCCAAGTAGATGACATTTCCTCCCAGAAATAACAATTTACTACCCAAATTGATGCTATTTTCCCGCAGAAACATCCGTTTTCTATACAAAATATGACATATTTTCCCAGGAACAACAGTTTTCTCCTCAAGAATACAACATCACCTCCCAGAAATGCCCGGTTTCTCCCAAAATATACAGCCGTTTCAAACAGGCCCGTTTTCTCCCCAAGAATATGACGTTTCCTCCCAGAAATACAAGTATTCTGTCCAAAAATAGGACATTTTCTCCCAGAAATACCAGATTTCTCTCTCAAAAAATGACATTTTCTGCCAGAAATACCCGTTTTCTCTCGGAAATATGACATCGTCTCCCAGAAATTGCAGTTTTCTCCTCAAAAATTTGACGCTTTCTGCCAGAAATAGCAGTTTTCTACAAAAAATACGACATGTATTGCAAGAAATTGCAGTTCTATCCCCCAAAATACAAAATTTTCACACAAGAACACCTCTTTTCTCAGCAGAAATACGATATTTTCTCCCAGAAATATGACATTTTCTCCCAGAAATTGCAGTTTTGTCCCAAGTAGATGACATTTCCTCCCAGAAATAACAATTTACTATCCAAGAACATTATATTTTCCCCCAGAAACATCCGTTTTCTATACAAAATATGAGATATTTTCCCAGGAACAACAGTTTTCTCCTCAAGAACACAACATCACCTCCCAGAAATGCCCGGTTTCTCCCAAAACATACGGCCGTTTCAAACAGGTGGGCCCGTTTTCTCCCCAAGAATATGACGTTTCCTCCCAGAAATACAAGTATTCTGTCCAAAAATAGGACATTTTCTCCCAGAAATACCAGATTTCTCTCTCAAAAAATGACATCTTCTGCCAGAAATACCCGTTTTCTCTCGGAAATACGACATCGTCTCCCAGAAATTGCAGTTTTCTCCTCAAAAATTTGATGCTTTCTGCCAGAAATAGCAGTTTTCTGCAAAAAATACGACATGTATTGCAAGAAATTGCAGTTCAATCCCCCAAAATACAAATCTTTAACACAAGAACACCGCTTTTCTCTTCAGAAATACGATATTTTCTCTCAGAAATATGACATTTTCTCCCAGAAATTGCAGTTTTGTCCCAAGTAGATGACATTTCCTCCCAGAAATAACAATTTACTACCCAAATTGATGCTATTTTCCCGCAGAAACATCCGTTTTCTATAAAAAATATGACATATTTTCCCAGGAACAACACTTTTCTCCTCAAGAATACAACATCACCTCCCAGAAATGCCCGGTTTCTCCCAAAACATACGGCCGTTTCAAACAGATGGGCCCGTTTTCTCCCCAAGAATATGACGTTTCCTCCCAGAAATACAAGTATTCTGTCCAAAAATAGGACATTTTCTCCCAGAAATACCAGATTTCTCTCTCAAAAAATGACATTTTCTGCCAGAAATACCCGTTTTCTCTCGGAAATATGACATCGTCTCCCAGAAATTGCAGTTTTCTCCTCAAAAATTTGACGCTTTCTGCCAGAAATAGCAGTTTTCTACAAAAAATACGACATGTATTGCAAGAAATTGCAGTTCTATCCCCCAAAATACAAATCTTTAACACAAGAACACCGCTTTTCTCTTCAGAAATACGATAATTTCTCCCAGAAATATGACATTTTCTCCCAGAAGTTGCAGTTTTGTCCCAAGTAGATGACATTTCCTCCCAGAAATAACAATTTACTATCCAAAAACATTATATTTTCCCCCAGAAACATCCGTTTTCTATACAAAATATGACATATTTTCCCAGGAACAACAGTTTTCTTCTCAAGAATAAAACATCACCTCCCAGAAATGCCCAGTTTCTCCCAAAATATACGGCCGTTTCAAACAGGCCCGTTTTCTCCCCAAGAATATGACGTTTCCTCCCAGAAATACAAGTATTCTGTCCAAAAATAGGACATTTTCTCCCAGAAATACCAGATTTCTCTCTCAAAAAATGACATTTTCTGCCAGAAATACCCGTTTTCTCTCGGAAATACGACATCGTCTCCCAGAAATTGCAGTTTTCTCCTCAAAAATTTGACGCTTTCTGCCAGAAATAGCAGTTTTCTGCAAAAAATACGACATGTATTGCAAGAAATTGCAGTTCAATCCCCCAAAATACAAATCTTTAACACAAGAACACCGCTTATCTCTTCAGAAATACGATATTTTCTCTCAGAAATATGACATTTTCTCCCAGAAATTGCAGTTTTGTCCCAAGTAGATGACATTTCCTCCCAGAAATAACAATTTACTACCCAAATTGATGCTATTTTCCCGCAGAAACATCCGTTTTCTATACAAAATATGACATATTTTCCCAGGAACAACAGTTTTCTCCTCAAGAATACAACATCACCTCCCAGAAATGCCCGGTTTCTCCCAAAATATACAGCCGTTTCAAACAGGCCCGTTTTCTCCCCAAGAATATGACGTTTCCTCCCAGAAATACAAGTATTCTGTCCAAAAATAGGACATTTTCTCCCAGAAATACCAGATTTCTCTCTCAAAAAATGACATTTTCTGCCAGAAATACCCGTTTTCTCTCGGAAATATGACATCGTCTCCCAGAAATTGCAGTTTTCTCCTCAAAAATTTGACGCTTTCTGCCAGAAATAGCAGTTTTCTACAAAAAATACGACATGTATTGCAAGAAATTGCAGTTCTATCCCCCAAAATACAAAATTTTCACACAAGAACACCTCTTTTCTCAGCAGAAATACGATATTTTCTCCCAGAAATATGACATTTTCTCCCAGAAATTGCAGTTTTGTCCCAAGTAGATGACATTTCCTCCCAGAAATAACAATTTACTATCCAAGAACATTATATTTTCCCCCAGAAACATCCGTTTTCTATACAAAATATGAGATATTTTCCCAGGAAAAACAGTTTTCTTCTCAAGAACACAACATCACCTCCCAGAAATGCCCGGTTTCTCCCAAAACATACGGCCGTTTCAAACAGGTGGGCCCGTTTTCTCCCCAAGAATATGACGTTTCCTCCCAGAAATACAAGTATTCTGTCCAAAAATAGGACATTTTCTCCCAGAAATACCAGATTTCTCTCTCAAAAAATGACATCTTCTGCCAGAAATACCCGTTTTCTCTCGGAAATACGACATCGTCTCCCAGAAATTGCAGTTTTCTCCTCAAAAATTTGACGCTTTCTGCCAGAAATAGCAGTTTTCTGCAAAAAATACGACATGTATTGCAAGAAATTGCAGTTCTATCCCCCAAAATACAAAATTTTCACACAAGAACACCTCTTTTCTCAGCAGAAATACGATATTTTCTCCCAGAAATATGACATTTTCTCCCAGAAATTGCAGTTTTGTCCCAAGTAGATGACATTTCCTCCCAGAAATAACAATTTACTATCCAAGAACATTATATTTTCCCCCAGAAACATCCGTTTTCTATACAAAATATGAGATATTTTCCCAGGAAAAACAGTTTTCTTCTCAAGAACACAACATCACCTCCCAGAAATGCCCGGTTTCTCCCAAAACATACGGCCGTTTCAAACAGATGGGCCCATTTTCTCCCCAAGAATATGACGTTTCCTCCCAGAAATACAAGTATTCTGACCAAAAATAGGACATTTTCTCCCAGAAATACCAGATTTCTCTCTCAAAAAATGACATTTTCTGCCTGAAATACCCGTTTTCTCTCGGAAATATGACATCGTCTCCCAGAAATTGCAGTTTTCTCCTCAAAAATTTGACGCTTTCTGCCAGAAATAGCAGTTTTCTGCAAAAAATACGACATTTATTGCAAATTGCAGTTCTATCCCGCAAAGTACAAATCTTTCACACAAGAACACCTCTTTTCTCTGCAGAAATACGATATTTTCTCTCAGAAATATGACATTTTCTCCCAGAAATTGCAGTTTTGTCCCAAGTAGATGACATTTCCTCCCAGAAATAATAATTTACTACCCAAATTGATGCTATTTTCCCGCAGAAACATCCGTTTTCTATACAAAATATGACATATTTTCCCAGGAACAACAGTTTTCTCCTCAAGAATACAACATCACCTCCCAGAAATGCCCGGTTTCTCCCAAAATATACAGCCGTTTCAAACAGGCCCGTTTTCTCCCCAAGAATATGACGTTTCCTCCCAGAAATACAAGTATTCTGTCCAAAAATAGGACATTTTCTCCCAGAAATACCAGATTTCTCTCTCAAAAAATGACATTTTCTGCCAGAAATACCCGTTTTCTCTCGGAAATATGACATCGTCTCCCAGAAATTGCAGTTTTCTCCTCAAAAATTTGACGCTTTCTGCCAGAAATAGCAGTTTTCTGCAAAAAATACGACATGTATTGCAAGAAATTGCAGTTCAATCCCCCAAAATACAAATCTTTAACACAAGAACACCGCTTTTCTCTTCAGAAATACGATATTTTCTCTCAGAAATATGACATTTTCTCCCAGAAATTGCAGTTTTGTCCCAAGTAGATGACATTTCCTCCCAGAAATAACAATTTACTACCCAAATTGATGCTATTTTCCCGCAGAAACATCCGTTTTCTATACAAAATATGACATATTTTCCCAGGAACAACACTTTTCTCCTCAAGAATACAACATCACCTCCCAGAAATGCCCGGTTTCTCCCAAAACATACGGCCGTTTCAAACAGATGGGCCCGTTTTCTCCCCAAGAATATGACGTTTCCTCCCAGAAATACAAGTATTCTGACCAAAAATAGGACATTTTCTCCCAGAAATACCAGATCTCTCTCTCAAAAAATGACATTTTCTGCCAGAAATACCCGTTTTCTCTTGGAAATATGACATCGTCTCCCAGAAATTGCAGTTTTCTCCTCAAAAATTTGACGCTTTCTGCCAGAAATAGCAGTTTTCTGCAAAAAATACGACATGTATTGCAAGAAATTGCAGTTCTCTCACCAAAAGTACAAATCTTTCACACAAGAACACCTATTTTCTCTGCACAAATACGATATTTTCTCCCAGAAATATGACATTTTCTCCCAGAAATTGCAGTTTTGTCCCAAGTAGATGACATTTCCTCCCAGAAATAACAATTTACTACCTAAATTGATGCTATTTTCCCGCAGAAACATCCGTTTTCTAAGCAAAATATGACATATTTTCCCAGGAACAACAGTTTTCTCCTCAAGAATACAACATCACCTCCCAGAAATGCTCGGTTTCTCCCAAAATATACGGCCGTTTCAAACAGGCCCGTTTTCTCCCTAAGAATATGACGTTTCCTCCCAGAAACACAAGTATTCTGTCCAAAAATAGGACATTTTCTCCCAGAAATACCAGATTTCTCTCTCAAAAAATGACATTTTCTGCCAGAAATACCCGTTTTCTCTCGGAAATACGACATCGTCTCCCAGAAATTGCAGTTTTCTCCTCAAAAATTTGACGCTTTCTGCCAGAAATAGCAGTTTTCTGCAAAAAATACGACATTTATTGCAAATTGCAGTTCTATCCCGCAAAGTACAAATCTTTCACACAAGAACACCTCTTTTCTCTGCAGAAATACGATATTTTCTCTCAGAAATATGACATTTTCTCCCAGAAATTGCAGTTTTGTCCCAAGTAGATGACATTTCCTCCCAGAAATAACAATTTACTACCCAAATTGATGCTATTTTCCCGCAGAAACATCCGTTTTCTATACAAAATATGACATATTTTCCCAGGAACAACAGTTTTCTCCTCAAGAATACAACATCACCTCCCAGAAATGCCCGGTTTCTCCCAAAATATACAGCCGTTTCAAACAGGCCCGTTTTCTCCCCAAGAATATGACGTTTCCTCCCAGAAATACAAGTATTCTGTCCAAAAATAGGACATTTTCTCCCAGAAATACCAGATTTCTCTCTCAAAAAATGACATTTTCTGCCAGAAATACCCGTTTTCTCTCGGAAATATGACATCGTCTCCCAGAAATTGCAGTTTTCTCCTCAAAAATTTGACGCTTTCTGCCAGAAATAGCAGTTTTCTACAAAAAATACGACATGTATTGCAAGAAATTGCAGTTCTATCCCCCAAAATACAAAATTTTCACACAAGAACACCTCTTTTCTCAGCAGAAATACGATATTTTCTCCCAGAAATATGACATTTTCTCCCAGAAATTGTAGTTTTGTCCCAAGTAGATGACATTTCCTCCCAGAAATAACAATTTACTATCCAAAAACATGATATTTTCCACCAGAAACATCCGTTTTCTATAAAAAATATGTCATATTTTCCCAGGAACAACAGTTTTCTCCTCAAGAGTACAACATCACCTCCCAGAAATGCCCGGTTTCTCCCAAAACATACGGCCGTTTCAAACAGGCCCGTTTTCTCCCCAAGAATATGACGTTTCCTCCCAGAAATACAAGTATTCTGTCCAAAAATAGGACATTTTCTCCCAGAAATACCAGATTTCTCTCTCAAAAAATGACATCTTCTGCCAGAAATACCCGTTTTCTCTCGGAAATACGACATCGTCTCCCAGAAATTGCAGTTTTCTCCTCAAAAATTTGACGCTTTCTGCCAGAAATAGCAGTTTTCTACAAAAAATACGACATGTATTGCAAGAAATTGCAGTTCTATCCCCCAAAATACAAATCTTTCACACAAGAACACTGCTTTTCTCTTCAGAAATACGGTATTTTCTCCCAGAAATATGACATTTTCTCCCAGAAATTGCAGTTTTGTCCCAAGTAGATGACATTTCCTCCCAGAAATAACAATTTACTACCCAAATTGATGCTATTTTCCCGCAGAAACATCCGTTTTCTATACAAAATATGACATATTTTCCCAGGAACAACAGTTTTCTCCTCAAGAATACGACATCACCTCCCAGAAATGCCCGGTTTCTCCCAAAATATACGGCCGTTTCAAACAGATAGGCCCGTTTTCTCCCCAAGAATATGACGTTTCCTCCCAGAAATACAAGTATTCTGTCCAAAAATAGGACATTTTCTCCCAGAAATACCAGATTTCTCTCTCAAAAAATGACATTTTCTGCCAGAAATACCCGTTTTCTCTCGGAAATACGACATCGTCTCCCAGAAATTGCAGTTTTCTCCTCAAAAATTTGACGCTTTCTGCCAGAAATAGCAGTTTTCTACAAAAAATACGACATTTATTGCAAGAAATTGCAGTTCTATCCCCCAAAATACAAAATTTTCACACAAGAACACCTCTTTTCTCTTCAGAAATACGTTATTTTCTCTCAGAAATATGACATTTTCTCCCAGAAATTGCAGTTTTGTCCCAAGTAGATGACATTTCCTCCCAGAAATAACAATTTACTACCCAAATTGATGCTATTTTCCCGCAGAAACATCCGTTTTCTATACAAAATATGACATATTTTCCCAGGAACAACAGTTTTCTCCTCAAGAATACAACATCACCTCCCAGAAATGCCCGGTTTCTCCCAAAACATACGGCCGTTTCAAACAGATGGGCCCGTTTTCTCCCCAAGAATATGACGTTTCCTCCCAGAAATACAAGTATTCTGTCCAAAAATAGGACATTTTCTCCCAGAAATACCAGATTTCTCTCTCAAAAAATGACATCTTCTGCCAGAAATACCCGTTTTCTCTCGGAAATACGACATCGTCTCCCAGAAATTGCAGTTTTCTCCTCAAAAATTTGACGCTTTCTGCCAGAAATAGCAGTTTTCTACAAAAAATACGACATGTATTGCAAGAAATTGCAGTTCTATCCCCCAAAATACAAATCTTTCACACAAGAACACTGCTTTTCTCTTCAGAAATACGGTATTTTCTCCCAGAAATATGACATTTTCTCCCAGAAATTGCAGTTTTGTCCCAAGTAGATGACATTTCCTCCCAGAAATAACAATTTACTACCCAAATTGATGCTATTTTCCCGCAGAAACATCCGTTTTCTATACAAAATATGACATATTTTCCCAGGAACAACAGTTTTCTCCTCAAGAATACAACATCACCTCCCAGAAATGCCCGGTTTCTCCCAAAACATACGGCCGTTTCAAACAGATGGGCCCGTTTTCTCCCCAAGAATATGACGTTTCCTCCCAGAAATACAAGTATTCTGTCCAAAAATAGGACATTTTCTCCCAGAAATACCAGATTTCTCTCTCAAAAAATGACATTTTCTGCCAGAAATACCCGTTTTCTCTCGGAAATACGACATCGTCTCCCAGAAATTGCAGTTTTCTCCTCAAAAATTTGACGCTTTCTGCCAGAAATAGCAGTTTTCTACAAAAAATACGACATTTATTGCAAGAAATTGCAGTTCTATCCCCCAAAATACAAAATTTTCACACAAGAACACCTCTTTTCTCTTCAGAAATACGTTATTTTCTCTCAGAAATATGACATTTTCTCCCAGAAATTGCAGTTTTGTCCCAAGTAGATGACATTTCCTCCCAGAAATACCCATTTACTATCCAAAAACATGATATTTTCCCCCAGAAACATCCGTTTTCTATACAAAATATGACATATTTTCCCAGGAACAACAGTGATCTCCTCAAGAATACAACATCACCTCCCAGAAATGCCCGTTTTCTCCCAAAACATACGGCCGTTTCAAACAGATGGGCCCGTTTTCTCCCCAAGAATGTGACGTTTCCTCCCAGAAATACAAGTATTCTGTCCAAAAATAGGACATTTTCTCCCAGAAATACCAGATTTCTCTCTCAAAAAATGACATCTTCTGCCAGAAATACCCGTTTTCTCTCGGAAATATGACATCGTCTCCCAAAAATTGCAGTTTTCTCCTAAAAATTTGACGCTTTCTGCCAGAAATAGCAGTTTTCTACAAAAAATACGACATGTATTGCAAGAAATTGCAGTTCTATCCCCCAAAATACAAATCTTTCACACAAGAACCCTGCTTTTCTCTTCAGAAATACGGTATTTTCTCCCAGAAATATGACATTTTCTCCCAGAAATTGCAGTTTTGTCCCAAGTAGATGACATTTCCTCCCAGAAATAACAATTTACTATCCAAAAACATGATATTTTCCCCCAGAAACATCCGTTTTCTATACAAAATATGACATATTTTCCCAGGAACAACAGTTTTCTCCTCAAGAATACAACATCACCTCCCAGAAATGCCCGGTTTCTCCCAAAATATACAGCCGTTTCAAACAGGCCCGTTTTCTCCCCAAGAATATGACGTTTCCTCCCAGAAATACAAGTATTCTGTCCAAAAATAGGACATTTTCTCCCAGAAATACCAGATTTCTCTCTCAAAAAATGACATTTTCTGCCAGAAATACCCGTTTTCTCTCGGAAATATGACATCGTCTCCCAGAAATTGCAGTTTTCTCCTCAAAAATTTGACGCTTTCTGCCAGAAATAGCAGTTTTCTACAAAAAATACGACATGTATTGCAAGAAATTGCAGTTCTCTCACCAAAAGTACAAATCTTTCACACAAGAACACCTATTTTCTCTGCAGAAATACGATATTTTCTCCCAGAAATATGACATTTTCTCCCAGAAATTGCAGTTTTGTCCCAAGTAGATGACATTTCCTCCCAGAAATAACAATTTACTATCCAAGAACATTATATTTTCCCCCAGAAACATCCGTTTTCTATACAAAATATGACATATTTTCCCAGGAACAACAGTTATCTCCTCAAGAACACAACATCACCTCCCAGAAATGCCCAGTTTCTCCCAAAACATACGGCCGTTTCAAACAGATGGGCCCGTTTTCTGCCCAAGAATATGACGTTTCCTCCCAGAAATACAAGTATTCTGTCCAAAAATAGGACATTTTCTCCCAGAAATACCAGATTTCTCTCTCAAAAAATGACATCTTCTGCCAGAAATACCCGTTTTCTCTCGGAAATACGACATCGTCTCCCAGAAATTGCAGTTTTCTCCTCAAAAATTTGACGCTTTCTGCCAGAAATAGCAGTTTTCTGCAAAAAATACGACATGTATTGCAAGAAATTGCAGTTCTATCCCCCAAAATACAAAATTTTCACACAAGAACACCTCTTTTCTCTTCAGAAATACGATATTTTCTCCCAGAAATATGACATTTTCTCCCAGAAGTTGCAGTTTTGTCCCAAGTAGATGACATTTCCTCCCAGAAATAACAATTTACTATCCAAAAACATTATATTTTCCCCCAGAAACATCCGTTTTCTATACAAAATATGACATATTTTCCCAGGAACAACAGTTTTCTTCTCAAGAATACAACATCACCTCCCAGAAATGCCCGGTTTCTCCCAAAATATACGGCCGTTTCAAACAGGCCCGTTTTCTCCCCAAGAATATGACGTTTCCTCCCAGAAATACAAGTATTCTGTCCAAAAATAGGACATTTTCTCCCAGAAATACCAGATTTCTCTCTCAAAAAATGACATTTTCTGCCAGAAATACCCGTTTTCTCTCGGAAATACGACATCGTCTCCCAGAAATTGCAGTTTTCTCCTCAAAAATTTGACGCTTTCTGCCAGAAATAGCAGTTTTCTACAAAAAATACGACATGTATTGCAAGAAATTGCAGTTCTATCCCCCAAAATAAAAAATTTTCCCACAAGAACACCGCTTTTCTCTTCAGAAATACGGTATTTTCTCCCAGAAATATGACATTTTCTCCCAGAAATTGCAGTTTTGTCCCAAGTAGATGACATTTCCTCCCAGAAATACCAATTTACTATCCAAAAACATGATATTTTCCCCCAGAAACATCCGTTTTCTATACAAAATATGACATATTTTCCCAGGAACAACAGTTATCTCCTCAAGAATACGACATCACCTCCCAGAAATGCCCGTTTTCTCCCAAAACATACGGCCGTTTCAAACAGATGGGCCCGTTTTCTCCCCAAGAATGTGACGTTTCCTCCCAGAAATACAAGTATTCTGTCCAAAAATAGGACATTTTCTCCCAGAAATACCAGATTTCTCTCTCAAAAAATGACATCTTCTGCCAGAAATACCCGTTTTCTCTCGGAAATATGACATCGTCTCCCAGAAATTGCAGTTTTCTCCTAAAAATTTGACGCTTTCTGCCAGAAATAGCAGTTTTCTACAAAAAATACGACATGTATTGCAAGAAATTGCAGTTCTATCCCGCAAAGTACAAATCTTTCACACAAGAACCCTGCTTTTCTCTTCAGAAATACGGTATTTTCTCCCAGAAATATGACATTTTCTCCCAGAAATTGCAGTTTTGTCCCAAGTAGATGACATTTCCTCCCAGAAATAACAATTTACTATCCAAAAACATGATATTTTCCCCCAGAAACATCCGTTTTCTATACAAAATATGACATATTTTCCCAGGAACAACAGTTTTCTCCTCAAGAATACAACATCACCTCCCAGAAATGCCCGGTTTCTCCCAAAATATACAGCCGTTTCAAACAGATGGGCCCGTTTTCTCCCCAAGAATATGACGTTTCCTCCCAGAAATACAAGTATTCTGTCCAAAAATAGGACATTTTCTCCCAGAAATACCAGATTTCTCTCTCAAAAAATGACATTTTCTGCCTGAAATACCCGTTTTCTCTCGGAAATATGACATCGTCTCCCAGAAATTGCAGTTTTCTCCTCAAAAATTTGACGCTTTCTGCCAGAAATAGCAGTTTTCTACAAAAAATACGACATGTATTGCAAGAAATTGCAGTTCTCTCACCAAAAGTACAAATCTTTCACACAAGAACACCTATTTTCTCTGCAGAAATACGATATTTTCTCCCAGAAATATGACATTTTCTCCCAGAAATTGCAGTTTTGTCCCAAGTAGATGACATTTCCTCCCAGAAATAACAATTTACTATCCAAGAACATTATATTTTCCCCCAGAAACATCCGTTTTCTATACAAAATATGACATATTTTCCCAGGAACAACAGTTATCTCCTCAAGAACACAACATCACCTCCCAGAAATGCCCGGTTTCTCCCAAAACATACGGCCGTTTCAAACAGGTGGGCCCGTTTTCTCCCCAAGAATATGACGTTTCCTCCCAGAAATACAAGTATTCTGTCCAAAAATAGGACATTTTCTCCCAGAAATACCAGATTTCTCTCTCAAAAAATGACATCTTCTGCCAGAAATACCCGTTTTCTCTCGGAAATACGACATCGTCTCCCAGAAATTGCAGTTTTCTCCTCAAAAATTTGACGCTTTCTGCCAGAAATAGCAGTTTTCTGCAAAAAATACGACATGTATTGCAAGAAATTGCAGTTCTATCCCCCAAAATACAAAATTTTCACACAAGAACACCTCTTTTCTCTTCAGAAATACGATATTTTCTCCCAGAAATATGACATTTTCTCCCAGAAATTGTAGTTTTGTCCCCAGTAGATGACATTTCCTCCCAGAAATAACAATTTACTACCCAAATTGATGCTATTTTCCCGCAGAAACATCCGTTTTCTATACAAAATATGATATATTTTCCCAGGAACAACAGTTTTCTCCTCAAGAATACAACATCACCTCCCAGAAATGCCCGGTTTCTCCCAAAACATACGGCCGTTTCAAACAGATGGGCCCGTTTTCTGCCCAAGAATATGACGTTTCCTCCCAGAAATACAAGTATTCTGTCCAAAAATAGGACATTTTCTCCCAGAAATACCAGATTTCTCTCTCAAAAAATGACATTTTCTGCCAGAAATACCCGTTTTCTCTCGGAAATATGACATCGTCTCCCAGAAATTGCAGTTTTCTCCTCAAAAATTTGACGCTTTCTGCCAGAAATAGCAGTTTTCTACAAAAAATACGACATGTATTGCAAGAAATTGCAGTTCTATCCCCCAAAATACAAATCTTTAACACAAGAACACCGCTTTTCTCTTCAGAAATACGGTATTTTCTCCCAGAAATATGACATTTTCTCCCAGAAGTTGCAGTTTTGTCCCAAGTAGATGACATTTCCTCCCAGAAATAACAATTTACTATCCAAAAACATTATATTTTCCCCCAGAAACATCCGTTTTCTATACAAAATATGACATATTTTCCCAGGAACAACAGTTTTCTTCTCAAGAATACAACATCACCTCCCAGAAATGCCCGGTTTCTCCCAAAATATACGGCCGTTTCAAACAGGCCCGTTTTCTCCCCAAGAATATGACGTTTCCTCCCAGAAATACAAGTATTCTGTCCAAAAATAGGACATTTTCTCCCAGAAATACCAGATTTCTCTCTCAAAAAATGACATTTTCTGCCAGAAATACCCGTTTTCTCTCGGAAATACGACATCGTCTCCCAGAAATTGCAGTTTTCTCCTCAAAAATTTGACGCTTTCTGCCAGAAATAGCAGTTTTCTACAAAAAATACGACATGTATTGCAAGAAATTGCAGTTCTATCCCCCAAAATAAAAAATTTTCCCACAAGAACACCGCTTTTCTCTTCAGAAATACGGTATTTTCTCCCAGAAATATGACATTTTCTCCCAGAAATTGCAGTTTTGTCCCAAGTAGATGACATTTCCTCCCAGAAATACCAATTTACTATCCAAAAACATGATATTTTCCCCCAGAAACATCCGTTTTCTATACAAAATATGACATATTTTCCCAGGAACAACAGTTATCTCCTCAAGAATACAACATCACCTCCCAGAAATGCCCGTTTTCTCCCAAAACATACGGCCGTTTCAAACAGATGGGCCCGTTTTCTCCCCAAGAATGTGACGTTTCCTCCCAGAAATACAAGTATTCTGTCCAAAAATAGGACATTTTCTCCCAGAAATACCAGATTTCTCTCTCAAAAAATGACATCTTCTGCCAGAAATACCCGTTTTCTCTCGGAAATATGACATCGTCTCCCAGAAATTGCAGTTTTCTCCTAAAAATTTGACGCTTTCTGCCAGAAATAGCAGTTTTCTACAAAAAATACGACATGTATTGCAAGAAATTGCAGTTCTATCCCGCAAAGTACAAATCTTTCACACAAGAACCCTGCTTTTCTCTTCAGAAATACGGTATTTTCTCCCAGAAATATGACATTTTCTCCCAGAAATTGCAGTTTTGTCCCAAGTAGATGACATTTCCTCCCAGAAATAACAATTTACTATCCAAAAACATTATATTTTCCCCCAGAAACATCCGTTTTCTATACAAAATATGACATATTTTCCCAGGAACAACAGTTTTCTCCTCAAGAATACAACATCACCTCCCAGAAATGCCCGGTTTCTCCCAAAATATACAGCCGTTTCAAACAGATGGGCCCGTTTTCTCCCCAAGAATATGACGTTTCCTCCCAGAAATACAAGTATTCTGTCCAAAAATAGGACATTTTCTCCCAGAAATACCAGATTTCTCTCTCAAAAAATGACATTTTCTGCCTGAAATACCCGTTTTCTCTCGGAAATATGACATCGTCTCCCAGAAATTGCAGTTTTCTCCTCAAAAATTTGACGCTTTCTGCCAGAAATAGCAGTTTTCTGCAAAAAATACGACATGTATTGCAAGAAATTGCAGTTCTATCCCCCAAAATACAAAATTTTCACACAAGAACACCTCTTTTCTCTTCAGAAATACGATATTTTCTCCCAGAAATATGACATTTTCTCCCAGAAATTGTAGTTTTGTCCCCAGTAGATGACATTTCCTCCCAGAAATAACAATTTACTACCCAAATTGATGCTATTTTCCCGCAGAAACATCCGTTTTCTATACAAAATATGATATATTTTCCCAGGAACAACAGTTTTCTCCTCAAGAATACAACATCACCTCCCAGAAATGCCCGGTTTCTCCCAAAACATACGGCCGTTTCAAACAGATGGGCCCGTTTTCTCCCCAAGAATATGACGTTTCCTCCCAGAAATACAAGTATTCTGTCCAAAAATAGGACATTTTCTCCCAGAAATACCAGATTTCTCTCTCAAAAAATGACATCTTCTGCCAGAAATACCCGTTTTCTCTCGGAAATATGACATCGTCTCCCAGAAATTGCAGTTTTCTCCTAAAAATTTGACGCTTTCTGCCAGAAATAGCAGTTTTCTACAAAAAATACGACATGTATTGCAAGAAATTGCAGTTCTATCCCGCAAAGTACAAATCTTTCACACAAGAACCCTGCTTTTCTCTTCAGAAATACGGTATTTTCTCCCAGAAATATGACATTTTCTCCCAGAAATTGCAGTTTTGTCCCAAGTAGATGACATTTCCTCCCAGAAATAACAATTTACTATCCAAAAACATGATATTTTCCCCCAGAAACATCCGTTTTCTATACAAAATATGACATATTTTCCCAGGAACAACAGTTTTCTCCTCAAGAATACAACATCACCTCCCAGAAATGCCCGGTTTCTCCCAAAATATACAGCCGTTTCAAACAGATGGGCCCGTTTTCTCCCCAAGAATATGACGTTTCCTCCCAGAAATACAAGTATTCTGTCCAAAAATAGGACATTTTCTCCCAGAAATACCAGATTTCTCTCTCAAAAAATGACATTTTCTGCCTGAAATACCCGTTTTCTCTCGGAAATATGACATCGTCTCCCAGAAATTGCAGTTTTCTCCTCAAAAATTTGACGCTTTCTGCCAGAAATAGCAGTTTTCTGCAAAAAATACGACATGTATTGCAAGAAATTGCAGTTCTATCCCCCAAAATACAAAATTTTCACACAAGAACACCTCTTTTCTCTTCAGAAATACGATATTTTCTCCCAGAAATATGACATTTTCTCCCAGAAATTGTAGTTTTGTCCCCAGTAGATGACATTTCCTCCCAGAAATAACAATTTACTACCCAAATTGATGCTATTTTCCCGCAGAAACATCCGTTTTCTATACAAAATATGATATATTTTCCCAGGAACAACAGTTTTCTCCTCAAGAATACAACATCACCTCCCAGAAATGCCCGGTTTCTCCCAAAACATACGGCCGTTTCAAACAGATGGGCCCGTTTTCTCCCCAAGAATATGACGTTTCCTCCCAGAAATACAAGTATTCTGTCCAAAAATAGGACATTTTCTCCCAGAAATACCAGATTTCTCTCTCAAAAAATGACATCTTCTGCCAGAAATACCCGTTTTCTCTCGGAAATATGACATCGTCTCCCAGAAATTGCAGTTTTCTCCTCAAAAATTTGACGCTTTCTGCCAGAAATAGCAGTTTTCTACAAAAAATACGACATGTATTGCAAGAAATTGCAGTTCCATCCCCCAAAATACAAATCTTTAACACAAGAACACCGCTTTTCTCTTCAGAAATACGATAATTTCTCCCAGAAATATGACATTTTCTCCCAGAAGTTGCAGTTTTGTCCCAAGTAGATGACATTTCCTCCCAGAAATAACAATTTTCTATCCAAAAACATTATATTTTCCCCCAGAAACATCCGTTTTCTATACAAAATATGACATATTTTCCCAGGAACAACAGTTTTCTTCTCAAGAATACAACATCACCTCCCAGAAATGCCCGGTTTCTCCCAAAATATACGGCCGTTTCAAACAGGCCCGTTTTCTCCCCAAGAATATGACGTTTCCTCCCAGAAATACAAGTATTCTGTCCAAAAATAGGACATTTTCTCCCAGAAATACCAGATTTCTCTCTCAAAAAATGACATTTTCTACCTGAAATACCCGTTTTCTCTCGGAAATATGACATCGTCTCCCAGAAATTGCAGTTTTCTCCTCAAAAATTTGACGCTTTCTGCCAGAAATAGCAGTTTTCTACAAAAAATACGACATGTATTGCAAGAAATTGCAGTTCTATCTTTCAAAATACAAATCTTTAACACAAGAACACCGCTTTTCTCTTCAGAAATACGATAATTTCTCCCAGAAATATGACATTTTCTCCCAGAAGTTGCAGTTTTGTCCCAAGTAGATGACATTTCCTCCCAGAAATAACAATTTTCTATCCAAGAACATTATATTTTCCCCCAGAAACATCCGTTTTCTATACAAAATATGACATATTTTCCCAGGAACAACAGTTTTCTCCTCAAGAATACGACATCACCTCCCAGAAATGCCCGGTTTCTCCCAAAATATACGGCCGTTTCAAACAGGCCCGTTTTCTCCCCAAGAATATGACGTTTCCTCCCAGAAATACAAGTATTCTGTCCAAAAATAGGACATTTTCTCCCAGAAATACCAGATTTCTCTCTCAAAAAATGACATTTTCTGCCAGAAATACCCATTTTCTCTCGGAAATATGACATCGTCTCCCAGAAATTGCAGTTTTCTCCTCAAAAATTTGACGCTTTCTGCCAGAAATAGCAGTTTTCTACAAAAAATACGACATGTATTGCAAGAAATTGCAGTTCTATCCCCCAAAATACAAAATTTTCACACAAGAACACCTATTTTCTCTGCAGAAATAGGATATTTTCTCCCAGAAATATGACATTTTCTCCCAGAAATTGCAGTTTTGTCCCAAGTAGATGACATTTCCTCCCAGAAATAACAATTTACTATCCAAAAACATGATATTTTCCCCCAGAAACATCCGTTTTCTATACAAAATATGACATATTTTCCCAGGAACAACAGTTTTCTCCTCAAGAATACAACATCACCTCCCAGAAATGCCCGGTTTCTCCCAAAATATACAGCCGTTTCAAACAGATGGGCCCGTTTTCTCCCCAAGAATATGACGTTTCCTCCCAGAAATACAAGTATTCTGTCCAAAAATAGGACATTTTCTCCCAGAAATACCAGATTTCTCTCTCAAAAAATGACATTTTCTGCCTGAAATACCCGTTTTCTCTCGGAAATATGACATCGTCTCCCAGAAATTGCAGTTTTCTCCTCAAAAATTTGACGCTTTCTGCCAGAAATAGCAGTTTTCTACAAAAAATACGACATGTATTGCAAGAAATTGCAGTTCTCTCACCAAAAGTACAAATCTTTCACACAAGAACACCTATTTTCTCTGCAGAAATACGATATTTTCTCCCAGAAATATGACATTTTCTCCCAGAAATTGCAGTTTTGTCCCAAGTAGATGACATTTCCTCCCAGAAATACCAATTTACTATCCAAAAACATGATATTTTCCCCCAGAAACATCCGTTTTCGATACAAAATATGACATATTTTCCCAGGAACAACAGTTATCTCCTCAAGAACACAACATCACCTCCCAGAAATGCCCGGTTTCTCCCAAAACATACGGCCGTTTCAAACAGGTGGGCCCGTTTTCTGCCCAAGAATATGACGTTTCCTCCCAGAAATACAAGTATTCTGTCCAAAAATAGGACATTTTCTCCCAGAAATACCAGATTTCTCTCTCAAAAAATGACATCTTCTGCCAGAAATACCCGTTTTCTCTCGGAAATACGACATCGTCTCCCAGAAATTGCAGTTTTCTCCTCAAAAATTTGACGCTTTCTGCCAGAAATAGCAGTTTTCTGCAAAAAATACGACATGTATTGCAAGAAATTGCAGTTCTATCCCCCAAAATACAAAATTTTCACACAAGAACACCTCTTTTCTCTTCAGAAATACGATATTTTCTCCCAGAAATATGACATTTTCTCCCAGAAATTGTAGTTTTGTCCCCAGTAGATGACATTTCCTCCCAGAAATAACAATTTACTATCCAAAAACATGATATTTTCCCCCAGAAACATCCGTTTTCTATACAAAATATGATATATTTTCCCAGGAACAACAGTTTTCTCCTCAAGAATACAACATCACCTCCCAGAAATGCCCGGTTTCTCCCAAAACATACGGCCGTTTCAAACAGATGGGCCCGTTTTCTCCCCAAGAATATGACGTTTCCTCCCAGAAATACAAGTATTCTGTCCAAAAATAGGACATTTTCTCCCAGAAATACCAGATTTGTCTCTCAAAAAATGACATTTTCTGCCAGAAATACCCGTTTTCTCTCGGAAATATGACATCGTCTCCCAGAAATTGCAGTTTTCTCCTCAAAAATTTGACGCTTTCTGCCAGAAATAGCAGTTTTCTACAAAAAATACGACATGTATTGCAAGAAATTGCAGTTCTATCCCCCAAAATACAAATCTTTAACACAAGAACACCGCTTTTCTCTTCAGAAATACGATAATTTCTCCCAGAAATATGACATTTTCTCCCAGAAGTTGCAGTTTTGTCCCAAGTAGATGACATTTCCTCCCAGAAATAACAATTTACTATCCAAAAACATTATATTTTCCCCCAGAAACATCCGTTTTCTATACAAAATATGACATATTTTCCCAGGAACAACAGTTTTCTTCTCAAGAATACAACATCACCTCCCAGAAATGCCCGGTTTCTCCCAAAACATACGGCCGTTTCAAACAGGTGGGCCCGTTTTCTGCCCAAGAATATGACGTTTCCTCCCAGAAATACAAGTATTCTGTCCAAAAATAGGACATTTTCTCCCAGAAATACCAGATTTCTCTCTCAAAAAATGACATCTTCTGCCAGAAATACCCGTTTTCTCTCGGAAATACGACATCGTCTCCCAGAAATTGCAGTTTTCTCCTCAAAAATTTGACGCTTTCTGCCAGAAATAGCAGTTTTCTGCAAAAAATACGACATGTATTGCAAGAAATTGCAGTTCTATCCCCCAAAATACAAAATTTTCACACAAGAACACCTCTTTTCTCTTCAGAAATACGATATTTTCTCCCAGAAATATGACATTTTCTCCCAGAAATTGTAGTTTTGTCCCCAGTAGATGACATTTCCTCCCAGAAATAACAATTTACTATCCAAAAACATGATATTTTCCCCCAGAAACATCCGTTTTCTATACAAAATATGACATATTTTCCCAGGAACAACAGTTTTCTCCTCAAGAATACAACATCACCTCCCAGAAATGCCCGGTTTCTCCCAAAACATACGGCCGTTTCAAACAGATGGGCCCGTTTTCTCCCCAAGAATATGACGTTTCCTCCCAGAAATACAAGTATTCTGTCCAAAAATAGGACATTTTCTCCCAGAAATACCAGATTTCTCTCTCAAAAAATGACATCTTCTGCCTGAAATACCCGTTTTCTCTCGGAAATATGACATCGTCTCCCAGAAATTGCAGTTTTCTCCTCAAAAATTTGACGCTTTCTGCCAGAAATAGCAGTTTTCTACAAAAAATACGACATGTATTGCAAGAAATTGCAGTTCTATCCCCCAAAATACAAATCTTTAACACAAGAACACCGCTTTTCTCTTCAGAAATACGATAATTTCTCCCAGAAATATGACATTTTCTCCCAGAAGTTGCAGTTTTGTCCCAAGTAGATGACATTTCCTCCCAGAAATAACAATTTTCTATCCAAAAACATTATATTTTCCCCCAGAAACATCCATTTTCTATACAAAATATGACATATTTTCCCAGGAACAACAGTTTTCTTCTCAAGAATACAACATCACCTCCCAGAAATGCCCGGTTTCTCCCAAAATATACGGCCGTTTCAAACAGGCCCGTTTTCTCCCCAAGAATATGACGTTTCCTCCCAGAAATACAAGTATTCTGTCCAAAAATAGGACATTTTCTCCCAGAAATACCAGATTTCTCTCTCAAAAAATGACATTTTCTACCTGAAATACCCGTTTTCTCTCGGAAATATGACATCGTCTCCCAGAAATTGCAGTTTTCTCCTCAAAAATTTGACGCTTTCTGCCAGAAATAGCAGTTTTCTACAAAAAATACGACATGTATTGCAAGAAATTGCAGTTCTATCTTCCAAAATACAAATCTTTAACACAAGAACACCGCTTTTCTCTTCAGAAATACGATATTTTCTCCCAGAAATATGACATTTTCTCCCAGAAGTTGCAGTTTTGTCCCAAGTAGATGACATTTCCTCCCAGAAATAACAATTTACTATCCAAAAACATGATATTTTCCCGCAGAAACATCCGTTTTCTATACAAAATATGACATATTTTCCCAGGAACAACAGTTTTCTCCTCAAGAATACGACATCACCTCCCAGAAATGCCCGGTTTCTCCCAAAATATACGGCCGTTTCAAACAGATGGGCCCGTTTTCTCCCCAAGAATATGACGTTTCCTCCCAGAAATACAAGTATTCTGTCCAAAAATAGGACATTTTCTCCCAGAAATACCAGATTTGTCTCTCAAAAAATGACATTTTCTGCCAGAAATACCCGTTTTCTCTCGGAAATATGACATCGTCTCCCAGAAATTGCAGTTTTCTCCTCAAAAATTTGACGCTTTCTGCCAGAAATAGCAGTTTTCTACAAAAAATACGACATGTATTGCAAGAAATTGCAGTTCTCTCACCAAAAGTACAAATCTTTCACACAAGAACACCTATTTTCTCTGCAGAAATACGATATTTTCTCCCAGAAATATGACATTTTCTCCCAGAAATTGCAGTTTTGTCCCAAGTAGATGACATTTCCTCCCAGAAATAACAATTTACTATCCAAAAACATGATATTTTCCCCCAGAAACATCCGTTTTCTATACAAAATATGACATATTTTCCCAGGAACAACAGTTATCTCCTCAAGAACACAACATCACCTCCCAGAAATGCCCGGTTTCTCCCAAAACATACGGCCGTTTCAAACAGATGGGCCCGTTTTCTCCCCAAGAATATGACGTTTCCTCCCAGAAATACAAGTATTCTGTCCAAAAATAGGACATTTTCTCCCAGAAATACCAGATTTCTCTCTCAAAAAATGACATTTTCTGCCAGAAATACCCGTTTTCTCTCGGAAATATGACATCGTCTCCCAGAAATTGCAGTTTTCTCCTCAAAAATTTGACGCTTTCTGCCAAAAATAGCAGTTTTCTACAAAAAATACGACATGTATTGCAAGAAATTGCAGTTCTATCCCCCAAAATACAAATCTTTCACACAAGAACACCGCTTTTCTCTTCAGAAATACGATAATTTCTCCCAGAAATATGACATTTTCTCCCAGAAGTTGCAGTTTTGTCCCAAGTAGATGACATTTCCTCCCAGAAATAACAATTTACTATCCAAAAACATTATATTTTCCCCCAGAAACATCCGTTTTCTATACAAAATATGACATATTTTCCCAGGAACAACAGTTTTCTTCTCAAGAATACAACATCACCTCCCAGAAATGCCCGGTTTCTCCCAAAACATACGGCCGTTTCAAACAGGTGGGCCCGTTTTCTGCCCAAGAATATGACGTTTCCTCCCAGAAATACAAGTATTCTGTCCAAAAATAGGACATTTTCTCCCAGAAATACCAGATTTCTCTCTCAAAAAATGACATCTTCTGCCAGAAATACCCGTTTTCTCTCGGAAATACGACATCGTCTCCCAGAAATTGCAGTTTTCTCCTCAAAAATTTGACGCTTTCTGCCAGAAATAGCAGTTTTCTGCAAAAAATACGACATGTATTGCAAGAAATTGCAGTTCTATCCCCCAAAATACAAAATTTTCACACAAGAACACCTCTTTTCTCTTCAGAAATACGATATTTTCTCCCAGAAATATGACATTTTCTCCCAGAAATTGTAGTTTTGTCCCAAGTAGATGACATTTCCTCCCAGAAATAACAATTTACTATCCAAAAACATGATATTTTCCCGCAGAAACATCCGTTTTCTATACAAAATATGACATATTTTCCCAGGAACAACAGTTTTCTCCTCAAGAATACGACATCACCTCCCAGAAATGCCCGGTTTCTCCCAAAATATACGGCCGTTTCAAACAGATGGGCCCGTTTTCTCCCCAAGAATATGACGTTTCCTCCCAGAAATACAAGTATTCTGTCCAAAAATAGGACATTTTCTCCCAGAAATACCAGATTTGTCTCTCAAAAAATGACATTTTCTGCCAGAAATACCCGTTTTCTCTCGGAAATATGACATCGTCTCCCAGAAATTGCAGTTTTCTCCTCAAAAATTTGACGCTTTCTGCCAGAAATAGCAGTTTTCTACAAAAAATACGACATGTATTGCAAGAAATTGCAGTTCTCTCACCAAAAGTACAAATCTTTCACACAAGAACACCTATTTTCTCTGCAGAAATACGATATTTTCTCCCAGAAATATGACATTTTCTCCCAGAAATTGCAGTTTTGTCCCAAGTAGATGACATTTCCTCCCAGAAATAACAATTTACTATCCAAAAACATGATATTTTCCCCCAGAAACATCCGTTTTCTATACAAAATATGACATATTTTCCCAGGAACAACAGTTATCTCCTCAAGAACACAACATCACCTCCCAGAAATGCCCGGTTTCTCCCAAAACATACGGCCGTTTCAAACAGGTGGGCCCGTTTTCTCCCCAAGAATGTGACGTTTCCTCCCAGAAATACAAGTATTCTGTCCAAAAATAGGACATTTTCTCCCAGAAATACCAGATTTCTCTCTCAAAAAATGACATCTTCTGCCAGAAATACCCGTTTTCTCTCGGAAATATGACATCGTCTCCCAGAAATTGCAGTTTTCTCCTAAAAATTTGACGCTTTCTGCCAGAAATAGCAGTTTTCTACAAAAAATACGACATGTATTGCAAGAAATTGCAGTTCTATCCCGCAAAGTACAAATCTTTCACACAAGAACCCTGCTTTTCTCTTCAGAAATACGGTATTTTCTCCCAGAAATATGACATTTTCTCCCAGAAATTGCAGTTTTGTCCCAAGTAGATGACATTTCCTCCCAGAAATAACAATTTACTATCCAAAAACATGATATTTTCCCCCAGAAACATCCGTTTTCTATACAAAATATGACATATTTTCCCAGGAACAACAGTTTTCTCCTCAAGAATACAACATCACCTCCCAGAAATGCCCGGTTTCTCCCAAAACATACAGCCGTTTCAAACAGATGGGCCCGTTTTCTCCCCAAGAATATGACGTTTCCTCCCAGAAATACAAGTATTCTGTCCAAAAATAGGACATTTTCTCCCAGAAATACCAGATTTCTCTCTCAAAAAATGACATTTTCTGCCTGAAATACCCGTTTTCTCTCGGAAATATGACATCGTCTCCCAGAAATTGCAGTTTTCTCCTCAAAAATTTGACGCTTTCTGCCAGAAATAGCAGTTTTCTGCAAAAAATACGACATGTATTGCAAGAAATTGCAGTTCTATCCCCCAAAATACAAAATTTTCACACAAGAACACCTCTTTTCTCTTCAGAAATACGATATTTTCTCCCAGAAATATGACATTTTCTCCCAGAAATTGTAGTTTTGTCCCCAGTAGATGACATTTCCTCCCAGAAATAACAATTTACTACCCAAATTGATGCTATTTTCCCGCAGAAACATCCGTTTTCTATACAAAATATGATATATTTTCCCAGGAACAACAGTTTTCTCCTCAAGAATACAACATCACCTCCCAGAAATGCCCGGTTTCTCCCAAAACATACGGCCGTTTCAAACAGATGGGCCCGTTTTCTCCCCAAGAATATGACGTTTCCTCCCAGAAATACAAGTATTCTGTCCAAAAATAGGACATTTTCTCCCAGAAATACCAGATTTGTCTCTCAAAAAATGACATTTTCTGCCAGAAATACCCGTTTTCTCTCGGAAATATGACATCGTCTCCCAGAAATTGCAGTTTTCTCCTCAAAAATTTGACGCTTTCTGCCAGAAATAGCAGTTTTCTACAAAAAATACGACATGTATTGCAAGAAATTGCAGTTCTCTCACCAAAAGTACAAATCTTTCACACAAGAACACCTATTTTCTCTGCAGAAATACGATATTTTCTCCCAGAAATATGACATTTTCTCCCAGAAATTGCAGTTTTGTCCCAAGTAGATGACATTTCCTCCCAGAAATAACAATTTACTATCCAAAAACATGATATTTTCCCCCAGAAACATCCGTTTTCTATACAAAATATGACATATTTTCCCAGGAACAACAGTTATCTCCTCAAGAACACAACATCACCTCCCAGAAATGCCCGGTTTCTCCCAAAACATACGGCCGTTTCAAACAGATGGGCCCGTTTTCTCCCCAAGAATATGACGTTTCCTCCCAGAAATACAAGTATTCTGTCCAAAAATAGGACATTTTCTCCCAGAAATACCAGATTTCTCTCTCAAAAAATGACATTTTCTGCCAGAAATACCCGTTTTCTCTCGGAAATATGACATCGTCTCCCAGAAATTGCAGTTTTCTCCTCAAAAATTTGACGCTTTCTGCCAGAAATAGCAGTTTTTCTACAAAAAATACGACATGTATTGCAAGAAATTGCAGTTCTATCCCCCAAAATACAAATCTTTAACACAAGAACACCGCTTTTCTCTTCAGAAATACGATAATTTCTCCCAGAAATATGACATTTTCTCCCACAAGTTGCAGTTTTGTCCCAAGTAGATGACATTTCCTCCCAGAAATAACAATTTACTATCCAAAAACATTATATTTTCCCCCAGAAACATCCGTTTTCTATACAAAATATGACATATTTTCCCAGGAACAACAGTTTTCTTCTCAAGAATACAACATCACCTCCCAGAAATGCCCGGTTTCTCCCAAAACATACGGCCGTTTCAAACAGGTGGGCCCGTTTTCTCCCCAAGAATATGACGTTTCCTCCCAGAAATACAAGTATTCTGTCCAAAAATAGGACATTTTCTCCCAGAAATACCAGATTTCTCTCTCAAAAAATGACATCTTCTGCCAGAAATACCCGTTTTCTCTCGGAAATACGACATCGTCTCCCAGAAATTGCAGTTTTCTCCTCAAAAATTTGACGCTTTCTGCCAGAAATAGCAGTTTTCTGCAAAAAATACGACATGTATTGCAAGAAATTGCAGTTCTATCCCCCAAAATACAAAATTTTCACACAAGAACACCTCTTTTCTCTTCAGAAATACGATATTTTCTCCCAGAAATATGACATTTTCTCCCAGAAATTGTAGTTTTGTCCCAAGTAGATGACATTTCCTCCCAGAAATAACAATTTACTATCCAAAAACATGATATTTTCCCGCAGAAACATCCGTTTTCTATACAAAATATGACATATTTTCCCAGGAACAACAGTTTTCTCCTCAAGAATACGACATCACCTCCCAGAAATGCCCGGTTTCTCCCAAAATATACGGCCGTTTCAAACAGATGGGCCCGTTTTCTCCCCAAGAATATGACGTTTCCTCCCAGAAATACAAGTATTCTGTCCAAAAATAGGACATTTTCTCCCAGAAATACCAGATTTGTCTCTCAAAAAATGACATTTTCTGCCAGAAATACCCGTTTTCTCTCGGAAATATGACATCGTCTCCCAGAAATTGCAGTTTTCTCCTCAAAAATTTGACGCTTTCTGCCAGAAATAGCAGTTTTCTACAAAAAATACGACATGTATTGCAAGAAATTGCAGTTCTCTCACCAAAAGTACAAATCTTTCACACAAGAACACCTATTTTCTCTGCAGAAATACGATATTTTCTCCCAGAAATATGACATTTTCTCCCAGAAATTGCAGTTTTGTCCCAAGTAGATGACATTTCCTCCCAGAAATAACAATTTACTATCCAAAAACATGATATTTTCCCCCAGAAACATCCGTTTTCTATACAAAATATGACATATTTTCCCAGGAACAACAGTTATCTCCTCAAGAACACAACATCACCTCCCAGAAATGCCCGGTTTCTCCCAAAACATACGGCCGTTTCAAACAGGTGGGCCCGTTTTCTCCCCAAGAATGTGACGTTTCCTCCCAGAAATACAAGTATTCTGTCCAAAAATAGGACATTTTCTCCCAGAAATACCAGATTTCTCTCTCAAAAAATGACATCTTCTGCCAGAAATACCCGTTTTCTCTCGGAAATATGACATCGTCTCCCAGAAATTGCAGTTTTCCTCCTAAAAATTTGACGCTTTCTGCCAGAAATAGCAGTTTTCTACAAAAAATACGACATGTATTGCAAGAAATTGCAGTTCTATCCCGCAAAGTACAAATCTTTCACACAAGAACCCTGCTTTTCTCTTCAGAAATACGGTATTTTCTCCCAGAAATATGACATTTTCTCCCAGAAATTGCAGTTTTGTCCCAAGTAGATGACATTTCCTCCCAGAAATAACAATTTACTATCCAAAAACATGATATTTTCCCCCAGAAACATCCGTTTTCTATACAAAATATGACATATTTTCCCAGGAACAACAGTTTTCTCCTCAAGAATACAACATCACCTCCCAGAAATGCCCGGTTTCTCCCAAAACATACAGCCGTTTCAAACAGATGGGCCCGTTTTCTCCCCAAGAATATGACGTTTCCTCCCAGAAATACAAGTATTCTGTCCAAAAATAGGACATTTTCTCCCAGAAATACCAGATTTCTCTCTCAAAAAATGACATTTTCTGCCTGAAATACCCGTTTTCTCTCGGAAATATGACATCGTCTCCCAGAAATTGCAGTTTTCTCCTCAAAAATTTGACGCTTTCTGCCAGAAATAGCAGTTTTCTGCAAAAAATACGACATGTATTGCAAGAAATTGCAGTTCTATCCCCCAAAATACAAAATTTTCACACAAGAACACCTCTTTTCTCTTCAGAAATACGATATTTTCTCCCAGAAATATGACATTTTCTCCCAGAAATTGTAGTTTTGTCCCCAGTAGATGACATTTCCTCCCAGAAATAACAATTTACTACCCAAATTGATGCTATTTTCCCGCAGAAACATCCGTTTTCTATACAAAATATGATATATTTTCCCAGGAACAACAGTTTTCTCCTCAAGAATACAACATCACCTCCCAGAAATGCCCGGTTTCTCCCAAAACATACGGCCGTTTCAAACAGATGGGCCCGTTTTCTCCCCAAGAATATGACGTTTCCTCCCAGAAATACAAGTATTCTGTCCAAAAATAGGACATTTTCTCCCAGAAATACCAGATTTCTCTCTCAAAAAATGACATCTTCTGCCAGAAATACCCGTTTTCTCTCGGAAATATGACATCGTCTCCCAGAAATTGCAGTTTTCTCCTCAAAAAATTGACGCTTTCTGCCAGAAATAGCAGTTTTCTACAAAAAATACGACATGTATTGCAAGAAATTGCAGTTCTATCCCCCAAAATACAAATCTTTAACACAAGAACACCGCTTTTTCTCTTCAGAAATACGATAATTTCTCCCAGAAATATGACATTTTCTCCCAGAAGTTGCAGTTTTGTCCCAAGTAGATGACATTTCCTCCCAGAAATAACAATTTTCTATCCAAAAACATTATATTTTCCCCCAGAAACATCCGTTTTCTATACAAAATATGACATATTTTCCCAGGAACAACAGTTTTCTTCTCAAGAATACAACATCACCTCCCAGAAATGCCCGGTTTCTCCCAAAATATACGGCCGTTTCAAACAGGCCCGTTTTCTCCCCAAGAATATGACGTTTCCTCCCAGAAATACAAGTATTCTGTCCAGAAATAGGACATTTTCTCCCAGAAATACCAGATTTCTCTCTCAAAAAATGACATTTTCTACCTGAAATACCCGTTTTCTCTCGGAAATATGACATCGTCTCCCAGAAATTGCAGTTTTCTCCTCAAAAATTTGACGCTTTCTGCCAGAAATAGCAGTTTTCTACAAAAAATACGACATGTATTGCAAGAAATTGCAGTTCTATCCCCCAAAATACAAAATTTTCACACAAGAACACCTATTTTCTCTGCAGAAATAGGATATTTTCTCCCAGAAATATGACATTTTCTCCCAGAAATTGCAGTTTTGTCCCAAGTAGATGACATTTCCTCCCAGAAATAACAATTTACTATCCAAAAACATGATATTTTCCCCCAGAAACATCCGTTTTCTATACAAAATATGACATATTTTCCCAGGAACAACAGTTTTCTCCTCAAGAATACAACATCACCTCCCAGAAATGCCCGGTTTCTCCCAAAATATACAGCCGTTTCAAACAGATGGGCCCGTTTTCTCCCCAAGAATATGACGTTTCCTCCCAGAAATACAAGTATTCTGTCCAAAAATAGGACATTTTCTCCCAGAAATACCAGATTTCTCTCTCAAAAAATGACATTTTCTGCCTGAAATACCCGTTTTCTCTCGGAAATATGACATCGTCTCCCAGAAATTGCAGTTTTCTCCTCAAAAATTTGACGCTTTCTGCCAGAAATAGCAGTTTTCTACAAAAAATACGACATGTATTGCAAGAAATTGCAGTTCTCTCACCAAAAGTACAAATCTTTCACACAAGAACACCTATTTTCTCTGCAGAAATACGATATTTTCTCCCAGAAATATGACATTTTCTCCCAGAAATTGCAGTTTTGTCCCAAGTAGATGACATTTCCTCCCAGAAATAACAATTTACTATCCAAGAACATTATATTTTCCCCCAGAAACATCCGTTTTCTATACAAAATATGACATATTTTCCCAGGAACAACAGTTATCTCCTCAAGAACACAACATCACCTCCCAGAAATGCCCGGTTTCTCCCAAAACATACGGCCGTTTCAAACAGGTGGGCCCGTTTTCTGCCCAAGAATATGACGTTTCCTCCCAGAAATACAAGTATTCTGTCCAAAAATAGGACATTTTCTCCCAGAAATACCAGATTTCTCTCTCAAAAAATGACATCTTCTGCCAGAAATACCCGTTTTCTCTCGGAAATACGACATCGTCTCCCAGAAATTGCAGTTTTCTCCTCAAAAATTTGACGCTTTCTGCCAGAAATAGCAGTTTTCTGCAAAAAATACGACATGTATTGCAAGAAATTGCAGTTCTATCCCCCCAAAATACAAAATTTTCACACAAGAACACCTCTTTTCTCTTCAGAAATACGATATTTTCTCCCAGAAATATGACATTTTCTCCCAGAAATTGTAGTTTTGTCCCCAGTAGATGACATTTCCTCCCAGAAATAACAATTTACTATCCAAAAACATGATATTTTCCCCCAGAAACATCCGTTTTCTATACAAAATATGATATATTTTCCCAGGAACAACAGTTTTCTCCTCAAGAATACAACATCACCTCCCAGAAATGCCCGGTTTCTCCCAAAACATACGGCCGTTTCAAACAGATGGGCCCGTTTTCTCCCCAAGAATATGACGTTTCCTCCCAGAAATACAAGTATTCTGTCCAAAAATAGGACATTTTCTCCCAGAAATACCAGATTTCTCTCTCAAAAAATGACATTTTCTGCCAGAAATACCCGTTTTCTCTCGGAAATATGACATCGTCTCCCAGAAATTGCAGTTTTCTCCTCAAAAATTTGACGCTTTCTGCCAGAAATAGCAGTTTTCTACAAAAAATACGACATGTATTGCAAGAAATTGCAGTTCTATCCCCCAAAATACAAAATTTTCACACAAGAACACCTCTTTTCTCTTCAGAAATACGATAATTTCTCCCAGAAATATGACATTTTCTCCCAGAAGTTGCAGTTTTGTCCCAAGTAGATGACATTTCCTCCCAGAAATAACAATTTACTATCCAAAAACATTATATTTTCCCCCAGAAACATCCGTTTTCTATACAAAATATGACATATTTTCCCAGGAACAACAGTTTTCTTCTCAAGAATACAACATCACCTCCCAGAAATGCCCGGTTTCTCCCAAAACATACGGCCGTTTCAAACAGGTGGGCCCGTTTTCTGCCCAAGAATATGACGTTTCCTCCCAGAAATACAAGTATTCTGTCCAAAAATAGGACATTTTCTCCCAGAAATACCAGATTTCTCTCTCAAAAAATGACATCTTCTGCCAGAAATACCCGTTTTCTCTCGGAAATACGACATCGTCTCCCAGAAATTGCAGTTTTCTCCTCAAAAATTTGACGCTTTCTGCCAGAAATAGCAGTTTTCTGCAAAAAATACGACATGTATTGCAAGAAATTGCAGTTCTCTCACCAAAATACAAAATTTTCACACAAGAACACCTCTTTTCTCTTCAGAAATACGATATTTTCTCCCAGAAATATGACATTTTCTCCCAGAAATTGTAGTTTTGTCCCCAGTAGATGACATTTCCTCCCAGAAATAACAATTTACTATCCAAAAACATGATATTTTCCCCCAGAAACATCCGTTTTCTATAAAAAATATGATATATTTTCCCAGGAACAACAGTTTTCTCCTCAAGAATACAACATCACCTCCCAGAAATGCCCGGTTTCTCCCAAAACATACGGCCGTTTCAAACAGATGGGCCCGTTTTCTCCCCAAGAATATGACGTTTCCTCCCAGAAATACAAGTATTCTGTCCAAAAATAGGACATTTTCTCCCAGAAATACCAGATTTCTCTCTCAAAAAATGACATCTTCTGCCTGAAATACCCGTTTTCTCTCGGAAATATGACATCGTCTCCCAGAAATTGCAGTTTTCTCCTCAAAAATTTGACGCTTTCTGCCAGAAATAGCAGTTTTCTACAAAAAATACGACATGTATTGCAAGAAATTGCAGTTCTATCCCCCAAAATACAAATCTTTAACACAAGAACACCGCTTTTCTCTTCAGAAATACGATAATTTCTCCCAGAAATATGACATTTTCTCCCAGAAGTTGCAGTTTTGTCCCAAGTAGATGACATTTCCTCCCAGAAATAACAATTTTCTATCCAAAAACATTATATTTTCCCCCAGAAACATCCATTTTCTATACAAAATATGACATATTTTCCCAGGAACAACAGTTTTCTTCTCAAGAATACAACATCACCTCCCAGAAATGCCCGGTTTCTCCCAAAATATACGGCCGTTTCAAACAGGCCCGTTTTCTCCCCAAGAATATGACGTTTCCTCCCAGAAATACAAGTATTCTGTCCAAAAATAGGACATTTTCTCCCAGAAATACCAGATTTCTCTCTCAAAAAATGACATTTTCTACCTGAAATACCCGTTTTCTCTCGGAAATATGACATCGTCTCCCAGAAATTGCAGTTTTCTCCTCAAAAATTTGACGCTTTCTGCCAGAAATAGCAGTTTTCTACAAAAAATACGACATGTATTGCAAGAAATTGCAGTTCTATCTTCCAAAATACAAATCTTTAACACAAGAACACCGCTTTTCTCTTCAGAAATACGATATTTTCTCCCAGAAATATGACATTTTCTCCCAGAAGTTGCAGTTTTGTCCCAAGTAGATGACATTTCCTCCCAGAAATAACAATTTACTATCCAAAAACATGATATTTTCCCGCAGAAACATCCGTTTTCTATACAAAATATGACATATTTTCCCAGGAACAACAGTTTTCTCCTCAAGAATACGACATCACCTCCCAGAAATGCCCGGTTTCTCCCAAAATATACGGCCGTTTCAAACAGATGGGCCCGTTTTCTCCCCAAGAATATGACGTTTCCTCCCAGAAATACAAGTATTCTGTCCAAAAATAGGACATTTTCTCCCAGAAATACCAGATTTGTCTCTCAAAAAATGACATTTTCTGCCAGAAATACCCGTTTTCTCTCGGAAATATGACATCGTCTCCCAGAAATTGCAGTTTTCTCCTCAAAAATTTGACGCTTTCTGCCAGAAATAGCAGTTTTCTACAAAAAATACGACATGTATTGCAAGAAATTGCAGTTCTCTCACCAAAAGTACAAATCTTTCACACAAGAACACCTATTTTCTCTGCAGAAATACGATATTTTCTCCCAGAAATATGACATTTTCTCCCAGAAATTGCAGTTTTTGTCCCAAGTAGATGACATTTCCTCCCAGAAATAACAATTTACTATCCAAAAACATGATATTTTCCCCCAGAAACATCCGTTTTCTATACAAAATATGACATATTTTCCCAGGAACAACAGTTATCTCCTCAAGAACACAACATCACCTCCCAGAAATGCCCGGTTTCTCCCAAAACATACGGCCGTTTCAAACAGGTGGGCCCGTTTTCTGCCCAAGAATATGACGTTTCCTCCCAGAAATACAAGTATTCTGTCCAAAAATAGGACATTTTCTCCCAGAAATACCAGATTTCTCTCTCAAAAAATGACATCTTCTGCCAGAAATACCCGTTTTCTCTCGGAAATACGACATCGTCTCCCAGAAATTGCAGTTTTCTCCTCAAAAATTTGACGCTTTCTGCCAGAAATAGCAGTTTTCTACAAAAAATACGACATGTATTGCAAGAAATTGCAGTTCTATCCCCCAAAATACAAATCTTTAACACAAGAACACCGCTTTTCTCTTCAGAAATACGATAATTTCTCCCAGAAATATGACATTTTCTCCCAGAAGTTGCAGTTTTGTCCCAAGTAGATGACATTTCCTCCCAGAAATAACAATTTTCTATCCAAAAACATTATATTTTCCCCCAGAAACATCCGTTTTCTATACAAAATATGACATATTTTCCCAGGAACAACAGTTTTCTTCTCAAGAATACAACATCACCTCCCAGAAATGCCCGGTTTCTCCCAAAATATACGGCCGTTTCAAACAGGCCCGTTTTCTCCCCAAGAATATGACGTTTCCTCCCAGAAATACAAGTATTCTGTCCAAAAATAGGACATTTTCTCCCAGAAATACCAGATTTCTCTCTCAAAAAATGACATTTTCTACCTGAAATACCCGTTTTCTCTCGGAAATATGACATCGTCTCCCAGAAATTGCAGTTTTCTCCTCAAAAATTTGACGCTTTCTGCCAGAAATAGCAGTTTTCTACAAAAAATACGACAATGTATTGCAAGAAATTGCAGTTCTATCTTTCAAAATACAAATCTTTAACACAAGAACACCGCTTTTCTCTTCAGAAATACGATAATTTCTCCCAGAAATATGACATTTTCTCCCAGAAGTTGCAGTTTTGTCCCAAGTAGATGACATTTCCTCCCAGAAATAACAATTTTCTATCCAAGAACATTATATTTTCCCCCAGAAACATCCGTTTTCTATACAAAATATGACATATTTTCCCAGGAACAACAGTTTTCTCCTCAAGAATACGACATCACCTCCCAGAAATGCCCGGTTTCTCCCAAAATATACGGCCGTTTCAAACAGGCCCGTTTTCTCCCCAAGAATATGACGTTTCCTCCCAGAAATACAAGTATTCTGTCCAAAAATAGGACATTTTCTCCCAGAAATACCAGATTTCTCTCTCAAAAAATGACATTTTCTGCCAGAAATACCCATTTTCTCTCGGAAATATGACATCGTCTCCCAGAAATTGCAGTTTTCTCCTCAAAAATTTGACGCTTTCTGCCAGAAATAGCAGTTTTCTACAAAAAATACGACATGTATTGCAAGAAATTGCAGTTCTATCCCCCAAAATACAAAATTTTCACACAAGAACACCTATTTTCTCTGCAGAAATAGGATATTTTCTCCCAGAAATATGACATTTTCTCCCAGAAATTGCAGTTTTGTCCCAAGTAGATGACATTTCCTCCCAGAAATAACAATTTACTATCCAAAAACATGATATTTTCCCCCAGAAACATCCGTTTTCTATACAAAATATGACATATTTTTCCCAGGAACAACAGTTTTCTCCTCAAGAATACAACATCACCTCCCAGAAATGCCCGGTTTCTCCCAAAATATACAGCCGTTTCAAACAGATGGGCCCGTTTTCTGCCCAAGAATATGACGTTTCCTCCCAGAAATACAAGTATTCTGTCCAAAAATAGGACATTTTCTCCCAGAAATACCAGATTTCTCTCTCAAAAAATGACATCTTCTGCCAGAAATACCCGTTTTCTCTCGGAAATATGACATCGTCTCCCAGAAATTGCAGTTTTCTCCTCAAAAATTTGACGCTTTCTGCCAGAAATAGCAGTTTTCTACAAAAAATACGACATGTATTGCAAGAAATTGCAGTTCTCTCACCAAAAGTACAAATCTTTCACACAAGAACACCTATTTTCTCTGCAGAAATACGATATTTTCTCCCAGAAATATGACATTTTCTCCCAGAAATTGCAGTTTTGTCCCAAGTAGATGACATTTCCTCCCAGAAATAACAATTTACTATCCAAGAACATTATATTTTCCCCCAGAAACATCCGTTTTCTATACAAAATATGACATATTTTCCCAGGAACAACAGTTATCTCCTCAAGAACACAACATCACCTCCCAGAAATGCCCGGTTTCTCCCAAAACATACGGCCGTTTCAAACAGGTGGGCCCGTTTTCTGCCCAAGAATATGACGTTTCCTCCCAGAAATACAAGTATTCTGTCCAAAAATAGGACATTTTCTCCCAGAAATACCAGATTTCTCTCTCAAAAAATGACATCTTCTGCCAGAAATACCCGTTTTCTCTCGGAAATACGACATCGTCTCCCAGAAATTGCAGTTTTCTCCTCAAAAATTTGACGCTTTCTGCCAGAAATAGCAGTTTTCTGCCAAAAAATACGACATGTATTGCAAGAAATTGCAGTTCTATCCCCCAAAATACAAAATTTTCACACAAGAACACCTCTTTTCTCTTCAGAAATACGATATTTTCTCCCAGAAATATGACATTTTCTCCCAGAAATTGTAGTTTTGTCCCCAGTAGATGACATTTCCTCCCAGAAATAACAATTTACTATCCAAAAACATGATATTTTCCCCCAGAAACATCCGTTTTCTATACAAAATATGATATATTTTCCCAGGAACAACAGTTTTCTCCTCAAGAATACAACATCACCTCCCAGAAATGCCCGGTTTCTCCCAAAACATACGGCCGTTTCAAACAGATGGGCCCGTTTTCTCCCCAAGAATATGACGTTTCCTCCCAGAAATACAAGTATTCTGTCCAAAAAATAGGACATTTTCTCCCAGAAATACCAGATTTCTCTCTCAAAAAATGACATTTTCTGCCAGAAATACCCGTTTTCTCTCGGAAATATGACATCGTCTCCCAGAAATTGCAGTTTTCTCCTCAAAAATTTGACGCTTTCTGCCAGAAATAGCAGTTTTCTACAAAAAATACGACATGTATTGCAAGAAATTGCAGTTCTCTCACCAAAAGTACAAATCTTTCACACAAGAACACCGCTTTTCTCTGCAGAAATACGATATTTTCTCCCAGAAATATGACATTTTCTCCCAGAAATTGCAGTTTTGTCCCAAGTAGATGACATTTCCTCCCAGAAATAACAATTTACTATCCAAAAACATTATATTTTCCCCCAGAAACATCCGTTTTCTATACAAAATATGACATATTTTCCCAGGAACAACAGTTTTCTTCTCAAGAATACAACATCACCTCCCAGAAATGCCCGGTTTCTCCCAAAACATACGGCCGTTTCAAACAGGTGGGCCCGTTTTCTGCCCAAGAATATGACGTTTCCTCCCAGAAATACAAGTATTCTGTCCAAAAATAGGACATTTTCTCCCAGAAATACCAGATTTCTCTCTCAAAAAATGACATCTTCTGCCAGAAATACCCGTTTTCTCTCGGAAATACGACATCGTCTCCCAGAAATTGCAGTTTTCTCCTCAAAAATTTGACGCTTTCTGCCAGAAATAGCAGTTTTCTGCAAAAAATACGACATGTATTGCAAGAAATTGCAGTTCTATCCCCCAAAATACAAAATTTTCACACAAGAACACCTCTTTTCTCTTCAGAAATACGATATTTTCTCCCAGAAATATGACATTTTCTCCCAGAAATTGTAGTTTTGTCCCCAGTAGATGACATTTCCTCCCAGAAATAACAATTTACTATCCAAAAACATGATATTTTCCCCCAGAAACATCCGTTTTCTATAAAAAATATGATATATTTTCCCAGGAACAACAGTTTTCTCCTCAAGAATACAACATCACCTCCCAGAAATGCCCGGTTTCTCCCAAAACATACGGCCGTTTCAAACAGATGGGCCCGTTTTCTCCCCAAGAATATGACGTTTCCTCCCAGAAATACAAGTATTCTGTCCAAAAATAGGACATTTTCTCCCAGAAATACCAGATTTCTCTCTCAAAAAATGACATCTTCTGCCTGAAATACCCGTTTTCTCTCGGAAATATGACATCGTCTCCCAGAAATTGCAGTTTTCTCCTCAAAAATTTGACGCTTTCTGCCAGAAATAGCAGTTTTCTACAAAAAAATACGACATGTATTGCAAGAAATTGCAGTTCTATCCCCCAAAATACAAATCTTTAACACAAGAACACCGCTTTTCTCTTCAGAAATACGATAATTTCTCCCAGAAATATGACATTTTCTCCCAGAAGTTGCAGTTTTTGTCCCAAGTAGATGACATTTCCTCCCAGAAATAACAATTTTCTATCCAAAAAACATTATATTTTCCCCCAGAAACATCCATTTTCTATACAAAATATGACATATTTTCCCAGGAACAACAGTTTTCTTCTCAAGAATACAACATCACCTCCCAGAAATGCCCGGTTTCTCCCAAAATATACGGCCGTTTCAAACAGGCCCGTTTTCTCCCCAAGAATATGACGTTTCCTCCCAGAAATACAAGTATTCTGTCCAAAAATAGGACATTTTCTCCCAGAAATACCAGATTTCTCTCTCAAAAAATGACATTTTCTACCTGAAATACCCGTTTTCTCTCGGAAATATGACATCGTCTCCCAGAAATTGCAGTTTTCTCCTCAAAAATTTGACGCTTTCTGCCAGAAATAGCAGTTTTCTACAAAAAAATACGACATGTATTGCAAGAAATTGCAGTTCTATCTTCCAAAATACAAATCTTTAACACAAGAACACCGCTTTTCTCTTCAGAAATACGATATTTTCTCCCAGAAATATGACATTTTCTCCCAGAAGTTGCAGTTTTGTCCCAAGTAGATGACATTTCCTCCCAGAAATAACAATTTACTATCCAAAAACATGATATTTTCCCGCAGAAACATCCGTTTTCTATACAAAATATGACATATTTTCCCAGGAACAACAGTTTTCTCCTCAAGAATACGACATCACCTCCCAGAAATGCCCGGTTTCTCCCAAAATATACGGCCGTTTCAAACAGATGGGCCCGTTTTCTCCCCAAGAATATGACGTTTCCTCCCAGAAATACAAGTATTCTGTCCAAAAATAGGACATTTTCTCCCAGAAATACCAGATTTGTCTCTCAAAAAATGACATTTTCTGCCAGAAATACCCGTTTTCTCTCGGAAATATGACATCGTCTCCCAGAAATTGCAGTTTTCTCCTCAAAAATTTGACGCTTTCTGCCAGAAATAGCAGTTTTCTACAAAAAATACGACATGTATTGCAAGAAATTGCAGTTCTCTCACCAAAAGTACAAATCTTTCACACAAGAACACCTATTTTCTCTGCAGAAATACGATATTTTCTCCCAGAAATATGACATTTTCTCCCAGAAATTGCAGTTTTGTCCCAAGTAGATGACATTTCCTCCCAGAAATAACAATTTACTATCCAAAAACATGATATTTTCCCCCAGAAACATCCGTTTTCTATACAAAATATGACATATTTTCCCAGGAACAACAGTTATCTCCTCAAGAACACAACATCACCTCCCAGAAATGCCCGGTTTCTCCCAAAACATACGGCCGTTTCAAACAGGTGGGCCCGTTTTCTGCCCAAGAATATGACGTTTCCTCCCAGAAATACAAGTATTCTGTCCAAAAATAGGACATTTTCTCCCAGAAATACCAGATTTCTCTCTCAAAAAATGACATCTTCTGCCAGAAATACCCGTTTTCTCTCGGAAATACGACATCGTCTCCCAGAAATTGCAGTTTTCTCCTCAAAAATTTGACACTTTCTGCCAGAAATAGCAGTTTTCTGCAAAAAATACGACATGTATTGCAAGAAATTGCAGTTCTATCCCCCAAAATACAAAATTTTCACACAAGAACACCTCTTTTCTCTTCAGAAATACGATATTTTCTCCCAGAAATATGACATTTTCTCCCAGAAATTGTAGTTTTGTCCCCAGTAGATGACATTTCCTCCCAGAAATAACAATTTACTATCCAAAAACATGATATTTTCCCCCAGAAACATCCGTTTTCTATAAAAAATATGATATATTTTCCCAGGAACAACAGTTTTCTCCTCAAGAATACAACATCACCTCCCAGAAATGCCCGGTTTCTCCCAAAACATACGGCCGTTTCAAACAGATGGGCCCGTTTTCTCCCCAAGAATATGACGTTTCCTCCCAGAAATACAAGTATTCTGTCCAAAAATAGGACATTTTCTCCCAGAAATACCAGATTTCTCTCTCAAAAAATGACATTTTCTGCCAGAAATACCCGTTTTCTCTCGGAAATATGACATCGTCTCCCAGAAATTGCAGTTTTCTCCTCAAAAATTTGACGCTTTCTGCCAGAAATAGCAGTTTTCTACAAAAAATACGACATGTATTGCAAGAAATTGCAGTTCTATCCCCCAAAATACAAATCTTTAACACAAGAACACCGCTTTTCTCTTCAGAAATACGATAATTTCTCCCAGAAATATGACATTTTCTCCCAGAAGTTGCAGTTTTGTCCCAAGTAGATGACATTTCCTCCCAGAAATAACAATTTACTATCCAAAAACATTATATTTTCCCCCAGAAACATCCGTTTTCTATACAAAATATGACATATTTTCCCAGGAACAACAGTTTTCTTCTCAAGAATACAACATCACCTCCCAGAAATGCCCGGTTTCTCCCAAAACATACGGCCGTTTCAAACAGGTGGGCCCGTTTTCTGCCCAAGAATATGACGTTTCCTCCCAGAAATACAAGTATTCTGTCCAAAAATAGGACATTTTCTCCCAGAAATACCAGATTTCTCTCTCAAAAAATGACATCTTCTGCCAGAAATACCCGTTTTCTCTCGGAAATACGACATCGTCTCCCAGAAATTGCAGTTTTCTCCTCAAAAATTTGACGCTTTCTGCCAGAAATAGCAGTTTTCTGCAAAAAATACGACATGTATTGCAAGAAATTGCAGTTCTATCCCCCAAAATACAAAATTTTCACACAAGAACACCTCTTTTCTCTTCAGAAATACGATATTTTCTCCCAGAAATATGACATTTTCTCCCAGAAATTGTAGTTTTGTCCCAAGTAGATGACATTTCCTCCCAGAAATAACAATTTACTATCCAAAAACATGATATTTTCCCGCAGAAACATCCGTTTTCTATACAAAATATGACATATTTTCCCAGGAACAACAGTTTTCTCCTCAAGAATACGACATCACCTCCCAGAAATGCCCGGTTTTCTCCCAAAATATACGGCCGTTTCAAACAGATGGGCCCGTTTTCTCCCCAAGAATATGACGTTTCCTCCCAGAAATACAAGTATTCTGTCCAAAAATAGGACATTTTCTCCCAGAAATACCAGATTTGTCTCTCAAAAAATGACATTTTCTGCCAGAAATACCCGTTTTCTCTCGGAAATATGACATCGTCTCCCAGAAATTGCAGTTTTCTCCTCAAAAATTTGACGCTTTCTGCCAGAAATAGCAGTTTTCTACAAAAAATACGACATGTATTGCAAGAAATTGCAGTTCTCTCACCAAAAGTACAAATCTTTCACACAAGAACACCTATTTTCTCTGCAGAAATACGATATTTTCTCCCAGAAATATGACATTTTCTCCCAGAAATTGCAGTTTTGTCCCAAGTAGATGACATTTCCTCCCAGAAATAACAATTTACTATCCAAAAACATGATATTTTCCCCCAGAAACATCCGTTTTCTATAAAAAATATGATATATTTTCCCAGGAACAACAGTTTTCTCCTCAAGAATACAACATCACCTCCCAGAAATGCCCGGTTTCTCCCAAAACATACGGCCGTTTCAAACAGATGGGCCCGTTTTCTCCCCAAGAATATGACGTTTCCTCCCAGAAATACAAGTATTCTGTCCAAAAATAGGACATTTTCTCCCAGAAATACCAGATTTCTCTCTCAAAAAATGACATTTTCTGCCAGAAATACCCGTTTTCTCTCGGAAATATGACATCGTCTCCCAGAAATTGCAGTTTTCTCCTCAAAAATTTGACGCTTTCTGCCAGAAATAGCAGTTTTCTACAAAAAATACGACATGTATTGCAAGAAATTGCAGTTCTATCCCCCAAAATACAAATCTTTAACACAAGAACACCGCTTTTCTCTTCAGAAATACGATAATTTCTCCCAGAAATATGACATTTTCTCCCAGAAGTTGCAGTTTTGTCCCAAGTAGATGACATTTCCTCCCAGAAATAACAATTTACTATCCAAAAACATGATATTTTCCCCCAGAAACATCCGTTTTCTATACAAAATATGACATATTTTCCCAGGAACAACAGTTTTCTTCTCAAGAATACAACATCACCTCCCAGAAATGCCCGGTTTCTCCCAAAACATACGGCCGTTTCAAACAGGTGGGCCCGTTTTCTGCCCAAGAATATGACGTTTCCTCCCAGAAATACAAGTATTCTGTCCAAAAATAGGACATTTTCTCCCAGAAATACCAGATTTCTCTCTCAAAAAATGACATCTTCTGCCAGAAATACCCGTTTTCTCTCGGAAATACGACATCGTCTCCCAGAAATTGCAGTTTTCTCCTCAAAAATTTGACGCTTTCTGCCAGAAATAGCAGTTTTCTGCAAAAAATACGACATGTATTGCAAGAAATTGCAGTTCTATCCCCCAAAATACAAAATTTTCACACAAGAACACCTCTTTTCTCTTCAGAAATACGATATTTTCTCCCAGAAATATGACATTTTCTCCCAGAAATTGCAGTTTTGTCCCAAGTAGATGACATTTCCTCCCAGAAATAACAATTTACTATCCAAAAACATGATATTTTCCCCCAGAAACATCCGTTTTCTATACAAAATATGACATATTTTCCCAGGAACAACAGTTATCTCCTCAAGAACACAACATCACCTCCCAGAAATGCCCGGTTTCTCCCAAAACATACGGCCGTTTCAAACAGGTGGGCCCGTTTTCTGCCCAAGAATATGACGTTTCCTCCCAGAAATACAAGTATTCTGTCCAAAAAATAGGACATTTTCTCCCAGAAATACCAGATTTCTCTCTCAAAAAATGACATCTTCTGCCAGAAATACCCGTTTTCTCTCGGAAATACGACATCGTCTCCCAGAAATTGCAGTTTTCTCCTCAAAAATTTGACGCTTTCTGCCAGAAATAGCAGTTTTCTGCAAAAAATACGACATGTATTGCAAGAAATTGCAGTTCTATCCCCCAAAATACAAAATTTTCACACAAGAACACCTCTTTTCTCTTCAGAAATACGATATTTTCTCCCAGAAATATGACATTTTCTCCCAGAAATTGTAGTTTTGTCCCCAGTAGATGACATTTCCTCCCAGAAATAACAATTTACTATCCAAAAACATGATATTTTCCCCCAGAAACATCCGTTTTCTATAAAAAATATGATATATTTTCCCAGGAACAACAGTTTTCTCCTCAAGAATACAACATCACCTCCCAGAAATGCCCGGTTTCTCCCAAAACATACGGCCGTTTCAAACAGGTGGGCCCGTTTTCTGCCCAAGAATATGACGTTTCCTCCCAGAAATACAAGTATTCTGTCCAAAAATAGGACATTTTCTCCCAGAAATACCAGATTTCTCTCTCAAAAAATGACATCTTCTGCCAGAAATACCCGTTTTCTCTCGGAAATACGACATCGTCTCCCAGAAATTGCAGTTTTCTCCTCAAAAATTTGACGCTTTCTGCCAGAAATAGCAGTTTTCTGCAAAAAATACGACATGTATTGCAAGAAATTGCAGTTCTATCCCCCAAAATACAAAATTTTCACACAAGAACACCTCTTTTCTCTTCAGAAATACGATATTTTCTCCCAGAAATATGACATTTTCTCCCAGAAATTGTAGTTTTGTCCCCAGTAGATGACATTTCCTCCCAGAAATAACAATTTACTATCCAAAAACATGATATTTTCCCCCAGAAACATCCGTTTTCTATAAAAAATATGATATATTTTCCCAGGAACAACAGTTTTCTCCTCAAGAATACAACATCACCTCCCAGAAATGCCCGGTTTCTCCCAAAACATACGGCCGTTTCAAACAGATGGGCCCGTTTTCTCCCCAAGAATATGACGTTTCCTCCCAGAAATACAAGTATTCTGTCCAAAAATAGGACATTTTCTCCCAGAAATACCAGATTTCTCTCTCAAAAAATGACATTTTCTGCCAGAAATACCCGTTTTCTCTCGGAAATATGACATCGTCTCCCAGAAATTGCAGTTTTCTCCTCAAAAATTTGACGCTTTCTGCCAGAAATAGCAGTTTTCTACAAAAAATACGACATGTATTGCAAGAAATTGCAGTTCTATCCCCCAAAATACAAATCTTTAACACAAGAACACCGCTTTTCTCTTCAGAAATACGATAATTTCTCCCAGAAATATGACATTTTCTCCCAGAAGTTGCAGTTTTGTCCCAAGTAGATGACATTTCCTCCCAGAAATAACAATTTACTATCCAAAAACATTATATTTTCCCCCAGAAACATCCGTTTTCTATACAAAATATGACATATTTTCCCAGGAACAACAGTTTTCTTCTCAAGAATACAACATCACCTCCCAGAAATGCCCGGTTTCTCCCAAAACATACGGCCGTTTCAAACAGGTGGGCCCGTTTTCTGCCCAAGAATATGACGTTTCCTCCCAGAAATACAAGTATTCTGTCCAAAAATAGGACATTTTCTCCCAGAAATACCAGATTTCTCTCTCAAAAAATGACATCTTCTGCCAGAAATACCCGTTTTCTCTCGGAAATACGACATCGTCTCCCAGAAATTGCAGTTTTCTCCTCAAAAATTTGACGCTTTCTGCCAGAAATAGCAGTTTTCTGCAAAAAATACGACATGTATTGCAAGAAATTGCAGTTCTATCCCCCAAAATACAAAATTTTCACACAAGAACACCTCTTTTCTCTTCAGAAATACGATATTTTCTCCCAGAAATATGACATTTTCTCCCAGAAATTGCAGTTTTGTCCCAAGTAGATGACATTTCCTCCCAGAAATAACAATTTACTATCCAAAAACATGATATTTTCCCCCAGAAACATCCGTTTTCTATACAAAATATGACATATTTTCCCAGGAACAACAGTTATCTCCTCAAGAACACAACATCACCTCCCAGAAATGCCCGGTTTCTCCCAAAACATACGGCCGTTTCAAACAGGTGGGCCCGTTTTCTGCCCAAGAATATGACGTTTCCTCCCAGAAATACAAGTATTCTGTCCAAAAATAGGACATTTTCTCCCAGAAATACCAGATTTCTCTCTCAAAAAATGACATCTTCTGCCAGAAATACCCGTTTTCTCTCGGAAATACGACATCGTCTCCCAGAAATTGCAGTTTTCTCCTCAAAAATTTGACGCTTTCTGCCAGAAATAGCAGTTTTCTGCAAAAAATACGACATGTATTGCAAGAAATTGCAGTTCTATCCCCCAAAATACAAAATTTTCACACAAGAACACCTCTTTTCTCTTCAGAAATACGATATTTTCTCCCAGAAATATGACATTTTCTCCCAGAAATTGTAGTTTTGTCCCCAGTAGATGACATTTCCTCCCAGAAATAACAATTTACTATCCAAAAACATGATATTTTCCCCCAGAAACATCCGTTTTCTATAAAAAATATGATATATTTTCCCAGGAACAACAGTTTTCTCCTCAAGAATACAACATCACCTCCCAGAAATGCCCGGTTTCTCCCAAAACATACGGCCGTTTCAAACAGATGGGCCCGTTTTCTCCCCAAGAATATGACGTTTCCTCCCAGAAATACAAGTATTCTGTCCAAAAATAGGACATTTTCTCCCAGAAATACCAGATTTCTCTCTCAAAAAATGACATTTTCTGCCAGAAATACCCGTTTTCTCTCGGAAATATGACATCGTCTCCCAGAAATTGCAGTTTTCTCCTCAAAAATTTGACGCTTTCTGCCAGAAATAGCAGTTTTCTACAAAAAATACGACATGTATTGCAAGAAATTGCAGTTCTATCCCCCAAAATACAAATCTTTAACACAAGAACACCGCTTTTCTCTTCAGAAATACGATAATTTCTCCCAGAAATATGACATTTTCTCCCAGAAGTTGCAGTTTTGTCCCAAGTAGATGACATTTCCTCCCAGAAATAACAATTTACTATCCAAAAACATTATATTTTCCCCCAGAAACATCCGTTTTCTATACAAAATATGACATATTTTCCCAGGAACAACAGTTTTCTTCTCAAGAATACAACATCACCTCCCAGAAATGCCCGGTTTCTCCCAAAACATACGGCCGTTTCAAACAGGTGGGCCCGTTTTCTGCCCAAGAATATGACGTTTCCTCCCAGAAATACAAGTATTCTGTCCAAAAATAGGACATTTTCTCCCAGAAATACCAGATTTCTCTCTCAAAAAATGACATCTTCTGCCAGAAATACCCGTTTTCTCTCGGAAATACGACATCGTCTCCCAGAAATTGCAGTTTTCTCCTCAAAAATTTGACGCTTTCTGCCAGAAATAGCAGTTTTCTGCAAAAAATACGACATGTATTGCAAGAAATTGCAGTTCTATCCCCCAAAATACAAAATTTTCACACAAGAACACCTCTTTTCTCTTCAGAAATACGATATTTTCTCCCAGAAATATGACATTTTCTCCCAGAAATTGTAGTTTTGTCCCAAGTAGATGACATTTCCTCCCAGAAATAACAATTTACTATCCAAAAACATGATATTTTCCCCCAGAAACATCCGTTTTCTATAAAAAATATGATATATTTTCCCAGGAACAACAGTTTTCTCCTCAAGAATACAACATCACCTCCCAGAAATGCCCGGTTTCTCCCAAAACATACGGCCGTTTCAAACAGATGGGCCCGTTTTCTCCCCAAGAATATGACGTTTCCTCCCAGAAATACAAGTATTCTGTCCAAAAATAGGACATTTTCTCCCAGAAATACCAGATTTCTCTCTCAAAAAATGACATCTTCTGCCTGAAATACCCGTTTTCTCTCGGAAATATGACATCGTCTCCCAGAAATTGCAGTTTTCTCCTCAAAAATTTGACGCTTTCTGCCAGAAATAGCAGTTTTCTACAAAAAATACGACATGTATTGCAAGAAATTGCAGTTCTCTCACCAAAAGTACAAATCTTTCACACAAGAACACCTCTTTTCTCTGCAGAAATACGATATTTTCTCCCAGAAATATGACATTTTCTCCCAGAAATTGCAGTTTTGTCCCAAGTAGATGACATTTCCTCCCAGAAATAACAATTTACTATCCAAAACCATGATATTTTCCCCCAGAAACATCCGTTTTCTATACAAAATATGACATATTTTCCCAGGAACAACAGTTTTCTCCTCAAGAATATGACATCACCTCCCAGAAATGCCCGGTTTCTCCCAAAATATACGGCCGTTTCAAACAGATGAGCCCGTTTTCTCCCCAAGAATATGACGTTTCCTCCCAGAAATACAAGTATTCTGTCCAAAAATAGGACATTTTCTCCCAGAAATACCAGATTTCTCTCTCAAAAAATGACATCTTCTGCCTGAAATACCCGTTTTCTCTCGGAAATATGACATCGTCTCCCAGAAATTGCAGTTTTCTCCTCAAAAATTTGACGCTTTCTGCCAGAAATAGCAGTTTTCTACAAAAAATACGACATGTATTGCAAGAAATTGCAGTTCTATCTTCCAAAATACAAATCTTTAACACAAGAACACCGCTTTTCTCTTCAGAAATACGATAATTTCTCCCAGAAATATGACATTTTCTCCCAGAAGTTGCAGTTTTGTCCCAAGTAGATGACATTTCCTCCCAGAAATAACAATTTACTATCCAAAAACATGATATTTTCCCGCAGAAACATCCGTTTTCTATACAAAATATGACATATTTTCCCAGGAACAACAGTTTTCTCCTCAAGAATACGACATCACCTCCCAGAAATGCCCGGTTTCTCCCAAAATATACGGCCGTTTCAAACAGGCCCGTTTTCTCCCCAAGAATATGACGTTTCCTCCCAGAAATACAAGTATTCTGTCCAAAAATAGGACATTTTCTCCCAGAAATACCAGATTTCTCTCTCAAAAAATGACATTTTCTGCCAGAAATACCCGTTTTCTCTCGGAAATATGACATCGTCTCCCAGAAATTGCAGTTTTCTCCTCAAAAATTTGACGCTTTCTGCCAGAAATAGCAGTTTTCTACAAAAAATACGACATGTATTGCAAGAAATTGCAGTTCTATCCCGCAAAGTACAAATCTTTCACACAAGAACACCTATTTTCTCTGCAGAAATACGATATTTTCTCCCAGAAATATGACATTTTCTCCCAGAAATTGCAGTTTTGTCCCAAGTAGATGACATTTCCTCCCAGAAATAACAATTTACTATCCAAAAACATGATATTTTCCCCCAGAAACATCCGTTTTCTATACAAAATATGACATATTTTCCCAGGAACAACAGTTTTCTCCTCAAGAATACAACATCACCTCCCAGAAATGCCCGGTTTCTCCCAAAATATACAGCCGTTTCAAACAGATGGGCCCGTTTTCTCCCCAAGAATATGACGTTTCCTCCCAGAAATACAAGTATTCTGTCCAAAAATAGGACATTTTCTCCCAGAAATACCAGATTTCTCTCTCAAAAAATGACATTTTCTGCCTGAAATACCCGTTTTCTCTCGGAAATATGACATCGTCTCCCAGAAATTGCAGTTTTCTCCTCAAAAATTTGACGCTTTCTGCCAGAAATAGCAGTTTTCTACAAAAAATACGACATGTATTGCAAGAAATTGCAGTTCTCTCACCAAAAGTACAAATCTTTCACACAAGAACACCTATTTTCTCTGCAGAAATACGATATTTTCTCCCAGAAATATGACATTTTCTCCCAGAAATTGCAGTTTTGTCCCAAGTAGATGACATTTCCTCCCAGAAATAACAATTTACTATCCAAAAACATTATATTTTCCCCCAGAAACATCCGTTTTCTATACAAAATATGACATATTTTCCCAGGAACAACAGTTTTCTTCTCAAGAATACAACATCACCTCCCAGAAATGCCCGGTTTCTCCCAAAACATACGGCCGTTTCAAACAGGTGGGCCCGTTTTCTGCCCAAGAATATGACGTTTCCTCCCAGAAATACAAGTATTCTGTCCAAAAATAGGACATTTTCTCCCAGAAATACCAGATTTCTCTCTCAAAAAATGACATCTTCTGCCAGAAATACCCGTTTTCTCTCGGAAATACGACATCGTCTCCCAGAAATTGCAGTTTTCTCCTCAAAAATTTGACGCTTTCTGCCAGAAATAGCAGTTTTCTGCAAAAAATACGACATGTATTGCAAGAAATTGCAGTTCTATCCCCCAAAATACAAAATTTTCACACAAGAACACCTCTTTTCTCTTCAGAAATACGATATTTTCTCCCAGAAATATGACATTTTCTCCCAGAAATTGTAGTTTTGTCCCCAGTAGATGACATTTCCTCCCAGAAATAACAATTTACTATCCAAGAACATTATATTTTCCCCCAGAAACATCCGTTTTCTATACAAAATATGACATATTTTCCCAGGAACAACAGTTATCTCCTCAAGAACACAACATCACCTCCCAGAAATGCCCGGTTTCTCCCAAAACATACGGCCGTTTCAAACAGGTGGGCCCGTTTTCTGCCCAAGAATATGACGTTTCCTCCCAGAAATACAAGTATTCTGTCCAAAAATAGGACATTTTCTCCCAGAAATACCAGATTTCTCTCTCAAAAAATGACATCTTCTGCCAGAAATACCCGTTTTCTCTCGGAAATACGACATCGTCTCCCAGAAATTGCAGTTTTCTCCTCAAAAATTTGACGCTTTCTGCCAGAAATAGCAGTTTTCTGCAAAAAATACGACATGTATTGCAAGAAATTGCAGTTCTATCCCCCAAAATACAAAATTTTCACACAAGAACACCTCTTTTCTCTTCAGAAATACGATATTTTCTCCCAGAAATATGACATTTTCTCCCAGAAATTGTAGTTTTGTCCCCAGTAGATGACATTTCCTCCCAGAAATAACAATTTACTATCCAAAAACATGATATTTTCCCCCAGAAACATCCGTTTTCTATAAAAAATATGATATATTTTCCCAGGAACAACAGTTTTCTCCTCAAGAATACAACATCACCTCCCAGAAATGCCCGGTTTCTCCCAAAACATACGGCCGTTTCAAACAGATGGGCCCGTTTTCTCCCCAAGAATATGACGTTTCCTCCCAGAAATACAAGTATTCTGTCCAAAAATAGGACATTTTCTCCCAGAAATACCAGATTTCTCTCTCAAAAAATGACATTTTCTGCCAGAAATACCCGTTTTCTCTCGGAAATATGACATCGTCTCCCAGAAATTGCAGTTTTCTCCTCAAAAATTTGACGCTTTCTGCCAGAAATAGCAGTTTTCTACAAAAAATACGACATGTATTGCAAGAAATTGCAGTTCTATCCCCCAAAATACAAAATTTTCACACAAGAACACCTCTTTTCTCTTCAGAAATACGATATTTTCTCCCAGAAATATGACATTTTCTCCCAGAAATTGTAGTTTTGTCCCAAGTAGATGACATTTCCTCCCAGAAATAACAATTTACTATCCAAAAACATGATATTTTCCCCCAGAAACATCCGTTTTCTATACAAAATATGATATATTTTCCCAGGAACAACAGTTTTCTCCTCAAGAATACAACATCACCTCCCAGAAATGCCCGGTTTCTCCCAAAACATACGGCCGTTTCAAACAGATGGGCCCGTTTTCTCCCCAAGAATATGACGTTTCCTCCCAGAAATACAAGTATTCTGTCCAAAAATAGGACATTTTCTCCCAGAAATACCAGATTTCTCTCTCAAAAAATGACATCTTCTGCCTGAAATACCCGTTTTCTCTCGGAAATATGACATCGTCTCCCAGAAATTGCAGTTTTCTCCTCAAAAATTTGACGCTTTCTGCCAGAAATAGCAGTTTTCTACAAAAAATACGACATGTATTGCAAGAAATTGCAGTTCTATCCCCCAAAATACAAATCTTTAACACAAGAACACCGCTTTTCTCTTCAGAAATACGATAATTTCTCCCAGAAATATGACATTTTCTCCCAGAAGTTGCAGTTTTGTCCCAAGTAGATGACATTTCCTCCCAGAAATAACAATTTTCTATCCAAAAACATTATATTTTCCCCCAGAAACATCCGTTTTCTATACAAAATATGACATATTTTCCCAGGAACAACAGTTTTCTTCTCAAGAATACAACATCACCTCCCAGAAATGCCCGGTTTCTCCCAAAATATACGGCCGTTTCAAACAGGCCCGTTTTCTCCCCAAGAATATGACGTTTCCTCCCAGAAATACAAGTATTCTGTCCAAAAATAGGACATTTTCTCCCAGAAATACCAGATTTCTCTCTCAAAAAATGACATTTTCTGCCAGAAATACCCGTTTTCTCTCGGAAATATGACATCGTCTCCCAGAAATTGCAGTTTTCTCCTCAAAAATTTGACGCTTTCTGCCAGAAATAGCAGTTTTCTACAAAAAATACGACATGTATTGCAAGAAATTGCAGTTCTATCCCCCAAAATACAAATCTTTAACACAAGAACACCGCTTTTCTCTTCAGAAATACGATAATTTCTCCCAGAAATATGACATTTTCTCCCAGAAGTTGCAGTTTTGTCCCAAGTAGATGACATTTCCTCCCAGAAATAACAATTTACTATCCAAAAACATTATATTTTCCCCCAGAAACATCCGTTTTCTATACAAAATATGACATATTTTCCCAGGAACAACAGTTTTCTTCTCAAGAATACAACATCACCTCCCAGAAATGCCCGGTTTCTCCCAAAACATACGGCCGTTTCAAACAGGTGGGCCCGTTTTCTGCCCAAGAATATGACGTTTCCTCCCAGAAATACAAGTATTCTGTCCAAAAATAGGACATTTTCTCCCAGAAATACCAGATTTCTCTCTCAAAAAATGACATCTTCTGCCAGAAATACCCGTTTTCTCTCGGAAATACGACATCGTCTCCCAGAAATTGCAGTTTTCTCCTCAAAAATTTGACGCTTTCTGCCAGAAATAGCAGTTTTCTGCAAAAAATACGACATGTATTGCAAGAAATTGCAGTTCTATCCCCCAAAATACAAAATTTTCACACAAGAACACCTCTTTTCTCTTCAGAAATACGATATTTTCTCCCAGAAATATGACATTTTCTCCCAGAAATTGTAGTTTTGTCCCCAGTAGATGACATTTCCTCCCAGAAATAACAATTTACTATCCAAAAACATGATATTTTCCCCCAGAAACATCCGTTTTCTATAAAAAATATGATATATTTTCCCAGGAACAACAGTTTTCTCCTCAAGAATACAACATCACCTCCCAGAAATGCCAGGTTTCTCCCAAAACATACGGCCGTTTCAAACAGATGGGCCCGTTTTCTCCCCAAGAATATGACGTTTCCTCCCAGAAATACAAGTATTCTGTCCAAAAATAGGACATTTTCTCCCAGAAATACCAGATTTCTCTCTCAAAAAATGACATTTTCTGCCAGAAATACCCGTTTTCTCTCGGAAATATGACATCGTCTCCCAGAAATTGCAGTTTTCTCCTCAAAAATTTGACGCTTTCTGCCAGAAATAGCAGTTTTCTACAAAAAATATGACATGTATTGCAAGAAATTGCAGTTCTATCCCCCAAAATACAAATCTTTAACACAAGAACACCGCTTTTCTCTTCAGAAATACGATAATTTCTCCCAGAAATATGACATTTTCTCCCAGATGTTGCAGTTTTGTCCCAAGTAGATGACATTTCCTCCCAGAAATAACAATTTTCTATCCAAGAACATTATATTTTCCCCCAGAAACATCCGTTTTCTATACAAAATATGACATATTTTCCCAGGAACAACAGTTTTCTTCTCAAGAATACAACATCACCTCCCAGAAATGCCTGGTTTCTCCCAAAATATACGGCCGTTTCAAACAGGCCCGTTTTCTCCCCAAGAATATGACGTTTCCTCCCAGAAATACAAGTATTCTGTCCAAAAATATGACATTTTCTCCCAGAAATACCAGATTTCTCTCTCAAAAAATGACATTTTCTACCTGAAATACCCGTTTTCTCTCGGAAATATGACATCGTCTCCCAGAAATTGCAGTTTTCTCCTCAAAAATTTGACGCTTTCTGCCAGAAATAGCAGTTTTCTACAAAAAATATGACATGTATTGCAAGAAATTGCAGTTCTATCCCCCAAAATACAAATCTTTAACACAAGAACACCGCTTTTCTCTTCAGAAATACGATAATTTCTCCCAGAAATATGACATTTTCTCCCAGAAGTTGCAGTTTTGTCCCAAGTAGATGACATTTCCTCCCAGAAATAACAATTTTCTATCCAAGAACATTATATTTTCCCCCAGAAACATCCGTTTTCTATACAAAATATGACATATTTTCCCAGGAACAACAGTTTTCTCCTCAAGAATACGACATCACCTCCCAGAAATGCCCGGTTTCTCCCAAAATATACGGCCGTTTCAAACAGGCCCGTTTTCTCCCCAAGAATATGACGTTTCCTCCCAGAAATACAAGTATTCTGTCCAAAAATAGGACATTTTCTCCCAGAAATACCAGATTTGTCTCTCAAAAAATGACATTTTCTGCCAGAAATACCCATTTTCTCTCGGAAATATGACATCGTCTCCCAGAAATTGCAGTTTTCTCCTCAAAAATTTGACGCTTTCTGCCAGAAATAGCAGTTTTCTACAAAAAATACGACATGTATTGCAAGAAATTGCAGTTCTCTCACCAAAAGTACAAATCTTTCACACAAGAACACCTATTTTCTCTGCAGAAATACGATATTTTCTCCCAGAAATATGACATTTTCTCCCAGAAATTGCAGTTTTGTCCCAAGTAGATGACATTTCCTCCCAGAAATAACAATTTACTATCCAAAAACATGATATTTTCCCCCAGAAACATCCGTTTTCTATACAAAATATGAGATATTTTCCCAGGAACAACAGTTTTCTCCTCAAGAATACAACATCACCTCCCAGAAATGCCCGGTTTCTCCCAAAATATACAGCCGTTTCAAACAGATGGGCCCGTTTTCTCCCCAAGAATATGACGTTTCCTCCCAGAAATACAAGTATTCTGTCCAAAAATAGGACATTTTCTCCCAGAAATACCAGATTTCTCTCTCAAAAAATGACATTTTCTGCCAGAAATACCCGTTTTCTCTCGGAAATATGACATCGTCTCCCAGAAATTGCAGTTTTCTCCTCAAAAATTTGACGCTTTCTGCCAGAAATAGCAGTTTTCTGCAAAAAATACGACATGTATTGCAAGAAATTGCAGTTCTCTCACCAAAAGTACAAATCTTTCACACAAGAACACCTATTTTCTCTGCAGAAATACGGTATTTTCTCCCAGAAATATGACATTTTCTCCCAGAAATTGCAGTTTTGTCCCAAGTAGATGACATTTCCTCCCAGAAATAACAATTTACTATCCAAGAACATTATATTTTCCCCCAGAAACATCCGTTTTATATACAAAATATGACATATTTTCCCAGGAACAACAGTTATCTCCTCAAGAACACAACATCACCTCCCAGAAATGCCCGGTTTCTCCCAAAACATACGGCCGTTTCAAACAGGTGGGCCCGTTTTCTGCCCAAGAATATGACGTTTCCTCCCAGAAATACAAGTATTCTGTCCAAAAATAGGACATTTTCTCCCAGAAATACCAGATTTCTCTCTCAAAAAATGACATCTTCTGCCAGAAATACCCGTTTTCTCTCGGAAATACGACATCGTCTCCCAGAAATTGCAGTTTTCTCCTCAAAAATTTGACGCTTTCTGCCAGAAATAGCAGTTTTCTGCAAAAAATACGACATGTATTGCAAGAAATTGCAGTTCTATCCCCCAAAATACAAAATTTTCACACAAGAACACCTCTTTTCTCTTCAGAAATACGATATTTTCTCCCAGAAATATGACATTTTCTCCCAGAAATTGTAGTTTTGTCCCCAGTAGATGACATTTCCTCCCAGAAATAACAATTTACTATCCAAAAACATGATATTTTCCCCCAGAAACATCCGTTTTCTATACAAAATATGATATATTTTCCCAGGAACAACAGTTTTCTCCTCAAGAATACAACATCACCTCCCAGAAATGCCCGGTTTCTCCCAAAACATACGGCCGTTTCAAACAGATGGGCCCGTTTTCTCCCCAAGAATATGACGTTTCCTCCCAGAAATACAAGTATTCTGTCCAAAAATAGGACATTTTCTCCCAGAAATACCAGATTTCTCTCTCAAAAAATGACATTTTCTGCCAGAAATACCCGTTTTCTCTCGGAAATATGACATCGTCTCCCAGAAATTGCAGTTTTCTCCTCAAAAATTTGACGCTTTCTGCCAGAAATAGCAGTTTTCTACAAAAAATACGACATGTATTGCAAGAAATTGCAGTTCTATCCCCCAAAATACAAATCTTTAACACAAGAACACCGCTTTTCTCTTCAGAAATACGATAATTTCTCCCAGAAATATGACATTTTCTCCCAGAAGTTGCAGTTTTGTCCCAAGTAGATGACATTTCCTCCCAGAAATAACAATTTACTATCCAAAAACATTATATTTTCCCCCAGAAACATCCGTTTTCTATACAAAATATGACATATTTTCCCAGGAACAACAGTTTTCTTCTCAAGAATACAACATCACCTCCCAGAAATGCCCGGTTTCTCCCAAAACATACGGCCGTTTCAAACAGGTGGGCCCGTTTTCTGCCCAAGAATATGACGTTTCCTCCCAGAAATACAAGTATTCTGTCCAAAAATAGGACATTTTCTCCCAGAAATACCAGATTTCTCTCTCAAAAAATGACATCTTCTGCCAGAAATACCCGTTTTCTCTCGGAAATACGACATCGTCTCCCAGAAATTGCAGTTTTCTCCTCAAAAATTTGACGCTTTCTGCCAGAAATAGCAGTTTTCTGCAAAAAATACGACATGTATTGCAAGAAATTGCAGTTCTATCCCCCAAAATACAAAATTTTCACACAAGAACACCTCTTTTCTCTTCAGAAATACGATATTTTCTCCCAGAAATATGACATTTTCTCCCAGAAGTTGCAGTTTTGTCCCAAGTAGATGACATTTCCTCCCAGAAATAACAATTTACTATCCAAAAACATTATATTTTCCCGCAGAAACATCCGTTTTCTATACAAAATATGAGATATTTTCCCAGGAACAACAGTTATCTCCTCAAGAATACAACATCACCTCCCAGAAATGCCCGGTTTCTCCCAAAACATACGGCCGTTTCAAACAGGTGGGCCCGTTTTCACCCCAAGAATATGACGTTTCCTCCCAGAAATACAAGTATTCTGTCCAAAAATAGGACATTTTCTCCCAGAAATACCAGATTTCTCTCTCAAAAAATGACATTTTCTGCCAGAAATACCCATTTTCTCTCGGAAATATGACATCGTCTCCCAGAAATTGCAGTTTTCTCCTCAAAAATTTGACGCTTTCTGCCAGAAATAGCAGTTTTCTACAAAAAATACGACATGTATTGCAAGAAATTGCAGTTCTATCCCGCAAAGTACAAATCTTTCACACAAGAACACCTATTTTCTCTGCAGAAATACGATATTTTCTCCCAGAAATATGACATTTTCTCCCAGAAATTGCAGTTTTGTCCCAAGTAGATGACATTTCCTCCCAGAAATAACAATTTACTATCCAAAAACATGATATTTTCCCGCAGAAACATCCGTTTTCTATACAAAATATGACATATTTTCCCAGGAACAACAGTTTTCTCCTCAAGAATACGACATCACCTCCCAGAAATGCCCCGTTTCTCCCAAAATATACAGCCGTTTCAAACAGATGGGCCCGTTTTCTCCCCAAGAATATGACGTTTCCTCCCAGAAATACAAGTATTCTGTCCAAAAATAGGACATTTTCTCCCAGAAATACCAGATTTCTCTCTCAAAAAATGACATCTTCTGCCAGAAATACCCATTTTCTCTCGGAAATATGACATCGTCTCCCAGAAATTGCAGTTTTCTCCTAAAAATTTGACACTTTCTGCCAGAAATAGCAGTTTTCTACAAAAAATACGACATGTATTGCAAGAAATTGCAGTTCTATCCCGCAAAGTACAAATCTTTCACACAAGAACCCTGCTTTTCTCTTCAGAAATACGGTATTTTCTCCCAGAAATATGACATTTTCTCCCAGAAATTGCAGTTTTGTCCCAAGTAGATGACATTTCCTCCCAGAAATAACAATTTACTATCCAAAAACATGATATTTTCCCGCAGAAACATCCGTTTTCTATACAAAATATGAGATATTTTCCCAGGAACAACAGTTTTCTCCTCAAGAATACAACATCACCTCCCAGAAATGCCCGGTTTCTCCCAAAACATACGGCCGTTTCAAACAGGTGGGCCCGTTTTCACCCCAAGAATATGACGTTTCCTCCCAGAAATACAAGTATTCTGTCCAAAAATAGGACATTTTCTCCCAGAAATACCAGATTTCTCTCTCAAAAAATGACATTTTCTACCTGAAATACCCGTTTTCTCTCGGAAATATGACATCGTCTCCCAGAAATTGCAGTTTTCTCCTCAAAAATTTGACGCTTTCTGCCAGAAATAGCAGTTTTCTACAAAAAATATGACATGTATTGCAAGAAATTGCAGTTCTATCCCCCAAAATACAAATCTTTAACACAAGAACACCGCTTTTCTCTTCAGAAATACGATAATTTCTCCCAGAAATAGGACATTTTCTCCCAGAAGTTGCAGTTTTGTCCCAAGTAGATGACATTTCCTCCCAGAAATAACAATTTTCTATCCAAGAACATTATATTTTCCCCCAGAAACATCCGTTTTCTATACAAAATATGACATATTTTCCCAGGAACAACAGTTTTCTCCTCAAGAATACGACATCACCTCCCAGAAATGCCCGGTTTCTCCCAAAATATACGGCCGTTTCAAACAGGCCCGTTTTCTCCCCAAGAATATGATGTTTCCTCCCAGAAATACAAGTATTCTGTCCAAAAATAGGACATTTTCTCCCAGAAATACCAGATTTGTCTCTCAAAAAATGACATTTTCTGCCAGAAATACCCATTTTCTCTCGGAAATATGACATCGTCTCCCAGAAATTGCAGTTTTCTCCTCAAAAATTTGACGCTTTCTGCCAGAAATAGCAGTTTTCTACAAAAAATACGACATGTATTGCAAGAAATTGCAATTCTCTCACCAAAAGTACAAATCTTTCACACAAGAACACCTATTTTCTCTGCAGAAATACGATATTTTCTCCCAGAAATATGACATTTTCTCCCAGAAATTGCAGTTTTGTCCCAAGTAGATGACATTTCCTCCCAGAAATAACAATTTACTATCCAAAAACATGATATTTTCCCCCAGAAACATCCGTTTTCTATACAAAATATGACATATTTTCCCAGGAACAACAGTTTTCTCCTCAAGAATACAACATCACCTCCCAGAAATGCCCGGTTTCTCCCAAAATATACAGCCGTTTCAAACAGATGGGCCCGTTTTCTCCCCAAGAATATGACGTTTCCTCCCAGAAATACAAGTATTCTGTCCAAAAATAGGACATTTTCTCCCAGAAATACCAGATTTCTCTCTCAAAAAATGACATTTTCTGCCTGAAATACCCGTTTTCTCTCGGAAATATGACATCGTCTCCCAGAAATTGCAGTTTTCTCCTCAAAAATTTGACGCTTTCTGCCAGAAATAGCAGTTTTCTACAAAAAATACGACATGTATTGCAAGAAATTGCAGTTCTCTCACCAAAAGTACAAATCTTTCACACAAGAACACCTATTTTCTCTGCAGAAATACGATATTTTCTCCCAGAAATATGACATTTTCTCCCAGAAATTGCAGTTTTGTCCCAAGTAGATGACATTTCCTCCCAGAAATAACAATTTACTATCCAAGAACATTATATTTTCCCCCAGAAACATCCGTTTTCTATACAAAATATGACATATTTTCCCAGGAACAACAGTTATCTCCTCAAGAACACAACATCACCTCCCAGAAATGCCCGGTTTCTCCCAAAATATACGGCCATATCAAACAGATAGGCCCGTTTTCTCCCCAGGAATATGACGTTTCCTCCCAGAAATACAAGTATTCTGTCCAAAAATAGGACATTTTCTCCCAGAAATACCAGATTTCTCTCTCAAAAAATGACATCTTCTGCCAGAAATACCCGTTTTCTCTCGGAAATACGACATCGTCTCCCAGAAATTGCAGTTTTCTCCTCAAAAATTTGACGCTTTCTGCCAGAAATAGCAGTTTTCTGCAAAAAATACGACATGTATTGCAAGAAATTGCAGTTCTATCCCCCAAAATACAAAATTTTCACACAAGAACACCTCTTTTCTCTTCAGAAATACGATATTTTCTCCCAGAAATATGACATTTTCTCCCAGAAATTGCAGTTTTGTCCCATGTAGATGACATTTCCTCCCAGAAATAACAATTTACTATCCAAAAACATGATATTTTCCCGCAGAAACATCCGTTTTCTATACAAAATATGACATATTTTCCCAGGAACAACAGTTTTCTCCTCAAGAATACAACATCACCTCCCAGAAATGCCCGGTTTCTCCCAAAACATACGGCCGTTTCAAACAGATGGGCCCGTTTTCTCCCCAAGAATATGACGTTTCCTCCCAGAAATACAAGTATTCTGTCCAAAAATAGGACATTTTCTCCCAGAAATACCAGATTTCTCTCTCAAAAAATGACATTTTCTGCCAGAAATACCCGTTTTCTCTCGGAAATATGACATCGTCTCCCAGAAATTGCAGTTTTCTCCTCAAAAATTTGACGCTTTCTGCCAGAAATAGCAGTTTTCTACAAAAAATACGACATGTATTGCAAGAAATTGCAGTTCTATCCCCCAAAATACAAATCTTTAACACAAGAACACCGCTTTTCTCTTCAGAAATACGATATTTTCTCCCAGAAATATGACATTTTCTCCCAGAAGTTGCAGTTTTGTCCCAAGTAGATGACATTTCCTCCCAGAAATAACAATTTACTATCCAAAAACATTATATTTTCCCCCAGAAACATCCGTTTTCTATACAAAATATGACATATTTTCCCAGGAACAACAGTTTTCTTCTCAAGAATACAACATCACCTCCCAGAAATGCCCGGTTTCTCCCAAAACATACGGCCGTTTCAAACAGGTGGGCCCGTTTTCTGCCCAAGAATATGACGTTTCCTCCCAGAAATACAAGTATTCTGTCCAAAAATAGGACATTTTCTCCCAGAAATACCAGATTTCTCTCTCAAAAAATGACATCTTCTGCCAGAAATACCCGTTTTCTCTCGGAAATACGACATCGTCTCCCAGAAATTGCAGTTTTCTCCTCAAAAATTTGACGCTTTCTGCCAGAAATAGCAGTTTTCTGCAAAAAATACGACATGTATTGCAAGAAATTGCAGTTCTATCCCCCAAAATACAAAATTTTCACACAAGAACACCTCTTTTCTCTTCAGAAATACGATATTTTCTCCCAGAAATATGACATTTTCTCCCAGAAGTTGCAGTTTTGTCCCAAGTAGATGACATTTCCTCCCAGAAATAACAATTTACTATCCAAAAACATTATATTTTCCCGCAGAAACATCCGTTTTCTATACAAAATATGAGATATTTTCCCAGGAACAACAGTTATCTCCTCAAGAATACAACATCACCTCCCAGAAATGCCCGGTTTCTCCCAAAACATACGGCCGTTTCAAACAGGTGGGCCCGTTTTCACCCCAAGAATATGACGTTTCCTCCCAGAAATACAAGTATTCTGTCCAAAAATAGGACATTTTCTCCCAGAAATACCAGATTTGTCTCTCAAAAAATGACATTTTCTGCCAGAAATACCCATTTTCTCTCGGAAATATGACATCGTCTCCCAGAAATTGCAGTTTTCTCCTCAAAAATTTGACGCTTTCTGCCAGAAATAGCAGTTTTCTACAAAAAATACGACATGTATTGCAAGAAATTGCAGTTCTATCCCGCAAAGTACAAATCTTTCACACAAGAACACCTATTTTCTCTGCAGAAATACGATATTTTCTCCCAGAAATATGACATTTTCTCCCAGAAATTGCAGTTTTGTCCCAAGTAGATGACATTTCCTCCCAGAAATAACAATTTACTATCCAAAAACATGATATTTTCCCGCAGAAACATCCGTTTTCTATACAAAATATGACATATTTTCCCAGGAACAACAGTTTTCTCCTCAAGAATACGACATCACCTCCCAGAAATGCCCCGTTTCTCCCAAAATATACAGCCGTTTCAAACAGATGGGCCCGTTTTCTCCCCAAGAATATGACGTTTCCTCCCAGAAATACAAGTATTCTGTCCAAAAATAGGACATTTTCTCCCAGAAATACCAGATTTCTCTCTCAAAAAATGACATCTTCTGCCAGAAATACCCATTTTCTCTCGGAAATATGACATCGTCTCCCAGAAATTGCAGTTTTCTCCTAAAAATTTGACACTTTCTGCCAGAAATAGCAGTTTTCTACAAAAAATACGACATGTATTGCAAGAAATTGCAGTTCTATCCCGCAAAGTACAAATCTTTCACACAAGAACCCTGCTTTTCTCTTCAGAAATACGGTATTTTCTCCCAGAAATATGACATTTTCTCCCAGAAATTGCAGTTTTGTCCCAAGTAGATGACATTTCCTCCCAGAAATAACAATTTACTATCCAAAAACATGATATTTTCCCGCAGAAACATCCGTTTTCTATACAAAATATGAGATATTTTCCCAGGAACAACAGTTTTCTCCTCAAGAATACAACATCACCTCCCAGAAATGCCCGGTTTCTCCCAAAACATACGGCCGTTTCAAACAGGTGGGCCCGTTTTCACCCCAAGAATATGACGTTTCCTCCCAGAAATACAAGTATTCTGTCCAAAAATAGGACATTTTCTCCCAGAAATACCAGATTTCTCTCTCAAAAAATGACATCTTCTGCCTGAAATACCCGTTTTCTCTCGGAAATATGACATCGTCTCCCAGAAATTGCAGTTTTCTCCTCAAAAATTTGACGCTTTCTGCCAGAAATAGCAGTTTTCTACAAAAAATACGACATGTATTGCAAGAAATTGCAGTTCTCTCACCAAAAGTACAAATCTTTCACACAAGAACACCTCTTTTCTCTGCACAAATACGATATTTTCTCCCAGAAATATGACATTTTCTCCCAGAAATTGCAGTTTTGTCCCAAGTAGATGACATTTCCTCCCAGAAATAACAATTTACTACCCAAAAACATGATATTTTCCCGCAGAAACATCCGTTTTCTATACAAAGTATGACATATTTTCCCAGGAACAACAGTTTTCTCCTCAAGAATACGACATCACCTCCCAGAAATGCCAGGTTTCTCCCAAAACATACAGCCGTTTCAAACAGATGGGCCCGTTTTCTCCCCAAGAATGTGACGTTTCCTCCCAGAAATACAATAATTCTGTCCAAAAATAGGACATTTTCACCAAGAAATACCATATTTCTCTCTCAAAAAATGACATTTTCTGCCTGAAATACCCGTTTTCTCTCGGAAATATGACATCGTCTCCCAGAAATTGCAGTTTTCTCCTCAAAAATTTGACGCTTTCTGCCAGAAATAGCAGTTTTCTACAAAAAATACGACATGTATTGCAAGAAATTGCATTTCTATCCCGCAAAGTACAAATCTTTCACATAAGAACAACGCTTTTCTCTTCAGAAATACGGTATTTTCTCCCAGAAATATGACATTTTCTCCCAGAAATTGCAGTTTTGTCCCAAGTAGATGACATTTCCTCCCAGAAATAACAATTTACTATCCAAAAACATGATATTTTCCCGCAGAAACATCCGTTTTCTATACAAAATATGAGATATTTTCCCAGGAACAACAGTTTTCTCCTCAAGAATACAACATCACCTCCCAGAAATGCCCGGTTTCTCCCAAAACATACGGCCGTTTCAAACGGGTGGGCCCGTTTTCACCCCAAGAATATGACGTTTCCTCCCAGAAATACAAGTATTCTGTCCAAAAATAGGACATTTTCTCCCAGAAATACCAGATTTCTCTCTCAAAAAATGACATCTTCTGCCAGAAATACCCGTTTTCTCTCGGAAATATGACATCGTCTCCCAGAAATTGCAGTTTTCTCCTCAAAAATTTGACGCTTTCTGCCAGAAATAGCAGTTTTCTACAAAAAATATGACATTTATTGCAAGAAATTGCAGTTCTCTCACCAAAAGTACAAATCTTTCACACAAGAACACCTCTTTTCTCTTCAGAAATACGATATTTTCTCTCAGAAATATGACATTTTCTCCCAGAAATTGCAGTTTTGTCCCAAGTAGATGACATTTCCTCCCAGAAATAACAATTTACTATCCAAAAACATGATATTTTCCCGCAGAAACATCCGTTTTCTATACAAAATATGACATATTTTCCCAGGAACAACAGTTTTCTCCTCAAGAATACGACATTACCTCCCAGAAATGCCCCGTTTCTCCCAAAATATACAGCCGTTTCAAACAGATGGGCCCGTTTTCACCCCAAGAATATGACGTTTCCTCCCAGAAATACAAGTATTCTGTCCAAAAATAGGACATTTTCTCCCAGAAATACCAGATTTCTCTCTCAAAAAATGACATTTTCTGCCAGAAATACCCGTTTTCTCTCGGAAATACGACATCGTCTCCCAGAAATTGCAGTTTTCTCCTCAAAAATTTGACGCTTTCTGCCAGAAATAGCAGTTTTCTACAAAAAATACGACATGTATTGCAAGAAATTGCATTTCTATCCCGCAAAGTACAAATCTTTCACATAAGAACAACGCTTTTCTCTTCAGAAATACGGTATTTTCTCCCAGAAATATGACATTTTCTCCCAGAAATTGCAGTTTTGTCCCAAGTAGATGACATTTCCTCCCAGAAATAACAATTTACTATCCAAAAACATGATATTTTCCCGCAGAAACATCCGTTTTCTATACAAAATATGAGATATTTTCCCAGGAACAACAGTTTTCTCCTCAAGAATACAACATCACCTCCCAGAAATGCCCGGTTTCTCCCAAAACATACGGCCGTTTCAAACGGGTGGGCCCGTTTTCACCCCAAGAATATGACGTTTCCTCCCAGAAATACAAGTATTCTGTCCAAAAATAGGACATTTTCTCCCAGAAATACCAGATTTCTCTCTCAAAAAATGACATCTTCTGCCAGAAATACCCGTTTTCTCTCGGAAATATGACATCGTCTCCCAGAAATTGCAGTTTTCTCCTCAAAAATTTGACGCTTTCTGCCAGAAATAGCAGTTTTCTACAAAAAATATGACATTTATTGCAAGAAATTGCAGTTCTCTCACCAAAAGTACAAATCTTTCACACAAGAACACCTCTTTTCTCTTCAGAAATACGATATTTTCTCTCAGAAATATGACATTTTCTCCCAGAAATTGCAGTTTTGTCCCAAGTAGATGACATTTCCTCCCAGAAATAACAATTTACTATCCAAAAACATGATATTTTCCCGCAGAAACATCCGTTTTCTATACAAAATATGAGATATTTTCCCAGGAACAACAGTTATCTCCTCAAGAATACAACATCACCTCCCAGAAATGCCCGGTTTCTCCCAAAACATACGGCCGTTTCAAACAGGTGGGCCCGTTTTCTCCCCAAGAATATGACGTTTCCTCCCAGAAATACAAGTATTCTGTCCAAAAATAGGACATTTTCTCCCAGAAAGACCAGATTTCTCTCTCAAAAAATGACATCTTCTGCCTGAAATACCCGTTTTCTCTCGGAAATATGACATCGTCTCCCAGAAATTGCAGTTTTCTCCTCAAAAATTTGACGCTTTCTGCCAGAAATAGCAGTTTTCTACAAAAAATATGACATTTATTGCAAGAAATTGCAGTTCTCTCACCAAAAGTACAAATCTTTCACACAAGAACACCTCTTTTCTCTGCAGAAACACGATATTTTCTCCCAGAAATATGACATTTTCTCCCAGAAATTGCAGTTTTGTCCCAAGTAGATGACATTTCCTCCCAGAAATAACAATTTACTATCCAAAAACATGATATTTTCCCGCAGAAACATCCGTTTTCTATACAAAATATGACATATTTTCCCAGGAACAACAGTTTTCTCCTCAAGAATACGACATCACCTCCCAGAAATGCCCCGTTTCTCCCAAAATATACAGCCGTTTCAAACAGATGGGCCCGTTTTCTCCCCAAGAATATGACGTTTCCTCTCAGAAATACAAGTATTCTGTCCAAAAATAGGACATTTTCTCCCAGAAATACCAGATTTCTCTCTCAAAAAATGACATCTTCTGCCAGAAATACCCATTTTCTCTCGGAAATATGACATCGTCTCCCAGAAATTGCAGTTTTCTCCTAAAAATTTGACGCTTTCTGCCAGAAATAGCAGTTTTCTACAAAAAATACGACATGTATTGCAAGAAATTGCAGTTCTATCCCGCAAAGTACAAATCTTTCACACAAGAACCCTGCTTTTCTCTTCAGAAATACGGTATTTTCTCCCAGAAATATGACATTTTCTCCCAGAAATTGCAGTTTTGTCCCAAGTAGATGACATTTCCTCCCAGAAATAACAATTTACTATCCAAAAACATGATATTTTCCCCCAGAAACATCCGTTTTCTATACAAAATATGAGATATTTTCCCAGGAACAACAGTTATCTCCTCAAGAATACAACATCACCTCCCAGAAATGCCCGGTTTCTCCCAAAACATACGGCCGTTTCAAACAGGTGGGCCCGTTTTCACCCCAAGAATATGACGTTTCCTCCCAGAAATACAAGTATTCTGTCCAAAAATAGGACATTTTCTCCCAGAAATACCAGATTTCTCTCTCAAAAAATGACATTTTCTGCCAGAAATACCCGTTTTCTCTCGGAAATATGACATCGTCTCCCAGAAATTGCAGTTTTCTCCTCAAAAATTTGACGCTTTCTGCCAGAAATAGCAGTTTTCTACAAAAAATATGACATTTATTGCAAGAAATTGCAGTTCTCTCACCAAAAGTACAAATCTTTCACACAAGAACACCTCTTTTCTCTGCAGAAATACGATATTTTCTCCCAGAAATATGACATTTTCTCCCAGAAATTGCAGTTTTGTCCCAAGTAGATGACATTTCCTCCCAGAAATAACAATTTACTATCCAAAAACATGATATTTTCCCCCAGAAACATCCGTTTTCTATACAAAATATGACATATTTTCCCAGGAACAACAGTTTTCTCCTCAAGAATACGACATCACCTCCCAGAAATGCCCGGTTTCTCCCAAAATATACAGCCGTTTCAAACAGATGGGCCCGTTTTCTCCCCAAGAATATGACGTTTCCTCCCAGAAATACAAGTATTCTGTCCAAAAATAGGACATTTTCTCCCAGAAATACCAGATTTCTCTCTCAAAAAATGACATTTTCTGCCAGAAATACCCGTTTTCTCTCGGAAATATGACATCGTCTCCCAGAAATTGCAGTTTTCTCCTCAAAAATTTGACGCTTTCTGCCAGAAATAGCAGTTTTCTACAAAAAATATGACATGTATTGCAAGAAATTGCAGTTCTCTCACCAAAAATACAAATCTTTCACACAAGAACACCTCTTTTCTCTGCACAAATACGATATTTTCTCCCAGAAATATGACATTTTCTCCCAGAAATTGCAGTTTTGTCCCAAGTAGATGACATTTCCTCCCAGAAATAACAATTTACTACCCAAAAACATGATATTTTCCCGCAGAAACATCCGTTTTCTATGCAAAATATGACATATTTTCCCAGGAACAACAGTTTTCTCCTCAAGAATACAACATCACCTCCCAGAAATGCCAGGTTTCTCCCAAAACATACAGCCGTTTCAAACAGATGGGCCCGTTTTCTCCCCAAGAATGTGACGTTTCCTCCCAGAAATACAATAATTCTGTCCAAAAATAGGACATTTTCACCAAGAAATACCGTATTTCTCTCTCAAAAAATGACATTTTCTGCCTGAAATACCCGTTTTCTCTCGGAAATATGACATCGTCTCCCAGAAATTGCAGTTTTCTCCTCAAAAATTTGACGCTTTCTGCCAGAAATAACAGTTTTCTACAAAAAATACGACATGTATTGCAAGAAATTGCAGTTCTCTCACCAAAAGTACAAATCTTTCACACAAGAACACCTCTTTTCTCTGCAGAAATACGATATTTTCTCCCAGAAATATGACATTTTCTCCCAGAAATTGCAGTTTTGTCCCAAGTAGATGACATTTCCTCCCAGAAATAACAATTTACTATCCAAAAACATGATATTTTCCCCCAGAAACATCCGTTTTCTATACAAAATATGAGATATTTTCCCAGGAACAACAGTTATCTCCTCAAGAATACAACATCACCTCCCAGAAATGCCCGTTTTCTCCCAAAACATACGGCCGTTTCAAACAGATGGGCCCGTTTTCTCCCCAAGAATGTGACGTTTCCTCCCAGAAATACAAGTATTCTGTCCAAAAATAGGACATTTTCTCCCAGAAATACCAGATTTCTCTCTCAAAAAATGACATTTTCTGCCTGAAATACCCGTTTTCTCTCGGAAATATGACATCGTCTCCCAGAAATTGCAGTTTTCTCCTCAAAAATTTGACGCTTTCTGCCAGAAATAGCAGTTTTCTACAAAAAATACGACATGTATTGCAAGAAATTGCAGTTCTATCCCGCAAAGTACAAATCTTTCACACAAGAACACCGCTTTTCTCTTCAGAAATACGGTATTTTCTCTCAGAAATATGACATTTTCTCCCAGAAATTGCAGTTTTGTCCCAAGTAGATGACATTTCCTCCCAGAAATAACAGTTTACTACCCAAATTGATGGTATTTTCCCGCAGAAACATCCGTTTTCTAAACAAAATATGACATATTTTCCCAGGAACAACAGTTTTCTCCTCAAGAATACAACATCACCTCCCAGAAATGCCCGGTTTCTCCCAAAATATACGGCCGTTTCAAACAGGTGGGCCCGTTTTCTCCCCAAGAATATGACGTTTCCTCCCAGAAATACAAGTATTCTGTCCAAAAATAGGACATTTTCTCCCAGAAATACCAGATTTCTCTCTCAAAAAATGACATTTTCTGCCAGAAATACCCGTTTTCTCTCGGAAATATGACATCGTCTCCCAGAAATTGCAGTTTTCTCCTCAAAAATTTGACGCTTTCTGCCAGAAATAGCAGTTTTCTACAAAAAATACGACATGTATTGCAAGAAATTGCAGTTCTCTCACCAAAAGTACAAATCTTTCACACAAGAACACCTCTTTTCTCTGCACAAATACGATATTTTCTCCCAGAAATATGACATTTTCTCCCAGAAATTGCAGTTTTGTCCCAAGTAGATGACATTTCCTCCCAGAAATAACAATTTACTGCCCAAAAACATGATATTTTCCCTCAGAAACATCCGTTTTCTATACAAAGTATGACATATTTTCCCAGGAACAACAGTTTTCTCCTCAAGAATACGACATCACCTCCCAGAAATGCCAGGTTTCTCCCAAAACATACAGCCGTTTCAAACAGATGGGCCCGTTTTCTCCCCAAGAATGTGACGTTTCCTCCCAGAAATACAATAATTCTGTCCAAAAATAGGACATTTTCACCAAGAAATACCGTATTTCTCTCTCAAAAAATGACATTTTCTGCCAGAAATACCCGTTTTCTCTCGGAAATATGACATCGTCTCCCAGAAATTGCAGTTTTCTCCTCAAAAATTTGACGCTTTCTGCCAGAAATAGCAGTTTTCTACAAAAAATACGACATGTATTGCAAGAAATTGCAGTTCTCTCACCAAAAGTACAAATCTTTCACACAAGAACACCTCTTTTCTCTGCAGAAATACGATATTTTCTCCCAGAAATATGACATTTTCTCCCAGAAATTGCAGTTTTGTCCCAAGTAGATGACATTTCCTCCCAGAAATAACAGTTTACTACCCAAATTGATGGTATTTTCCCGCAGAAACATCCATTTTCTATAAAAAATATGACATATTTTCCCAGGAACAACAGTTTTCTCCTCAAGAATACAACATCACCTCCCAGAAATGCCCGGTTTCTCCCAAAATATACGGCCGTTTCAAACAGGTGGGCCCGTTTTCTCCCCAAGAATATGACGTTTCCTCCCAGAAATACAAGTATTCTGTCCAAAAATAGGACATTTTCTCCCAGAAATACCAGATTTCTCTCTCAAAAAATGACATTTTCTGCCAGAAATACCCGTTTTCTCTCGGAAATATGACATCGTGTCCCAGAAATTGCAGTTTTCTCCTCAAAAATTTGACGCTTTCTGCCAGAAATAGCAGTTTTCTACAAAAAATACGACATGTATTGCAAGAAATTGCAGTTCTATCCCGCAAAGTACAAATCTTTCACACAAGAACAACGCTTTTCTCTTCAGAAATACGGTATTTTCTCCCAGAAATATGACATTTTCTCCCAGAAATTGCAGTTTTGTCCCAAGTAGATGACATTTCCTCCCAGAAATAACAATTTACTATCCAAAAACATGATATTTTCCCCCAGAAACATCCGTTTCCTATACAAAATATGAGATATTTTCCCAGGAACAACAGTTTTCTTCTCAAGAATACAACATCACCTCCCAGAAATGCCCGGTTTCTCCCAAAATATACGGCCGTTTCAAACAGGCCCGTTTTCTCCCCAAGAATATGACGTTTCCTCCCAGAAATACAAGTATTCTGTCCAAAAATAGGACATTTTCTCCCAGAAATACCAGATTTCTCTCAAAAAATGACATTTTCTGCCTGAAATACCCGTTTTCTCTCGGAAATACGACATCGTCTCCCAGAAATTGCAGTTTTCTCCTCAAAAATTTGACGCTTTCTGCTAGAAATAGCAGTTTTCTACAAAAAATACGACATTTATTGCAAGAAATTGCAGTTCTATCCCCCAAAATACAAAATTTTCACACAAGAACACCTCTTTTCTCTTCAGAAATATCATATTTTCTCTCAGAAATATGACATTTTCTCCCAGAAATTGCAGTTTTGTCCCAAGTAGATGACATTTCCTCCCAGAAATAACAGTTTACTACCCAAATTGATGGTATTTTCCCGCAGAAACATCCGTTTTCTATACAAAATATGACATATTTTCCCAGGAACAACAGTTTTCTCCTCAAGAATACAACATCACCTCCCAGAAATGCCCGGTTTCTCCCAAAACATACGGCCGTTTCAAACAGATGGGCCCGTTTTCTCCCCAAGAATATGACGTTTCCTCCCAGAAATACAAGTATTCTGTCCAAAAATAGGACATTTTCTCCCAGAAATACCAGATCTCTCTCAAAAAATGACATTTTCTGCCTGAAATACCCGTTTTCTCTCGGAAATATGACATCGTCTCCCAGAAATTGCAGTTTTCTCCTAAAAATTTGACGCTTTCTGCCAGAAATAGCAGTTTTCTACAAAAAATACGACATGTATTGCAAGAAATTGCAGTTCTATCCCGCAAAGTACAAATCTTTCACACAAGAACACGGCTTTTCTCTTCAGAAATACGGTATTTTCTCCCAGAAATATGACATTTTCTCCCAGAAATTGCAGTTTTGTCCCAAGTAGATGACATTTCCTCCCAGAAATACCAATTTACTATCCAAAAACATGATATTTTCCCCCAGAAACATCCGTTTTCTATACAAAATATGAGATATTTTCCCAGGAACAACAGTTATCTCCTCAAGAATACAACATCACCTCCCAGAAATGCCCGGTTTCTCCCAAAACATACGGCCGTTTCAAACAGATGGGCCCGTTTTCTCCCCAAGAATATGACGTTTCCTCTCAGAAATACAAGTATTCTGTCCAAAAATAGGACATTTTCTCCCAGAAATACCAGATTTCTCTCTCAAAAAATGACATCTTCTGCCAGAAATACCCGTTTTCTCTCGGAAATATGACATCGTCTCCCAGAAATTGCAGTTTTCTCCTCAAAAATTTGACGCTTTCTGCCAGAAATCGCAGTTTTCTACAAAAAATACGACATGTATTGCAAGAAATTGCACTTCTCTCACCAAAAGTACAAATCTTTCACACAAGAACACCTCTTTTCTCTGCACAAATACGATATTTTCTCCCAGAAATATGACATTTTCTCCCAGAAATTGCAGTTTTGTCCCAAGTAGATGACATTTCCTCCCAGAAATAACAATTTACTACCCAAAAACATGATATTTTCCCCCAGAAACATCCGTTTTCTATACAAAGTATGACATATTTTCCCAGGAACAACAGTTTTCTCCTCAAGAATACAACATCACCTCCCAGAAATGCCAGGTTTCTCCCAAAACATACAGCCGTTTCAAACAGATGGGCCCGTTTTCTCCCCAAGAATGTGACGTTTCCTCCCAGAAATACAATAATTCTGTCCAAAAATAGGACATTTTCTCCCAGAAATACCAGATTTCTCTCTCAAAAAATGACATTTTCTGCCAGAAATACCCGTTTTCTCTCGGAAATATGACATCGTCTCCCAGAAATTGCAGTTTTCTCCTCAAAAATTTGACGCTTTCTGCCAGAAATAGCAGTTTTCTACAAAAGATACGACATGTATTGCAAGAAATTGCAGTTCTATCCCGCAAAGTACAAATCTTTCACACAAGAACAACGCTTTTCTCTGCACAAATACGGTATTTTCTCCCAGAAATATGACATTTTCTCCCAGAAATTGCAGTTTTGTCCCAAGTAGATGACATTTCCTCCCAGAAATACCAATTTACTATCCAAAAACATGATATTTTCCCCCAGAAACATCCGTTTTCTATACAAAATATGAGATATTTTCCCAGGAACAACAGTTTTCTTCTCAAGAATACAACATCACCTCCCAGAAATGCCCGGTTTCTCCCAAAATATACGGCCGTTTCAAACAGGCCCGTTTTCTGCCCAAGAATATGACCTTTCCTCCCAGAAATACAAGTATTCTGTCCAAAAATAGGACATTTTCTCCAAGAAATACCAGATTTCTCTCTCAAAAAATGACATTTTCTGCCAGAAATACCCGTTTTCTCTCGGAAATACGACATCGTCTCCCAGAAATTGCAGTTTTCTCCTCAAAAATTTGACGCTTTCTGCCAGAAATAGCAGTTTTCTACAAAAAATACGACATTTATTGCAAGAAATTGCAGTTCTATCTCCAAAAATACAAAATTTTCAAACAAGAACACCTCTTTTCTCTTCAGAAATACGATATTTTCTCTCAGAAATATGACATTTTCTCCCAGAAATTGCAGTTTTGTCCCAAGTAGATGACATTTCCTCCCAGAAATAACAGTTTACTACCCAAATTGATGGTATTTTCCCGCAGAAACATCCGTTTTCTATACAAAATATGAGATATTTTCCCAGGAACAACAGTTATCTCCTCAAGAATACAACATCACCTCCCAGAAATGCCCGGTTTCTCCCAAAACATACGGCCGTTTCAAACAGGTGGGCCCGTTTTCTCCCCAAGAATGTGACGTTTCCTCCCAGAAATACAAGTATTCTGTCCAAAAATAGGACATTTTCTCCCAGAAATACCAGATTTCTCTCTCAAAAAATGACATCTTCTGCCAGAAATACCCATTTTCTCTCGGAAATATGACATCGTCTCCCAGAAATTGCAGTTTTCTCCTCAAAAATTTGACGCTTTCTGCCAGAAATAGCAGTTTTCTACAAAAAATACGACATGTATTGCAAGAAATTGCAGTTCTATCCTGCAAAGTACAAATCTTTCACACAAGAACACCTCTTTTCTCTTCAGAAATACGATATTTTCTCCCAGAAATATGACATTTTCTCCCAGAAATTGCAGTTTTGTCCCAAGTAGATGACATTTCCTCCCAGAAATAACAGTTTACTACCCAAATTGATGGTATTTTCCCGCAGAAACATCCGTTTTCTATACAAAATATGACATATTTTCCCAGGAACAACAGTTTTCTCCTCAAGAATACAACATCACCTCCCAGAAATGCCCGGTTTCTCCCAAAATATACGGCCGTTTCAAACAGATGGGCCCGTTTTCTCCCCAAGAATATGACGTTTCCTCCCAGAAATACAAGTATTCTGTCCAAAAATAGGACATTTTCTCCCAGAAATACCAGATTTCTCTCTCAAAAAATGACATTTTCTGCCAGAAATACCCGTTTTCTCTCGGAAATATGACATCGTCTCCCAGAAATTGCAGTTTTCTCCTCAAAAATTTGACGCTTTCTGCCAGAAATAGCAGTTTTCTACAAAAAATACGACATGTATTGCAAGAAATTGCATTTCTATCCCGCAAAGTACAAATCTTTCACACAAGAACAACGCTTTTCTCTTCAGAAATACGGTATTTTCTCCCAGAAATATGACATTTTCTCCCAGAAATTGCAGTTTTGTCCCAAGTAGATGACATTTCCTCCCAGAAATAACAATTTACTATCCAAAAACATGATATTTTCCCCCAGAAACATCCGTTTTCTATACAAAATATGAGATATTTTCCCAGGAACAACAGTTATCTCCTCAAGAATACAACATCACCTCCCAGAAATGCCCGTTTTCTCCCAAAACATACGGCCGTTTCAAACAGATGGGCCCGTTTTCTCCCCAAGAATGTGACGTTTCCTCCCAGAAATACAAGTATTCTGTCCAAAAATAGGACATTTTCTCCCAGAAATACCAGATTTCTCTCTCAAAAAATGACATTTTCTGCCAGAAATACCCGTTTTCTCTCGGAAATATGACATCGTCTCCCAGAAATTGCAGTTTTCTCCTCAAAAATTTGACGCTTTCTGCCAGAAATAGCAGTTTTCTACAAAAAATATGACATTTATTGCAAGAAATTGCAGTTCTCTCACCAAAAGTACAAATCTTTCACACAAGAACACCTCTTTTCTCTGCACAAATACGATATTTTCTCCCAGAAATATGACATTTTCTCCCAGAAATTGCAGTTTTGTCCCAAGTAGATGACATTTCCTCCCAGAAATAACAATTTACTATCCAAAAACATGATATTTTCCCCCAGAAACATCCGTTTTCTATACAAAATATGACATATTTTCCCAGGAACAACAGTTATCTCCTCAAGAATACAACATCACCTCCCAGAAATGCCCGGTTTCTCCCAAAACATACGGCCGTTTCAAACAGATGGGCCCGTTTTCTCCCCAAGAATGTGACGTTTCCTCCCAGAAATACAAGTATTCTGTCCAAAAATAGGACATTTTCTCCCAGAAATACCAGATTTCTCTCTCAAAAAATGACATTTTCTGCCTGAAATACCCGTTTTCTCTCGGAAATATGACATCGTCTCCCAGAAATTGCAGTTTTCTCCTCAAAAATTTGACGCTTTCTGCCAGAAATAGCAGTTTTCTACAAAAAATACGACATGTATTGCAAGAAATTGCATTTCTATCCCGCAAAGTACAAATCTTTCACACAAGAACAACGCTTTTCTCTTCAGAAATACGGTATTTTCTCCCAGAAATATGACATTTTCTCCCAGAAATTGCAGTTTTGTCCCAAGTAGATGACATTTCCTCCCAGAAATAACAATTTACTATCCAAAAACATGATATTTTCCCGCAGAAACATCCGTTTTCTATACAAAATATGACATATTTTCCCAGGAACAACAGTTTTCTCCTCAAGAATACAACATCACCTACCAGAAATGCCCGGTTTCTCCCAAAATATACAGCCGTTTCAAACAGATGGGCCCGTTTTCTCCCCAAGAATATGACATTTCCTCCCAGAAATACAAGTATTCTGTCCAAAAATAGGACATTTTCTCCCAGAAATACCAGATTTCTCCCTCAAAAAATGACATTTTCTGCCAGAAATACCCGTTTTCTCTCGGAAATATGACATCGTCTCCCAGAAATTGCAGTTTTCTCCTCAAAAATTTGACGCTTTCTGCCAGAAATAGCAGTTTTCTACAAAAAATACGACATGTATTGCAAGAAATTGCATTTCTATCCCGCAAAGTACAAATCTTTCACACAAGAACAACGCTTTTCTCTTCAGAAATACGGTATTTTCTCCCAGAAATATGACATTTTCTCCCAGAAATTGCAGTTTTGTCCCAAGTAGATGACATTTCCTCCCAGAAATAACAATTTACTATCCAAAAAAATGATATTTTCCCCCAGAAACATCCGTTTTCTATACAAAATATGACATATTTTCCCAGGAACAACAGTTTTCTCCTCAAGAATACAACATCACCTCCCAGAAATGCCCGGTTTCTCCCAAAACATACGGCCGTTTCAAACAGGTGGGCCCGTTTTCACCCCAAGAATATGACGTTTCCTCCCAGAAATACAAGTATTCTGTCCAAAAATAGGACATTTTCTCCCAGAAATACCAGATTTCTCTCTCAAAAAATGACATCTTCTGCCAGAAATACCCGTTTTCTCTCGGAAATATGACATCGTCTCCCAGAAATTGCAGTTTTCTCCTCAAAAATATGATGCTTTCTGCCAGAAATAGCAGTTTTCTACAAAAAATATGACATTTATTGCAAGAAATTGCAGTTCTCTCACCAAAAGTACAAATATTTCACACAAGAACACCTATTTTCTCTGCAGAAATACGATATTTTCTCCCAGAAATATGACATTTTCTCCCAGAAATTGCAGTTTTGTCCCAAGTAGATGACATTTCCTCCCAGAAATAACAATTTACTATCCAAAAACATGATATTTTCCCGCAGAAACATCCGTTTTCTATACAAAATATGACATATTTTCCCAGGAACAACAGTTTTCTCCTCAAGAATACAACATCACCTCCCAGAAATGCCCGGTTTCTCCCAAAACATAAGGCCGTTTCAAACAGGTGGGCCCTTTTTCACCCCAAGAATGTGACGTTTCCTCCCAGAAATACAAGTATTCTGTCCAAAAATAGGACATTTTCTCCCAGAAATACCAGATTTCTCTCTCAAAAAATGACATCTTCTGCCAGAAATACCCGTTTTCTCTCGGAAATATGACATCGTCTCCCAGAAATTGCAGTTTTCTCCTCAAAAATTTGACGCTTTCTGCCAGAAATAGCAGTTTTCTACAAAAAATATGACATGTATTGCAAGAAATTGCAGTTCTCTCACCAAAAGTACAAATCTTTCACACAAGAACACCTCTTTTCTCTGCACAAATACGATATTTTCTCCCAGAAATATGACATTTTCTCCCAGAAATTGCAGTTTTGTCCCAAGTAGATGACATTTCCTCCCAGAAATACCAATTTACTACCCAAATTGATGGTATTTTCCCGCAGAAACATCCGTTTTCTATACAAAATATGACATATTTTCCCAGGAACAACAGTTATCTCCTCCAGAATACGACATCACCTCCCAGAAATGTCCGGTTTCTCCCAAAACATACGGCCGTTTCAAACAGATAGGCCCGTTTTCTCCCCAAGAATGTGACGTTTCCTCCCAGAAATACGGTATTTTCTCCCAGAAATACGACATTTTCTCCCAGAAATACCAGATTTCTCTCTCAAAAAATGACATCTTCTGCCAGAAATACCCGTTTTCTCTCGGAAATATGACATCGTCTCCCAGAAATTGCAGTTTTCTCCTAAAAATTTGACGCTTTCTGCCAGAAATAGCAGTTTTCTACAAAAAATACGACATGTATTGCAAGAAATTGCAGTTCTATCCCGCAAAGTAAAAATCTTTCACACAAGAACCCTGCTTTTCTCTTCAGAAATACGGTATTTTCTCCCAGAAATATGACATTTTCTCCCAGAAATTGCAGTTTTGTCCCAAGTAGATGACATTTCCTCCCAGAAATAACAATTTACTATCCAAAAACATGATATTTTCCCCCAGAAACATCCATTTTCTATACAAAATATGACATATTTTCCCAGGAACAACAGTTATCTCCTCAAGAATACGACATCACCTCCCAGAAATGCCCGGTTTCTCCCAAAACATACGGCCGTTTCAAACAGGTGGGCCCGTTTTCTCCCCAAGAATGTGACGTTTCCTCCCAGAAATACAAGTATTCTGTCCAAAAATAGGACATTTTCTCCCAGAAATACCAGATTTCTCTCTCAAAAAATGACATCTTCTGCCAGAAATACCCGTTTTCTCTCGGAAATATGACATCGTCTCCCAGAAATTGCAGTTTTCTCCTCAAAAATTTGACGCTTTCTGCCAGAAATAGCAGTTTTCTACAAAAAATACGACATGTATTGCAAGAAATTGCAGTTCTATCCCGCAAAGTACAAATCTTTCACACAAGAACCCTGCTTTTCTCTTCAGAAATACGGTATTTTCTCTCAGAAATATGACATTTTCTCCCAGAAATTGCAGTTTTGTCCCAAGGAGATGACATTTCCTCCCAGAAATAACAGTTTACTACCCAAATTGATGGTATTTTCCCGCAGAAACATCCGTTTTCTATACAAAATATGAGATATTTTCCCAGGAACAACAGTTTTCTCCTCAAGAATACAACATCACCTCCCAGAAATGCCCGGTTTCTCCCAAAACATACGGCCGTTTCAAACAGGTGGGCCCTTTTTCACCCCAAGAATGTGACGTTTCCTCCCAGAAATACAAGTATTCTGTCCAAAAATAGGACATTTTCTCCCAGAAATACCAGATTTCTCTCTCAAAAAATGACATCTTCTGCCAGAAATACCCGTTTTCTCTCGGAAATATGACATCGTCTCCCAGAAATTGCAGTTTTCTCCTAAAAATTTGACGCTTTCTGCCAGAAATAGCAGTTTTCTACAAAAAATACGACATGTATTGCAAGAAATTGCATTTCTATCCCGCAAAGTACAAATCTTTCACTCAAGAACAACGCTTTTCTCTTCAGAAATACGGTATTTTCTCCCAGAAATATGACATTTTCTCCCAGAAATTGCAGTTTTGTCCCAAGTAGATGACATTTCCTCCCAGAAATACCAATTTACTATCCAAAAACATGATATTTTCCCCCAGAAACATCCGTTTTCTATAAAAAATATGACATATTTTCCCAGGAACAACAGTTTTCTCCTCAAGAATACAACATCACCTCCCAGAAATGCCCGGTTTCTCCCAAAACATACGGCCGTTTCAAACGGGTGGGCCCGTTTTCTCCCCAAGAATATGACGTTTCCTCCCAGAAATACAAGTATTCTGTCCAAAAATAGGACATTTTCTCCCAGAAATACCAGATTTCTCTCTCAAAAAATGACATCTTCTGCCAGAAATACCCGTTTTCTCTCGGAAATATGACATCGTCTCCCAGAAATTGCAGTTTTCTCCTAAAAATTTGACGCTTTCTGCCAGAAATAGCAGTTTTCTACAAAAAATACGACATGTATTGCAAGAAATTGCAGTTCTATCCTGCAAAGTACAAATCTTTCACACAAGAACCCTGCTTTTCTCTTCAGAAATACGGTATTTTCTCTCAGAAATATGACATTTTCTCCCAGAAATTGCAGTTTTGTCCCAAGTAGATGACATTTCCTCCCTGAAATAACAGTTTACTACCCAAATTGATGGTATTTTCCCGCAGAAACATCCGTTTTCTATACAAAATATGACATATTTTTCCAAGGAACAACAGTTTTCTCCTCAAGAATACAACATCACCTCCCAGAAATGCCCGGTTTCTCCCAAAATATACGGCCGTTTCAAACAGGCCCGTTTTCTCCCCAAGAATATGACGTTTCCTCCCAGAAATACAAGTATTCTGTCCAAAAATAGGACATTTTCTCCCAGAAATACCAGATTTCTCTCTCAAAAAATGACATTTTCTGCCAGAAATACCCGTTTTCTCTCGGAAATATGACATCGTCTCCCAGTAATTGCAGTTTTCTCCTCAAAAATTTGACGCTTTCTGCCAGAAATAGCAGTTTTCTACAAAAAATACGACATGTATTGCAAGAAATTGCAGTTCTATCCCCCAAAATACAAATCTTTCACACAAGAACACCGCTTTTCTCTTCAGAAATACGGTATTTTCTCCCAGAAATATGACATTTTCTCCCAGAAATTGCAGTTTTGTCCCAAGTAGATGACATTTCCTCCCAGAAATACCAATTTACTATACAAAAACATGATATTTTCCCCCAGAAACATCCGTTTTCTATACAAAATATGACATATTTTCCCAGGAACAACAGTTTTCTCCTCAAGAATACGACATCACCTCCCAGAAATGCCCGGTTTCTCCCAAAACATACGGCCGTTTCAAACAGGTGGGCCCGTTTTCTCCCCAAGAATGTGACGTTTCCTCCCAGAAATACAAGTATTCTGTCCAAAAATAGGACATTTTCTCCCAGAAATACCAGATTTCTCTCTCAAAAAATGACATTTTCTGCCAGAAATACCCGTTTTCTCTCGGAAATATGACATCGTCTCCCAGAAATTGCAGTTTTCTCCTAAAAATTTGACGCTTTCTGCCAGAAATAGCAGTTTTCTACAAAAAATACGACATGTATTGCAAGAAATTGCAGTTCTATCCCGCAAAGTACAAATCTTTCACACAAGAACCCTGCTTTTCTCTTCAGAAATACGGTATTTTCTCTCAGAAATATGACATATTCTCCCAGAAATTGCAGTTTTGTCCCAAGTAGATGACATTTCCTCCCAGAAATAACAATTTACTATCCAAAAACATGATATTTTCCCCCAGAAACATCCGTTTTCTATACAAAATATGACATATTTTCCCAGGAACAACAGTTATCTCCTCAAGAATACAACATCACCTCCCAGAAATGCCCGGTTTCTCCCAAAATATACGGCCGTTTCAAACAGATGGGCCCGTTTTCTCCCCAAGAATATGACGTTTCCTCCCAGAAATACAAGTATTCTGTCCAAAAATAGGACATTTTCTCCCAGAAATACCAGATTTCTCTCTCAAAAAATGACATCTTCTGCCAGAAATACCCATTTTCTCTCGGAAATATGACATCGTCTCCCAGAAATTGCAGTTTTCTCCTCAAAAATTTGACGCTTTCTGCCAGAAATAGCAGTTTTCTACAAAAAATACGACATGTATTGCAAGAAATTGCATTTCTATCCCGCAAAGTACAAATCTTTCACACAAGAACAACGCTTTTCTCTTCAGAAATACGATATTTTCTCCCAGAAATATGACATTTTCTCCCAGAAATTGCAGTTTTGTCCCAAGTAGATGACATTTCCTCCCAGAAATACCAATTTACTATCCAAAAACATGATATTTTCCCCCAGAAACATCTGTTTTCTATACAAAATATGAGATATTTTCCCAGGAACAACAGTTATCTCCTCAAGAATACGACATCACCTCCCAGAAATGCCCGGTTTCTCCCAAAACATACGGCCGTTTCAAACACGTGGGCCCGTTTTCACCCCAAGAATATGACGTTTCCTCCCAGAAATACAAGTATTCTGTCCAAAAATAGGACATTTTCTCCCAGAAATACCAGATTTCTCTCTCAAAAAATGACATCTTCTGCCAGAAATACCCATTTTCTCTCGGAAATATGACATCGTCTCCCAGAAATTGCAGTTTTCTCCTAAAAATTTGACGCTTTCTGCCAGAAATAGCAGTTTTCTACAAAAAATACGACATGTATTGCAAGAAATTGCATTTCTATCTCCCAAAATACAAAATTTTCACACAAGAACACCTCTTTTCTCTTCAGAAATACGATATTTTCTCTCAGAAATATGACATTTTCTCCCAGAAATTGCAGTTTTGTCCCATGTAGATGACATTTCCTCCCAGAAATAACAGTTTACTACCCAAATTGATGGTATTTTCCCGCAGAAACATCCGTTTTCTATACAAAATATGACATATTTTCCCAGGAACAACAGTTTTCTCCTCAAGAATACAACATCACCTCCCAGAAATGCCCGGTTTCTCCCAAAATATACGGCCGTTTCAAACAGATGGGCCCGTTTTCTCCCCAAGAATATGACGTTTCCTCCCAGAAATACAAGTATTCTGTCCAAAAATATGACATTTTCTCCCAGAAATACCAGATTTCTCTCTCAAAAAATGACATCTTCTGCCAGAAATACCCATTTTCTCTCGGAAATATGACATCGTCTCCCAGAAATTGCAGTTTTCTCCTCAAAAATTTGACGCTTTCTGCCAGAAATAGCAGTTTTCTACAAAAAATACGACATGTATTGCAAGAAATTGCAGTTCTATCCCCCAAAATACAAATCTTTCACACAAGAACACCGCTTTTCTCTTCAGAAATACGGTATTTTCTCCCAGAAATATGACATTTTCTCCCAGAAATTGCAGTTTTGTCCCAAGTAGATGACATTTCCTCCCAGAAATAACAGTTTACTACCCAAAAACATGATATTTTCCCTCAGAAACATCCGTTTTCTATACAAAGTATGACATATTTTCCCAGGAACAACAGTTTTCTCCTCAAGAATACAACATCACCTCCCAGAAATGCCCGGTTTCTCCCAAAATATACGGCCGTTTCAAACAGGCCCGTTTTCTCCCCAAGAATATGACGTTTCCTCCCAGAAATACAAGTATTCTGTCCAAAAATAGGACATTTTCTCCCAGAAATACCAGATTTCTCTCTCAAAAAATGACATTTTCTGCCAGAAATACCCGTTTTCTCTCGGAAATATGACATCGTGTCCCAGAAATTGCAGTTTTCTCCTCAAAAATTTGACGCTTTCTGCCAGAAATAGCAGTTTTCTACAAAAAATACGACATGTATTGCAAGAAATTGCAGTTCTATCCCCCAAAATACAAATCTTTCACACAAGAACACCGCTTTTCTCTTCAGAAATACGGTATTTTCTCCCAGAAATATGACATTTTCTCCCAGAAATTGCAGTTTTGTCCCAAGTAGATGACATTTCCGCCCAGAAATAACAATTTTTCTACCCAAATTGATGGTATTTTCCCGCAGAAACATCCGTTTTCTATACAAAATATGACATATTTTCCCAGTCACAACAGTTTTCTCCTCAAGAATACGACATCACCTCCCAGAAATGCCCGGTTTCTCCCAAAATATACAGCCGTTTCAAACAGATGGGCCCGTTTTCTCCCCAAGAATATGACGTTTCCTCCCAGAAATACAAGTATTCTGTCCAAAAATATGACATTTTATCCCAGAAATACCAGATTTCTCTCTCAAAAAATGACATCTTCTGCCAGAAATACCCATTTTCTCTCGGAAATATGACATCGTCTCCCAGAAATTGCAGTTTTCTCCTCAAAAATTTGACGCTTTCTGCCAGAAATAGCAGTTTTCTACAAAAAATACGACATGTATTGCAAGAAATTGCAGTTCTATCCCCCAAAATACAAATCTTTCACACAAGAACACCGCTTTTCTCTTCAGAAATACGGTATTTTCTCCCAGAAATATGACATTTTCTCCCAGAAATTGCAGTTTTGTCCCAAGTAGATGACATTTCCTCCCAGAAATAACAGTTTACTACCCAAAAACATGATATTTTCCCCCAGAAACATCCGTTTTCTATACAAAATATGACATATTTTCCCAGGAACAACAGTTATCTCCTCAAGAATACAACATCACCTCCCAGAAATGCCCGGTTTCTCCCAAAATATACGGCCGTTTCAAACAGATGGGCCCGTTTTCTCCCCAAGAATATGACGTTTCCTCCCAGAAATACAAGTATTCTGTCCAAAAATAGGACATTTTCTCCCAGAAATACCAGATTTCTCTCTCAAAAAATGACATCTTCTGCCAGAAATACCCATTTTCTCTCGGAAATATGACATCGTCTCCCAGAAATTGCAGTTTTCTCCTCAAAAATTTGACGCTTTCTGCCAGAAATAGCAGTTTTCTACAAAAAATACGACATGTATTGCAAGAAATTGCATTTCTATCCCGCAAAGTACAAATCTTTCACACAAGAACAACGCTTTTCTCTTCAGAAATACGATATTTTCTCCCAGAAATATGACATTTTCTCCCAGAAATTGCAGTTTTGTCCCAAGTAGATGACATTTCCTCCCAGAAATACCAATTTACTATCCAAAAACATGATATTTTCCCCCAGAAACATCTGTTTTCTATACAAAATATGAGATATTTTCCCAGGAACAACAGTTATCTCCTCAAGAATACGACATCACCTCCCAGAAATGCCCGGTTTCTCCCAAAACATACGGCCGTTTCAAACACGTGGGCCCGTTTTCACCCCAAGAATATGACGTTTCCTCCCAGAAATACAAGTATTCTGTCCAAAAATAGGACATTTTCTCCCAGAAATACCAGATTTCTCTCTCAAAAAATGACATCTTCTGCCAGAAATACCCATTTTCTCTCGGAAATATGACATCGTCTCCCAGAAATTGCAGTTTTCTCCTAAAAATTTGACGCTTTCTGCCAGAAATAGCAGTTTTCTACAAAAAATACGACATGTATTGCAAGAAATTGCATTTCTATCTCCCAAAATACAAAATTTTCACACAAGAACACCTCTTTTCTCTTCAGAAATACGATATTTTCTCTCAGAAATATGACATTTTCTCCCAGAAATTGCAGTTTTGTCCCATGTAGATGACATTTCCTCCCAGAAATAACAGTTTACTACCCAAATTGATGGTATTTTCCCGCAGAAACATCCGTTTTCTATACAAAATATGACATATTTTCCCAGGAACAACAGTTTTCTCCTCAAGAATACAACATCACCTCCCAGAAATGCCCGGTTTCTCCCAAAATATACGGCCGTTTCAAACAGATGGGCCCGTTTTCTCCCCAAGAATATGACGTTTCCTCCCAGAAATACAAGTATTCTGTCCAAAAATATGACATTTTCTCCCAGAAATACCAGATTTCTCTCTCAAAAAATGACATCTTCTGCCAGAAATACCCATTTTCTCTCGGAAATATGACATCGTCTCCCAGAAATTGCAGTTTTCTCCTCAAAAATTTGACGCTTTCTGCCAGAAATAGCAGTTTTCTACAAAAAATACGACATGTATTGCAAGAAATTGCAGTTCTATCCCCCAAAATACAAATCTTTCACACAAGAACACCGCTTTTCTCTTCAGAAATACGGTATTTTCTCCCAGAAATATGACATTTTCTCCCAGAAATTGCAGTTTTGTCCCAAGTAGATGACATTTCCTCCCAGAAATAACAGTTTACTACCCAAAAACATGATATTTTCCCTCAGAAACATCCGTTTTCTATACAAAGTATGACATATTTTCCCAGGAACAACAGTTTTCTCCTCAAGAATACAACATCACCTCCCAGAAATGCCCGGTTTCTCCCAAAATATACGGCCGTTTCAAACAGGCCCGTTTTCTCCCCAAGAATATGACGTTTCCTCCCAGAAATACAAGTATTCTGTCCAAAAATAGGACATTTTCTCCCAGAAATACCAGATTTCTCTCTCAAAAAATGACATTTTCTGCCAGAAATACCCGTTTTCTCTCGGAAATATGACATCGTGTCCCAGAAATTGCAGTTTTCTCCTCAAAAATTTGACGCTTTCTGCCAGAAATAGCAGTTTTCTACAAAAAATACGACATGTATTGCAAGAAATTGCAGTTCTATCCCCCAAAATACAAATCTTTCACACAAGAACACCGCTTTTCTCTTCAGAAATACGGTATTTTCTCCCAGAAATATGACATTTTCTCCCAGAAATTGCAGTTTTGTCCCAAGTAGATGACATTTCCGCCCAGAAATAACAATTTTTCTACCCAAATTGATGGTATTTTCCCGCAGAAACATCCGTTTTCTATACAAAATATGACATATTTTCCCAGTCACAACAGTTTTCTCCTCAAGAATACGACATCACCTCCCAGAAATGCCCGGTTTCTCCCAAAATATACAGCCGTTTCAAACAGATGGGCCCGTTTTCTCCCCAAGAATATGACGTTTCCTCCCAGAAATACAAGTATTCTGTCCAAAAATAGGACATTTTCTCCCAGAAATACCAGATTTCTCTCTCAAAAAATGACATTTTCTGCCAGAAATACCCGTTTTCTCTCGGAAATATGACATCGTCTCCCAGAAATTGCAGTTTTCTCCTAAAAATTTGACGCTTTCTGCCAGAAATAGCAGTTTTCTACAAAAAATACGACATGTATTGCAAGAAATTGCAGTTCTATCCCGCAAAGTACAAATCTTTCACACAAGAACCCTGCTTTTCTCTTCAGAAATAGGGTATTTTCTCTCAGAAATATGACATATTCTCCCAGAAATTGCAGTTTTGTCCCAAGTAGATGACATTTCCTCCCAGAAATAACAATTTACTATCCAAAAACATGATATTTTCCCCCAGAAACATCCGTTTTCTATACAAAATATGACATATTTTCCCAGGAACAACAGTTATCTCCTCAAGAATACAACATCACCTCCCAGAAATGCCCGGTTTCTCCCAAAATATACGGCCGTTTCAAACAGATGGGCCCGTTTTCTCCCCAAGAATATGACGTTTCCTCCCAGAAATACAAGTATTCTGTCCAAAAATAGGACATTTTCTCCCAGAAATACCAGATTTCTCTCTCAAAAAATGACATCTTCTGCCAGAAATACCCATTTTCTCTCGGAAATATGACATCGTCTCCCAGAAATTGCAGTTTTCTCCTCAAAAATTTGACGCTTTCTGCCAGAAATAGCAGTTTTCTACAAAAAATACGACATGTATTGCAAGAAATTGCATTTCTATCCCGCAAAGTACAAATCTTTCACACAAGAACAACGCTTTTCTCTTCAGAAATACGATATTTTCTCCCAGAAATATGACATTTTCTCCCAGAAATTGCAGTTTTGTCCCAAGTAGATGACATTTCCTCCCAGAAATACCAATTTACTATCCAAAAACATGATATTTTCCCCCAGAAACATCTGTTTTCTATACAAAATATGAGATATTTTCCCAGGAACAACAGTTATCTCCTCAAGAATACGACATCACCTCCCAGAAATGCCCGGTTTCTCCCAAAACATACGGCCGTTTCAAACACGTGGGCCCGTTTTCACCCCAAGAATATGACGTTTCCTCCCAGAAATACAAGTATTCTGTCCAAAAATAGGACATTTTCTCCCAGAAATACCAGATTTCTCTCTCAAAAAATGACATCTTCTGCCAGAAATACCCATTTTCTCTCGGAAATATGACATCGTCTCCCAGAAATTGCAGTTTTCTCCTAAAAATTTGACGCTTTCTGCCAGAAATAGCAGTTTTCTACAAAAAATACGACATGTATTGCAAGAAATTGCATTTCTATCTCCCAAAATACAAAATTTTCACACAAGAACACCTCTTTTCTCTTCAGAAATACGATATTTTCTCTCAGAAATATGACATTTTCTCCCAGAAATTGCAGTTTTGTCCCATGTAGATGACATTTCCTCCCAGAAATAACAGTTTACTACCCAAATTGATGGTATTTTCCCGCAGAAACATCCGTTTTCTATACAAAATATGACATATTTTCCCAGGAACAACAGTTTTCTCCTCAAGAATACAACATCACCTCCCAGAAATGCCCGGTTTCTCCCAAAATATACGGCCGTTTCAAACAGATGGGCCCGTTTTCTCCCCAAGAATATGACGTTTCCTCCCAGAAATACAAGTATTCTGTCCAAAAATATGACATTTTCTCCCAGAAATACCAGATTTCTCTCTCAAAAAATGACATCTTCTGCCAGAAATACCCATTTTCTCTCGGAAATATGACATCGTCTCCCAGAAATTGCAGTTTTCTCCTCAAAAATTTGACGCTTTCTGCCAGAAATAGCAGTTTTCTACAAAAAATACGACATGTATTGCAAGAAATTGCAGTTCTATCCCCCAAAATACAAATCTTTCACACAAGAACACCGCTTTTCTCTTCAGAAATACGGTATTTTCTCCCAGAAATATGACATTTTCTCCCAGAAATTGCAGTTTTGTCCCAAGTAGATGACATTTCCTCCCAGAAATAACAGTTTACTACCCAAAAACATGATATTTTCCCTCAGAAACATCCGTTTTCTATACAAAGTATGACATATTTTCCCAGGAACAACAGTTTTCTCCTCAAGAATACAACATCACCTCCCAGAAATGCCCGGTTTCTCCCAAAATATACGGCCGTTTCAAACAGGCCCGTTTTCTCCCCAAGAATATGACGTTTCCTCCCAGAAATACAAGTATTCTGTCCAAAAATAGGACATTTTCTCCCAGAAATACCAGATTTCTCTCTCAAAAAATGACATTTTCTGCCAGAAATACCCGTTTTCTCTCGGAAATATGACATCGTGTCCCAGAAATTGCAGTTTTCTCCTCAAAAATTTGACGCTTTCTGCCAGAAATAGCAGTTTTCTACAAAAAATACGACATGTATTGCAAGAAATTGCAGTTCTATCCCCCAAAATACAAATCTTTCACACAAGAACACCGCTTTTCTCTTCAGAAATACGGTATTTTCTCCCAGAAATATGACATTTTCTCCCAGAAATTGCAGTTTTGTCCCAAGTAGATGACATTTCCGCCCAGAAATAACAATTTTTCTACCCAAATTGATGGTATTTTCCCGCAGAAACATCCGTTTTCTATACAAAATATGACATATTTTCCCAGTCACAACAGTTTTCTCCTCAAGAATACGACATCACCTCCCAGAAATGCCCGGTTTCTCCCAAAATATACAGCCGTTTCAAACAGATGGGCCCGTTTTCTCCCCAAGAATATGACGTTTCCTCCCAGAAATACAAGTATTCTGTCCAAAAATAGGACATTTTCTCCCAGAAATACCAGATTTCTCTCTCAAAAAATGACATTTTCTGCCAGAAATACCCGTTTTCTCTCGGAAATATGACATCGTCTCCCAGAAATTGCAGTTTTCTCCTCAAAAATTTGATGCTTTCTGCCAGAAATAGCAGTTTTCTACAAAAAATACGACATGTATTGCAAGAAATTGCAGTTCTATCCCCCAAAATACAAATCTTTCACACAAGAACAACGCTTTTCTCTTCAGAAATACGGTATTTTCTCCCAGAAATATGACATTTTCTCCCAGAAATTGCAGTTTTGTCCCAAGTAGATGACATTTCCTCCCAGAAATAACAATTTACTATCCAAAAACATGATATTTTCCCCCAGAAACATCCGTTTTCTATACAAAATATGACATATTTTCCCAGGAACAACAGTTTTCTCCTCAAGAATACGACATCACCTCCCAGAAATGCCCGGTTTCTCCCAAAATATACAGCCGTTTCAAACAGATGGGCCCGTTTTCTCCCCAAGAATATGACGTTTCCTCCCAGAAATACAAGTATTCTGTCCAAAAATAGGACATTTTCGCCCAGAAATACCAGATTTCTCTCTCAAAAAATGACATTTTCTGCCAGAAATACCCGTTTTCTCTCGGAAATATGACATCGTCTCCCAGAAACTGCAGTTTTCTCCTCAAAAATTTGACGCTTTCTGCCAGAAATAGCAGTTTTCTACAAAAAATATGACATTTATTGCAAGAAATTGCAGTTCTCTCACCAAAAGTACAAATCCTTCACACAAGAACACCGCTTTTCTCTTCAGAAATACGGTATTTTCTCCCAGAAATATGACATTTTCTCCCAGAAATTGCAGTTTTGTCCCAAGTAGATGACATTTCCTCCCAGAAATACCAATTTACTATCCAAAAACATGATATTTTCCCCCAGAAACATCCGTTTTCTATACAAAATATGAGATATTTTCCCAGGAACAACAGTTATCTCCTCAAGAATACAACATCACCTCCCAGAAATGCCCGGTTTCTCCCAAAACATACGGCCGTTTCAAACAGGTGGGCCCGTTTTCACCCCAAGAATATGACGTTTCCTCCCAGAAATACAAGTATTCTGTCCAAAAATAGGACATTTTCTCCCAGAAATACCAGATTTCTCTCTCAAAAAATGACATCTTCTGCCTGAAATACCCGTTTTCTCTCGGAAATATGACATCGTCTCCCAGAAATTGCAGTTTTCTCCTCAAAAATTTGATGCTTTCTGCCAGAAATAGCAGTTTTCTACAAAAAATACTACATGTATTGCAAGAAATTGCAGTTCAATCCCGCAAAGTACAAATCTTTCACACAAGAACACTGCTTTTCTCTTCAGAAATACGGTATTTTCTCCCAGAAATATGACATTTTCTCCCAGAAATTGCAGTTTTGTCCCAAGTAGATGACATTTCCTCCCAGAAATACCAATTTACTATCCAAAAACATGATATTTCCCCGCAGAAACATCCGTTTTCTATACAAAATATGACATATTTTCCCAGGAACAACAGTTTTCTCCTCAAGAATACAACATCACCTCCCAGAAATGCCCGGTTTCTCCCAAAACATACGGCCGTTTCAAACAGGTGGGCCCGTTTTCACCCCAAGAATATGACGTTTCCTCCCAGAAATACAAGTATTCTGTCCAAAAATAGGACATTTTCTCCCAGAAATACCAGATTTCTCTCTCAAAAAATGACATTTTCTGCCTGAAATACCCGTTTTCTCTCGGAAATATGACATCGTCTCCCAGAAATTGCAGTTTTCTCCTCAAAAATTTGATGCTTTCTGCCAGAAATAGCAGTTTTCTACAAAAAATACTACATGTATTGCAAGAAATTGCAGTTCAATCCCGCAAAGTACAAATCTTTCACACAAGAACCCTGCTTTTCTCTTCAGAAATACGGTATTTTCTCCCAGAAATATGACATTTTCTCCCAGAAATTGCAGTTTTGTCCCAAGTAGATGACATTTCCTCCCAGAAATAACAATTTACTATCCAAAAACATGAAATTTCCCCGCAGAAACATCCGTTTTCTATACAAAATATGACATATTTTCCCAGGAACAACAGTTTTCTCCTCAAGAATATGACATCACCTCCCAGAAATGCCAGGTTTCTCCCAAAATATACGGCCGTTTCAAACAGATGGGCCCGTTTTCTCCCCAAGAATGTGACGTTTCCTCCCAGAAATACAAGTATTCTGTCCAAAAATAGGACATTTTCTCCCAGAAATACCAGATTTCTCTCTCAAAAAATGACATTTTCTGCCTGAAATACCCGTTTTCTCTCGGAAATACGACATCGTCTCCCAGAAATTGCAGTTTTCTCCTAAAAATTTGACGCTTTCTGCCAGAAATAGCAGTTTTCTACAAAAAATACTACATGTATTGCAAGAAATTGCAGTTCTATCCCGCAAAGTACAAATCTTTCACACAAGAACACTGCTTTTCTCTTCAGAAATACGGTATTTTCTCCCAGAAATATGACATTTTCTCCCAGAAATTGCAGTTTTGTCCCAAGTAGATGACATTTCCTCCCAGAAATAACAATTTACTATCCAAAAACATGATATTTTCCCCCAGAAACATCCGTTTTCTATACAAAATATGACATATTTTCCCAGGAACAACAGTTTTCTCCTCAAGAATACGACATCACCTCCCAGAAATGCCCGGTTTCTCCCAAAATATACAGCCGTTTCAAACAGATGGGCCCGTTTTCTCCCCAAGAATATGACGTTTCCTCCCAGAAATACAAGTATTCTGTCCAAAAATAGGACATTTTCGCCCAGAAATACCAGATTTCTCCCTCAAAAAATGACATTTTCTGCCAGAAATACCCGTTTTCTCTCGGAAATATGACATCGTCTCCCAGAAACTGCAGTTTTCTCCTCAAAAATTTGACGCTTTCTGCCAGAAATAGCAGTTTTCTACAAAAAATATGACATTTATTGCAAGAAATTGCAGTTCTCTCACCAAAAGTACAAATCTTTCACACAAGAACCCTGCTTTTCTCTTCAGAAATACGGTATTTTCTCCCAGAAATATGACATTTTCTCCCAGAAATTGCAGTTTTGTCCCAAGTAGATGACATTTCCTCCCAGAAATACCAATTTACTATCCAAAAACATGATATTTTCCCCCAGAAACATCCGTTTTCTATACAAAATATGAGATATTTTCCCAGGAACAACAGTTATCTCCTCAAGAATACAACATCACCTCCCAGAAATGCCCGGTTTCTCCCAAAACATACGGCCGTTTCAAACAGGTGGGCCCGTTTTCACCCCAAGAATATGACGTTTCCTCCCAGAAATACAAGTATTCTGTCCAAAAATAGGACATTTTCTCCCAGAAATACCAGATTTCTCTCTCAAAAAATGACATCTTCTGCCTGAAATACCCGTTTTCTCTCGGAAATATGACATCGTCTCCCAGAAATTGCAGTTTTCTCCTCAAAAATTTGATGCTTTCTGCCAGAAATAGCAGTTTTCTACAAAAAATACTACATGTATTGCAAGAAATTGCAGTTCAATCCCGCAAAGTACAAATCTTTCACACAAGAACACTGCTTTTCTCTTCAGAAATACGGTATTTTCTCCCAGAAATATGACATTTTCTCACAGAAATTGCAGTTTTGTCCCAAGTAGATTACATTTCCTCCCAGAAATAACAATTTACTATCCAAAAACATGATATTTCCCCGCAGAAACATCCGTTTTCTATACAAAATATGACATATTTTCCCAGGAACAACAGTTTTCTCCTCAAGAATATGACATCACCTCCCAGAAATGCCAGGTTTCTCCCAAAATATACGGCCGTTTCAAACAGATGGGCCCGTTTTCTCCCCAAGAATGTGACGTTTCCTCCCAGAAATACAAGTATTCTGTCCAAAAATAGGACATTTTCTCCCAGAAATACCAGATTTCTCTCTCAAAAAATGACATCTTCTGCCTGAAATACCCGTTTTCTCTCGGAAATACGACATCGTCTCCCAGAAACTGCAGTTTTCTCCTCAAAAATTTGACGCTTTCTGCCAGAATTAGCAGTTTTCTACAAAAAATACGACATGTATTGCAAGAAATTGCATTTCTATCCCCCAAAGTACAAATCTTTCACACAAGAACACTGCTTTTCTCTTCAGAAATACGGTATTTTCTCCCAGAAATATGACATTTTCTCCCAGAAATTGCAGTTTTGTCCCAAGTAGATGACATTTCCTCCCAGAAATACCAATTTACTATCCAAAAACATGATATTTTCCCCCAGAAACATCCGTTTTCTATACAAAATATGAGATATTTTCCCAGGAACAACAGTTATCTCCTCAAGAATACAACATCACCTCCCAGAAATGCCCCGTTTCTCCCAAAACATACGGCTTTTTCAAACAGGTGGGACCGTTTTCACCCCAAGAATATGACGTTTCCTCCCAGAAATACAAGTATTCTGTCCAAAAATAGGACATTTTCTCCCAGAAATACCAGATTTCTCTCTCAAAAAATGACATCTTCTGCCTGAAATACCCGTTTTCTCTCGGAAATATGACATCGTCTCCCAGAAATTGCAGTTTTCTCCTCAAAAATTTGACGCTTTCTGCCAGAAATAGCAGTTTTCTACAAAAAATACGACATGTATTGCAAGAAATTGCAGTTCTATCCCGCAAAGTACATATCTTTCACACAAGAACCCTGCTTTTCTCTTCAGAAATACGGTATTTTCTCCCAGAAATATGACATTTTCTCCCAGAAATTGCAGTTTTGTCCCAAGTAGATGACATTTCCTCCCAGAAATAACAATTTACTGTCCAAAAACATGATATTTTCCCGCAGAAACATCCGTTTTCTATACAAAATATGACATATTTTCCCAGGAACAACAGGTTTCTCCTCAAGAATACAACATCACCTCCCAGAAATGCCCGGTTTCTCCCAAAATATACAGCCGTTTCAAACAGATGGGCCCGTTTCCTCCACAAGAATATGACGTTTCCTCCCAGAAATACAAGTATTCTGTCCAAAAATAGGACATTTTCGCCCAGAAATACCAGATTTCTCCCTCAAAAAATGACATTTTCTGCCAGAAATACCCGTTTTCTCTCGGAAATATGACATCGTCTCCCAGAAACTGCAGTTTTCTCCTCAAAAATTTGACGCTTTCTGCCAGAAATAGCAGTTTTCTACAAAAAATATGACATTTATTGCAAGAAATTGCAGTTCTCTCACCAAAAGTACAAATCTTTCACACAAGAACCCTGCTTTTCTCTTCAGAAATACGGTATTTTCTCCCAGAAATATGACATTTTCTCCCAGAAATTGCAGTTTTGTCCCAAGTAGATGACATTTCCTCCCAGAAATACCAATTTACTATCCAAAAACATGATATTTTCCCGCAGAAACATCCGTTTTCTATACAAAATATGAGATATTTTCCCAGGAACAACAGTTTTCTCCTCAAGAATACAACATCACCTCCCAGAAATGCCCGGTTTCTCCCAAAACATACGGCCGTTTCAAACAGGTGGGCCCGTTTTCACCCCAAGAATATGACGTTTCCTCCCAGAAATACAAGTATTCTGTCCAAAAATAGGACATTTTCTCCCAGAAATACCAGATTTCTCTCTCAAAAAATGACATCTTCTGCCTGAAATACCCGTTTTCTCTCGGAAATATGACATCGTCTCCCAGAAATTGCAGTTTTCTCCTCAAAAATTTGATGCTTTCTGCCAGAAATAGCAGTTTTCTACAAAAAATACTACATGTATTGCAAGAAATTGCAGTTCAATCCCGCAAAGTACAAATCTTTCACACAAGAACACTGCTTTTCTCTTCAGAAATACGGTATTTTCTCCCAGAAATATGACATTTTCTCACAGAAATTGCAGTTTTGTCCCAAGTAGATTACATTTCCTCCCAGAAATAACAATTTACTATCCAAAAACATGATATTTCCCCGCAGAAACATCCGTTTTCTATACAAAATATGACATATTTTCCCAGGAACAACAGTTTTCTCCTCAAGAATATGACATCACCTCCCAGAAATGCCAGGTTTCTCCCAAAATATACGGCCGTTTCAAACAGATGGGCCCGTTTTCTCCCCAAGAATGTGACGTTTCCTCCCAGAAATACAAGTATTCTGTCCAAAAATAGGACATTTTCTCCCAGAAATACCAGATTTCTCTCTCAAAAAATGACATCTTCTGCCTGAAATACCCGTTTTCTCTCGGAAATACGACATCGTCTCCCAGAAACTGCAGTTTTCTCCTCAAAAATTTGACGCTTTCTGCCAGAATTAGCAGTTTTCTACAAAAAATACGACATGTATTGCAAGAAATTGCATTTCTATCCCCCAAAGTACAAATCTTTCACACAAGAACACTGCTTTTCTCTTCAGAAATACGGTATTTTCTCCCAGAAATATGACATTTTCTCCCAGAAATTGCAGTTTTGTCCCAAGTAGATGACATTTCCTCCCAGAAATACCAATTTACTATCCAAAAACATGATATTTTCCCCCAGAAACATCCGTTTTCTATACAAAATATGAGATATTTTCCCAGGAACAACAGTTATCTCCTCAAGAATACAACATCACCTCCCAGAAATGCCCCGTTTCTCCCAAAACATACGGCTTTTTCAAACAGGTGGGACCGTTTTCACCCCAAGAATATGACGTTTCCTCCCAGAAATACAAGTATTCTGTCCAAAAATAGGACATTTTCTCCCAGAAATACCAGATTTCTCTCTCAAAAAATGACATCTTCTGCCTGAAATACCCGTTTTCTCTCGGAAATATGACATCGTCTCCCAGAAATTGCAGTTTTCTCCTCAAAAATTTGACGCTTTCTGCCAGAAATAGCAGTTTTCTACAAAAAATACGACATGTATTGCAAGAAATTGCAGTTCTATCCCGCAAAGTACATATCTTTCACACAAGAACCCTGCTTTTCTCTTCAGAAATACGGTATTTTCTCCCAGAAATATGACATTTTCTCCCAGAAATTGCAGTTTTGTCCCAAGTAGATGACATTTCCTCCCAGAAATAACAATTTACTGTCCAAAAACATGATATTTTCCCGCAGAAACATCCGTTTTCTATACAAAATATGACATATTTTCCCAGGAACAACAGGTTTCTCCTCAAGAATACAACATCACCTCCCAGAAATGCCCGGTTTCTCCCAAAATATACAGCCGTTTCAAACAGATGGGCCCGTTTCCTCCACAAGAATATGACGTTTCCTCCCAGAAATACAAGTATTCTGTCCAAAAATAGGACATTTTCTCCCAGAAATACCAGATTTCTCTCTCAAAAAATGACATCTTCTGCCTGAAATACCCGTTTTCTCTCGGAAATACGACATCGTCTCCCAGAAACTGCAGTTTTCTCCTCAAAAATTTGACGCTTTCTGCCAGAAATAGCAGTTTTCTACAAAAAATACGACATGTATTGCAAGAAATTGCAGTTCTATCCCGCAAAGTACAAATCTTTCACACAAGAACCCTGCTTTTCTCTTCAGAAATACGGTATTTTCTCCCAGAAATATGACATTTTCTCCCAGAAATTGCAGTTTTGTCCCAAGTAGATGACATTTCCTCCCAGAAATAACAATTTACTGTCCAAAAACATGATATTTTCCCGCAGAAACATCCGTTTTCTATACAAAATATGACATATTTTCCCAGGAACAACAGTTTTCTCCTCAAGAATACGACATCACCTCCCAGAAATGCCCGGTTTCTCCCAAAATATACAGCCGTTTCAAACAGATGGGCCCGTTTCCTCCACAAGAATGTGACGTTTCCTCCCAGAAATACAAGTATTCTGTCCAAAAATAGGACATTTTCTCCCAGAAATACCAGATTTCTCTCTCAAAAAATGACATCTTCTGCCTGAAATACCCGTTTTCTCTCGGAAATACGACATCGTCTCCCAGAAACTGCAGTTTTCTCCTCAAAAATTTGACGCTTTCTGCCAGAATTAGCAGTTTTCTACAAAAAATACGACATGTATTGCAAGAAATTGCATTTCTATCCCCCAAAGTACAAATCTTTCACACAAGAACACTGCTTTTCTCTTCAGAAATACGGTATTTTCTCCCAGAAATATGACATTTTCTCCCAGAAATTGCAGTTTTGTCCCAAGTAGATGACATTTCCTCCCAGAAATACCAATTTACTATCCAAAAACATGATATTTTCCCCCAGAAACATCCGTTTTCTATACAAAATATGAGATATTTTCCCAGGAACAACAGTTATCTCCTCAAGAATACAACATCACCTCCCAGAAATGCCCCGTTTCTCCCAAAACATACGGCTTTTTCAAACAGGTGGGACCGTTTTCACCCCAAGAATATGACGTTTCCTCCCAGAAATACAAGTATTCTGTCCAAAAATAGGACATTTTCTCCCAGAAATACCAGATTTCTCTCTCAAAAAATGACATCTTCTGCCTGAAATACCCGTTTTCTCTCGGAAATATGACATCGTCTCCCAGAAATTGCAGTTTTCTCCTCAAAAATTTGACGCTTTCTGCCAGAAATAGCAGTTTTCTACAAAAAATACGACATGTATTGCAAGAAATTGCAGTTCTATCCCGCAAAGTACATATCTTTCACACAAGAACCCTGCTTTTCTCTTCAGAAATACGGTATTTTCTCCCAGAAATATGACATTTTCTCCCAGAAATTGCAGTTTTGTCCCAAGTAGATGACATTTCCTCCCAGAAATAACAATTTACTGTCCAAAAACATGATATTTTCCCGCAGAAACATCCGTTTTCTATACAAAATATGACATATTTTCCCAGGAACAACAGGTTTCTCCTCAAGAATACAACATCACCTCCCAGAAATGCCCGGTTTCTCCCAAAATATACAGCCGTTTCAAACAGATGGGCCCGTTTCCTCCACAAGAATATGACGTTTCCTCCCAGAAATACAAGTATTCTGTCCAAAAATAGGACATTTTCTCCCAGAAATACCAGATTTCTCTCTCAAAAAATGACATCTTCTGCCTGAAATACCCGTTTTCTCTCGGAAATACGACATCGTCTCCCAGAAACTGCAGTTTTCTCCTCAAAAATTTGACGCTTTCTGCCAGAAATAGCAGTTTTCTACAAAAAATACGACATGTATTGCAAGAAATTGCAGTTCTATCCCGCAAAGTACAAATCTTTCACACAAGAACCCTGCTTTTCTCTTCAGAAATACGGTATTTTCTCCCAGAAATATGACATTTTCTCCCAGAAATTGCAGTTTTGTCCCAAGTAGATGACATTTCCTCCCAGAAATAACAATTTACTGTCCAAAAACATGATATTTTCCCGCAGAAACATCCGTTTTCTATACAAAATATGACATATTTTCCCAGGAACAACAGTTTTCTCCTCAAGAATACGACATCACCTCCCAGAAATGCCCGGTTTCTCCCAAAATATACAGCCGTTTCAAACAGATGGGCCCGTTTCCTCCACAAGAATATGACGTTTCCTCCCAGAAATACAAGTATTCTGTCCAAAAATAGGACATTTTCTCCCAGAAATACCAGATTTCTCTCTCAAAAAATGACATCTTCTGCCAGAAATACCCGTTTTCTCTCGGAAATATGACATCGTCTCACAGAAATTGCAGTTTTCTCCTCAAAAATTTGACGCTTTCTGCCAGAAATAGCAGTTTTCTACAAAAAATACGACATTTATTGCAAGAAATTGCATTTCTATCCCGCAAAGTACAAATCTTTCACACAAGAACCCTGCTTTTCTCTTCAGAAATACGGTATTTTCTCCCAGAAATATGACATTTTCTCCCAGAAATTGCAGTTTTGTCCCAAGTAGATGACATTTCCTCCCAGAAATAACAATTTACTATCCAAAAACATGATATTTTCCCGCAGAAACATCCGTTTTCTATACAAAATATGACATATTTTCCCAGGAACAACAGTTTTCTCCTCAAGAATACGACATCACCTCCCAGAAATGCCCGGTTTCTCCCAAAATATACAGCCGTTTCAAACAGATGGGCCCGTTTTCTCCCCAAGAATATGACGTTTCCTCCCAGAAATACAAGTATTCTGTCCAAAAATAGGACATTTTCTCCCAGAAATACCAGATTTCTCTCTCAAAAAATGACATCTTCTGCCAGAAATACCCCTTTTCTCTCGGAAATATGACATCGTCTCACAGAAATTGCAGTTTTCTCCTCAAAAATTTGACGCTTTCTGCCAGAAATAGCAGTTTTCTACAAAAAATACGACATGTATTGCAAGAAATTGCATTTCTATCCCGCAAAGTACAAATCTTTCACACAAGAACACCGCTTTTCTCTTCAGAAATACGGTATTTTCTCCCAGAAATATGACATTTTCTCCCAGAAATTGCAGTTTTGTCCCAAGTAGATGACATTTCCTCCCAGAAATACCAATTTACTATCCAAAAACATGATATTTTCCCCCAGAAACATCCGTTTTCTATACAAAATAAGACATATTTTCCCAGGAACAACAGTTTTCTCCTCAAGAATACGACATCACCTCCCAGAAATGCCAGGTTTCTCCCAATATATACGGCCGTTTCAAACAGATAGGCCCGATTTCTCCCCAGGAATGTGACGTTTCCTCCCAGAAATACAAGTATTCTGTCCAAAAATAGGACATTTTCTCCCAGAAATACCAGATTTCTCTCTCAAAAAATGACATTTTCTGCCAGAAATACCCGTTTTCTCTCGGAAATATGACATCGTCTCCCAGAAATTGCAGTTTTCTCCTCAAAAATTTGACGCTTTCTGCCAGAAATAGCAGTTTTCTACAAAAAATATGACATTTATTGCAAGAAATTGCAGTTCTCTCACCAAAAGTACAAATCTTTCACACAAGAACACCTCTTTTCTCTGCACAAATACGATATTTTCTCCCAGAAATATGACATTTTCTCCCAGAAATTGCAGTTTTGTCCCAAGTAGATGACATTTCCTCCCAGAAATAACAATTTACTACCCAAAAACATGATATTTTCCCCCAGAAACATCCGTTTTCTATACAAAGTATGACATATTTTCCCAGGAACAACAGTTTTCTCCTCAAGAATACAACATCACCTCCCAGAAATGCCAGGTTTCTCCCAAAATATACAGCCGTTTCAAACAGATGGGCCCGTTTTCTCCCCAAGAATATGACGTTTCCTCCCAGAAATACAAGTATTCTGTCCAAAAATAGGACATTTTCTCCCAGAAATACCAGATTTCTCTCTCAAAAAATGACATCTTCTGCCAGAAATACCCGTTTTCTCTCGGAAATATGACATCGTCTCCCAGAAATTGCAGTTTTCTCCTCAAAAATTTGACGCTTTCTGCCAGAAATAGCAGTTTTCTACAAAAAATACGACATGTATTGCAAGAAATTGCAGTTCTATCCCGCAAAGTACAAATCTTTCACACAAGAACCCTGCTTTTCTCTTCAGAAATACGGTATTTTCTCCCAGAAATATGACATTTTCTCCCAGAAATTGCAGTTTTGTCCCAAGTAGATGACATTTCCTCCCAGAAATAACAATTTACTGTCCAAAAACATGATATTTTCCCGCAGAAACATCCGTTTTCTATACAAAATATGACATATTTTCCCAGGAACAACAGTTTTCTCCTCAAGAATACGACATCACCTCCCAGAAATGCCAGGTTTCTCCCAATATATACGGCCGTTTCAAACAGATAGGCCCGGTTTCTCCCCAGGAATGTGACGTTTCCTCCCAGAAATACAAGTATTCTGTCCAAAAATAGGACATTTTCTCCCAGAAATACCAGATTTCTCTCTCAAAAAATGACATTTTCTGCCAGAAATACCCGTTTTCTCTCGGAAATATGACATCGTCTCCCAGAAATTGCAGTTTTCTCCTCAAAAATTTGACGCTTTCTGCCAGAAATAGCAGTTTTCTACAAAAAATATGACATTTATTGCAAGAAATTGCAGTTCTCTCACCAAAAGTACAAATCTTTCACACAAGAACACCTCTTTTCTCTGCACAAATACGATATTTTCTCCCAGAAATATGACATTTTCTCCCAGAAATTGCAGTTTTGTCCCAAGTAGATGACATTTCCTCCCAGAAATAACAATTTACTATCCAAAAACATGATATTTTCCCCCAGAAACATCCGTTTTCTATACAAAATATGAGATATTTTCCCAGGAACAACAGTTATCTCCTCAAGAATACAACATCACCTCCCAGAAATGCCCCGTTTCTCCCAAAACATACGGCTTTTTCAAACAGGTGGGCCCGTTTTCACCCCAAGAATATGACGTTTCCTCCCAGAAATACAAGTATTCTGTCCAAAAATAGGACATTTTCTCCCAGAAATACCAGATTTCTCTCTCAAAAAATGACATCTTCTGCCAGAAATACCCGTTTTCTCTCGGAAATATGACATCGTCTCACAGAAATTGCAGTTTTCTCCTCAAAAATTTGACGCTTTCTGCCAGAAATAGCAGTTTTCTACAAAAAATACGACATGTATTGCAAGAAATTGCATTTCTATCCCGCAAAGTACAAATCTTTCACACAAGAACCCTGCTTTTCTCTTCAGAAATACGGTATTTTCTCCCAGAAATATGACATTTTCTCCCAGAAATTGCAGTTTTGTCCCAAGTAGATGACATTTCCTCCCAGAAATAACAATTTACTATCCAAAAACATGATATTTTCCCGCAGAAACATCCGTTTTCTATACAAAATAAGACATATTTTCCCAGGAACAACAGTTTTCTCCTCAAGAATACGACATCACCTCCCAGAAATGCCAGGTTTCTCCCAATATATACGGCCGTTTCAAACAGATAGGCCCGATTTCTCCCCAGGAATGTGACGTTTCCTCCCAGAAATACAAGTATTCTGTCCAAAAATAGGACATTTTCTCCCAGAAATACCAGATTTCTCTCTCAAAAAATGACATTTTCTGCCAGAAATACCCGTTTTCTCTCGGAAATATGACATCGTCTCCCAGAAATTGCAGTTTTCTCCTCAAAAATTTGACGCTTTCTGCCAGAAATAGCAGTTTTCTACAAAAAATACGACATGTATTGCAAGAAATTGCAGTTCTATCCCGCAAAGTACAAATCTTTCACACAAGAACCCTGCTTTTCTCTTCAGAAATACGGTATTTTCTCCCAGAAATATGACATTTTCTCCCAGAAATTGCAGTTTTGTCCCAAGTAGATGACATTTCCTCCCAGAAATAACAATTTACTGTCCAAAAACATGATATTTTCCCGCAGAAACATCCGTTTTCTATACAAAATATGACATATTTTCCCAGGAACAACAGTTTTCTCCTCAAGAATACGACATCACCTCCCAGAAATGCCCGGTTTCTCCCAAAACATACGGCCGTTTCAAACAGGTGGGCCCGTTTTCTCCCCAAGAATATGACGTTTCCTCCCAGAAATACAAGTATTCTGTCCAAAAATAGGACATTTTCTCCCAGAAATACCAGATTTCTCTCTCAAAAAATGACATCTTCTGCCTGAAATACCCGTTTTCTCTCGGAAATACGACATCGTCTCCCAGAAACTGCAGTTTTCTCCTCAAAAATTTGACGCTTTCTGCCAGAATTAGCAGTTTTCTACAAAAAATACGACATGTATTGCAAGAAATTGCATTTCTATCCCCCAAAGTACAAATCTTTCACACAAGAACACCGCTTTTCTCTTCAGAAATACGGTATTTTCTCCCAGAAATATGACATTTTCTCCCAGAAATTGCAGTTTTGTCCCAAGTAGATTACATTTCCTCCCAGAAATAACAATTTACTATCCAAAAACATGATATTTTCCCCCAGAAACATCCGTTTTCTATACAAAATATGACATATTTTCCCAGGAACAACAGTTTTCTCCTCAAGAATACAACATCACCTCCCAGAAATGCCCGGTTTCTCCCAAAACATACAGCCGTTTCAAACAGGTGGGCCCGTTTTCACCCCAAGAATATGACGTTTCCTCCCAGAAATACAAGTATTCTGTCCAAAAATAGGACATTTTCTCCCAGAAATACCAGATTTCTCTCTCAAAAAATGACATCTTCTGCCTGAAATACCCGTTTTCTCTCGGAAATACGACATCGTCTCCCAGAAATTGCAGTTTTCTCCTCAAAAATTTGACGCTTTCTGCCAGAAATAGCAGTTTTCTACAAAAAATACGACATGTATTGCAATAAATTGCAGTTCTCTCACCAAAAGTACAAATCTTTCACACAAGAACACCTCCTTTCTCTGCAGAAATACGATATTTTCTCCCAGAAATATGACATTTTCTCCCAGAAATTGCAGTTTTGTCCCAAGTAGATGACATTTCCTCCCAGAAATAACAATTTACTATCCAAAAACATGATATTTTCCCGCAGAAACATCCGTTTTCTATACAAAATATGACATATTTTCCCAGGAACAACAGTTTTCTCCTCAAGAATACGACATCACCTCCCAGAAATGCCCCGTTTCTCCCAAAATATACAGCCGTTTCAAACAGATGGGCCCGTTTTCTCCCCAAGAATATGACGTTTCCTCCCAGAAATACAAGTATTCTGTCCAAAAATAGGACATTTTCTCCCAGAAATACCAGATTTCTCTCTCAAAAAATGACATCTTCTGCCAGAAATACCCATTTTCTCTCGGAAATATGACATCGTCTCCCAGAAATTGCAGTTTTCTCCTAAAAATTTGACGCTTTCTGCCAGAAATAGCAGTTTTCTACAAAAAATACGACATGTATTGCAAGAAATTGCAGTTCTATCCCGCAAAGTACAATACTTTCACACAAGAACACTGCTTTTCTCTTCAGAAATACGGTATTTTCTCCCAGAAATATGACATTTTCTCCCAGAAATTGCAGTTTTGTCCCAAGTAGATGACATTTCCTCCCAGAAATACCAATTTACTATCCAAAAACATGATATTTTCCCCCAGAAACATCCGTTTTCTATACAAAATATGACATATTTTCCCAGGAACAACAGTTTTCTCCTCAAGAATACGACATCACCTCCCAGAAATGCCAGGTTTCTCCCAAAACATACGGCCGTTTCAAACAGGTGGGCCCGTTTTCACCCCAAGAATATGACGTTTCCTCCCAGAAATACAAGTATTCTGTCCAAAAATAGGACATTTTCTCCCAGAAATACCAGATTTCTCTCTCAAAAAATGACATCTTCTGCCTGAAATACCCGTTTTCTCTCGGAAATACGACATCGTCTCCCAGAAACTGCAGTTTTCTCCTCAAAAATTTGACGCTTTCTGCCAGAATTAGCAGTTTTCTACAAAAAATACGACATGTATTGCAAGAAATTGCATTTCTATCCCCCAAAGTACAAATCTTTCACACAAGAACACCGCTTTTCTCTTCAGAAATACGGTATTTTCTCCCAGAAATATGACATTTTCTCCCAGAAATTGCAGTTTTATCCCAAGTAGATGACATTTCCTCCCAGAAATACCAATTTACTATCCAAAAACATGATATTTTCCCCCAGAAACATCCGTTTTCTATACAAAATAAGACATATTTTCCCAGGAACAACAGTTTTCTCCTCAAGAATACAACATCACCTCCCAGAAATGCCCGGTTTCTCCCAAAACATACAGCCGTTTCAAACAGGTGGGCCCGTTTTCACCCCAAGAATATGACGTTTCCTCCCAGAAATACAAGTATTCTGTCCAAAAATAGGACATTTTCTCCCAGAAATACCAGATTTCTCTCTCAAAATATGACATCTTCTGCCTGAAATACCCGTTTTCTCTCGGAAATATGACATCGTCTCCCAGAAATTGCAGTTTTCTCCTCAAAAATTTGACGCTTTCTGCCAGAAATAGCAGTTTTCTACAAAAAATATGACATTTATTGCAATAAATTGCAGTTCTCTCACCAAAAGTACAAATCTTTCACACAAGAACACCTCTTTTCTCTGCAGAAATACGATATTTTCTCCCAGAAATATGACATTTTCTCCCAGAAATTGCAGTTTTGTCCCAAGTAGATGACATTTCCTCCCAGAAATAACAATTTACTATCCAAAAACATGATATTTTCCCGCAGAAACATCCGTTTTCTATACAAAATATGACATATTTTCCCAGGAACAACAGTTTTCTCCTCAAGAATACGACATCACCTCCCAGAAATGCCCCGTTTCTCCCAAAATATACAGCCGTTTCAAACAGATGGGCCCGTTTTCTCCCCAAGAATATGACGTTTCCTCCCCGAAATACAAGTATTCTGTCCAAAAATAGGACATTTTCTCCCAGAAATACCAGATTTCTCTCTCAAAAAATGACATCTTCTGCCAGAAATACCCATTTTCTCTCGGAAATATGACATCGTCTCCCAGAAATTGCAGTTTTCTCCTAAAAATTTGACACTTTCTGCCAGAAATAGCAGTTTTCTACAAAAAATACGACATGTATTGCAAGAAATTGCAGTTCTATCCCGCAAAGTACAAATCTTTCACACAAGAACACTGCTTTTCTCTTCAGAAATACGGTATTTTCTCCCAGAAATATGACATTTTCTCCCAGAAATTGCAGTTTTGTCCCAAGTAGATGACATTTCCTCCCAGAAATAACAATTTACTATCCAAAAACATGATATTTTCCCCCAGAAACATCCGTTTTCTATACAAAATATGACATATTTTCCCAGGAACAACAGTTTTCTCCTCAAGAATACGACATCACCTCCCAGAAATGCCCGGTTTCTCCCAAAATATACGGTCGTTTCAAACAGATAGGCCCGTTTTCTCCCCAAGAATATGACGTTTCCTCCCAGAAATACAAGTATTCTGTCCAAAAATAGGACATTTTCTCCCAGAAATACCAGATTTCTCTCTCAAAAAATGACATCTTCTGCCAGAAATACCCGTTTTCTCTCGGAAATACGACATCGTCTCCCAGAAACTGCAGTTTTCTCCTCAAAAATTTGACGCTTTCTGCCAGAAATAGCAGTTTTCTACAAAAAATATGACATTTATTGCAAGAAATTGCAGTTCTCTCACCAAAAGTACAAATCTTTCACACAAGAACACTGCTTTTCTCTTCAGAAATACGGTATTTTCTCCCAGAAATATGACATTTTCTCCCAGAAATTGCAGTTTTGTCCCAAGTTGATGACATTTCCTCCCAGAAATACCAATATACTACCCAAATTGATGGTATTTTCCCCCAGAAACATCCGTTTTCTATACAAAATATGAGATATTTTCCCAGGAACAACAGTTTTCTCCTCAAGAATACGACATCACCTCCCAGAAATGCCAGGTTTCTCCCAAAACATTCGGCCGTTTCAAACAGATAGGCCCGTTTTCTCCCCAAGAATATGACGTTTCCTCCCAGAAATACAAGTATTCTGTCCAAAAATAGGACATTTTCTCCCAGAAATACCAGATTTCTCTCTCAAAAAATGACATCTTCTGCCTGAAATACCCGTTTTCTCTCGGAAATACGACATCGTCTCCCAGAAACTGCAGTTTTCTCCTCAAAAATTTGACGCTTTCTGCCAGAAATAGCAGTTTTCTACAAAAAATACGACATGTATTGCAAGAAATTGCAGTTCTATCCCGCAAAGTACAAATCTTTCACACAAGAACACTGCTTTTCTCTTCAGAAATACGGTATTTTCTCCCAGAAATATGACATTTTCTCACAGAAATTGCAGTTTTGTCCCAAGTAGATTACATTTCCTCCCAGAAATAACAATTTACTATCCAAAAACATGATATTTTCCCCCAGAAACATCCGTTTTCTATACAAAATATGACATATTTTCCCAGGAACAACAGTTTTCTCCTCAAGAATATGACATCACCTCCCAGAAATGCCCGGTTTCTCCCAAAATATACGGTCGTTTCAAACAGATGGGCCCGTTTTCTCCCCAAGAATATGACGTTTCCTCCCAGAAATACAAGTATTCTGTCCAAAAATAGGACATTTTCTCCCAGAAATACCAGATTTCTCTCTCAAAAAATGACATCTTCTGCCTGAAATACCCGTTTTCTCTCGGAAATACGACATCGTCTCCCAGAAACTGCAGTTTTCTCCTCAAAAATTTGACGCTTTCTGCCAGAAATAGCAGTTTTCTACAAAAAATATGACATTTATTGCAAGAAATTGCAGTTCTCTCACCAAAAGTACAAATCTTTCACACAAGAACACCGCTTTTCTCTTCAGAAATACGGTATTTTCTCCCAGAAATATGACATTTTCTCCCAGAAATTGCAGTTTTGTCCCAAGTAGATGACATTTCCTCCCAGAAATACCAATTTACTACCCAAATTGATGGTATTTTCCCCCAGAAACATCCGTTTTCTATACAAAATATGACATATTTTCCCAGGAACAACAGTTTTCTCCTCAAGAATACAACATCACCTCCCAGAAAAGCCCGGATTCTACTAAAACATTCGGCCGTTTCAAACAGATGGGCCCGATTTCTCCCCAAGAATATGACGTTTCCTCCCAGAAATACAAGTATTCTGTCCAAAAATAGGACATTTTCTCCCAGAAATACCAGATTTCTCTCTCAAAAAATGACATCTTCTGCCAGAAATACCCGTTTTCTCTCAGAAATATGACATCGTCTCCCAGAAATTGCAGTTTTCTCCTCAAAAATTTGACGCTTTCTGCCAGAAATAGCAGTTTTCTACAAAAAATACGACATGTACTGCAAGAAATTGCAGTTCTATCCCGCAAAGTACAAATCTTTCACACAAGAACACCGCTTTTCTCTTCAGAAATACGGTATTTTCTCCCAGAAATATGACATTTTCTCCCAGAAATTGCAGTTTTGTCCCAAGTAGATGACATTTCCTCCCAGAAATACCAATTTACTACCCAAATTGATGGTATTTTCCCCCAGAAACATCCGTTTTCTATACAAAATATGACATATTTTCCCAGGAACAACAGTTTTCTCCTCAAGAATACGACATCACCTCCCAGAAATGCCAGGTTTCTCCCAAAATATACGGCCGTTTCAAACAGATGGGCCCGTTTTCTCCCCAAGAATATGACGTTTCCTCCCAGAAATACAAGTATTCTGTCCAAAAATAGGACATTTTCTCCCAGAAATACCAGATTTCTCTCTCAAAAAATGACATCTTCTGCCTGAAATACCCGTTTTCTCTCGGAAATACGACATCGTCTCCCAGAAATTGCAGTTTTCTCCTCAAAAATTTGACGCTTTCTGCCAGAAATAGCTGTTTTCTACAAAAAATACGACATGTATTGCAAGAAATTGCAGTTCTATCCCGCAAAGTACAAATCTTTCACACAAGAACACCGCTTTTCTCTTCAGAAATACGGTATTTTCTCCCAGAAATATGACATTTTCTCCCAGAAATTGCAGTTTTGTCCCAAGTAGATGACATTTCCTCCCAGAAATACCAATTTACTACCCAAATTGATGGTATTTTCCCCCAGAAACATCCGTTTTCTATAAAAAATATGACATATTTTCCCAGGAACAACAGTTTTCTCCTCAAGAATACAACATCACCTCCCAGAAAAGCCCGGATTCTCCCAAAACATACGGCCGTTTCAAACGGGTGGGCCCGTTTTCTCCCCAAGAATATGACGTTTCCTCCCAGAAATACAAGTATTCTGTCCAAAAATAGGACATTTTCTCCCAGAAATACCAGATTTCTCTCTCAAAAAATGACATCTTCTGCCAGAAATACCCATTTTCTCTCGGAAATATGACATCGTCTCCCAGAAATTGCAGTTTTCTCCTAAAAATTTGACACTTTCTGCCAGAAATAGCAGTTTTCTACAAAAAATACGACATGTATTGCAAGAAATTGCAGTTCTCTCACCAAAAGTACAAATCTTTCACACAAGAACACCGCTTTTCTCTTCAGAAATACGGTATTTTCTCCCAGAAATATGACATTTTCTCCCAGAAATTGCAGTTTTGTCCCAAGTAGATGACATTTCCTCCCAGAAATACCAATATACTACCCAAAAACATGATATTTTCCCCCAGAAACATCCGTTTTCTATACAAAATAAGACATATTTTCCCAGGAACAACAGTTTTCTCCTCAAGAATACGACATCACCTCCCAGAAATGCCAGGTTTCTCCCAAAATATACGGCCGTTTCAAACAGATGGGCCCGATTTCTCCCCAGGAATGTGACGTTTCCTCCCAGAAATACAAGTATTCTGTCCAAAAATAGGACATTTTCTCCCAGAAATACCAGATTTCTCTCTCAAAAAATGACATCTTCTGCCTGAAATACCCGTTTTCTCTCGGAAATACGACATCGTCTCCCAGAAACTGCAGTTTTCTCCTCAAAAATTTGACGCTTTCTGCCAGAAATAGCAGTTTTCTACAAAAAATATGACATTTATTGCAAGAAATTGCAGTTCTCTCACCAAAAGTACAAATCTTTCACACAAGAACACCTCTTTTCTCTGCAGAAATACGATATTTTCTCTCAGAAATATGACATTTTCTCCCAGAAATTGCAGTTTTGTCCCAAGTAGATGACATTTCCTCCCAGAAATACCAATTTACTACCCAAATTGATGGTATTTTCCCGCAGAAACATCCGTTTTCTATACAAAATATGACATATTTTCCCAGGAACAACAGTTTTCTCCTCAAGAATACGACATCACCTCCCAGAAATGCCAGGTTTCTCCCAAAATATACGGTCGTTTCAAACAGATGGGCCCGTTTTCTCCCCAAGAATATGACGTTTCCTCCCAGAAATACAAGTATTCTGTCCAAAAATAGGACATTTTCTCCCAGAAATACCAGATTTCTCTCTCAAAAAATGACATCTTCTGCCTGAAATACCCGTTTTCTCTCGGAAATACGACATCGTCTCCCAGAAATTGCAGTTTTCTCCTCAAAAATTTGACGCTTTCTGCCAGAAATAGCAGTTTTCTACAAAAAATACGACATGTATTGCAAGAAATTGCAGTTCTATCCCGCAAAGTACAAATCTTTCACACAAGAACACCGCTTTTCTCTTCAGAAATACGGTATTTTCTCCCAGAAATATGACATTTTCTCCCAGAAATTGCAGTTTTGTCCCAAGTAGATGACATTTCCTCCCAGAAATACCAATTTACTACCCAAATTGATGGTATTTTCCCCCAGAAACATCCGTTTTCTATAAAAAATATGACATATTTTCCCAGGAACAACAGTTTTCTCCTCAAGAATACAACATCACCTCCCAGAAAAGCCCGGATTCTCCCAAAACATACGGCCGTTTCAAACGGGTGGGCCCGTTTTCTCCCCAAGAATATGACGTTTCCTCCCAGAAATACAAGTATTCTGTCCAAAAATAGGACATTTTCTCCCAGAAATACCAGATTTCTCTCTCAAAAAATGACATCTTCTGCCAGAAATACCCATTTTCTCTCGGAAATATGACATCGTCTCCCAGAAATTGCAGTTTTCTCCTAAAAATTTGACACTTTCTGCCAGAAATAGCAGTTTTCTACAAAAAATACGACATGTATTGCAAGAAATTGCAGTTCTCTCACCAAAAGTACAAATCTTTCACACAAGAACACCGCTTTTCTCTTCAGAAATACGGTATTTTCTCCCAGAAATATGACATTTTCTCCCAGAAATTGCAGTTTTGTCCCAAGTAGATGACATTTCCTCCCAGAAATACCAATATACTACCCAAAAACATGATATTTTCCCCCAGAAACATCCGTTTTCTATACAAAATAAGACATATTTTCCCAGGAACAACAGTTTTCTCCTCAAGAATACGACATCACCTCCCAGAAATGCCAGGTTTCTCCCAAAATATACGGCCGTTTCAAACAGATGGGCCCGATTTCTCCCCAGGAATGTGACGTTTCCTCCCAGAAATACAAGTATTCTGTCCAAAAATAGGACATTTTCTCCCAGAAATACCAGATTTCTCTCTCAAAAAATGACATCTTCTGCCTGAAATACCCGTTTTCTCTCGGAAATACGACATCGTCTCCCAGAAACTGCAGTTTTCTCCTCAAAAATTTGACGCTTTCTGCCAGAAATAGCAGTTTTCTACAAAAAATATGACATTTATTGCAAGAAATTGCAGTTCTCTCACCAAAAGTACAAATCTTTCACACAAGAACACCTCTTTTCTCTGCAGAAATACGATATTTTCTCTCAGAAATATGACATTTTCTCCCAGAAATTGCAGTTTTGTCCCAAGTAGATGACATTTCCTCCCAGAAATACCAATTTACTACCCAAATTGATGGTATTTTCCCGCAGAAACATCCGTTTTCTATACAAAATATGACATATTTTCCCAGGAACAACAGTTTTCTCCTCAAGAATACGACATCACCTCCCAGAAATGCCAGGTTTCTCCCAAAATATACGGTCGTTTCAAACAGATGGGCCCGTTTTCTCCCCAAGAATATGACGTTTCCTCCCAGAAATACAAGTATTCTGTCCAAAAATAGGACATTTTCTCCCAGAAATACCAGATTTCTCTCTCAAAAAATGACATCTTCTGCCTGAAATACCCGTTTTCTCTCGGAAATACGACATCGTCTCCCAGAAATTGCAGTTTTCTCCTCAAAAATTTGACGCTTTCTGCCAGAAATAGCAGTTTTCTACAAAAAATACGACATGTATTGCAAGAAATTGCAGTTCTATCCCGCAAAGTACAAATCTTTCACACAAGAACACCGCTTTTCTCTTCAGAAATACGGTATTTTCTCCCAGAAATATGACATTTTCTCCCAGAAATTGCAGTTTTGTCCCAAGTAGATGACATTTCCTCCCAGAAATACCAATTTACTACCCAAATTGATGGTATTTTCCCCCAGAAACATCCGTTTTCTATAAAAAATATGACATATTTTCCCAGGAACAACAGTTTTCTCCTCAAGAATACGACATCACCTCCCAGAAATGCCAGGTTTCTCCCAAAATATACGGCCGTTTCAAACAGATGGGCCCGATTTCTCCCCAGGAATGTGACGTTTCCTCCCAGAAATACAAGTATTCTGTCCAAAAATAGGACATTTTCTCCCAGAAATACCAGATTTCTCTCTCAAAAAATGACATCTTCTGCCTGAAATACCCGTTTTCTCTCGGAAATACGACATCGTCTCCCAGAAACTGCAGTTTTCTCCTCAAAAATTTGACGCTTTCTGCCAGAAATAGCAGTTTTCTACAAAAAATATGACATTTATTGCAAGAAATTGCAGTTCTCTCACCAAAAGTACAAATCTTTCACACAAGAACACCTCTTTTCTCTGCAGAAATACGATATTTTCTCTCAGAAATATGACATTTTCTCCCAGAAATTGCAGTTTTGTCCCAAGTAGATGACATTTCCTCCCAGAAATACCAATTTACTACCCAAATTGATGGTATTTTCCCGCAGAAACATCCGTTTTCTATACAAAATATGACATATTTTCCCAGGAACAACAGTTACCTCCTCAAGAATACAACATCACCTCCCAGAAATGCCCGGTTTCTCCCAAAACATACGGCCCTTTCAAACAGATGGGCCCGTTTTCTCTCCAAGAATATGACGTTTCCTCCCAGAAATACGGTATTTTCTCCCAGAAATATGACATTTTCTCCCAGAAATACCAGATTTCTCTCTCAAAAAATGACATCTTCTGCCAGAAATACCCATTTTCTCTCGGAAATACGACATCGTCTCCCAGAAATTGCAGTTTTCTCCTAAAAATTTGACGCTTTCTGCCAGAAATAGCAGTTTTCTACAAAAAATACGACATGTATTGCAAGAAATAGCAGTTCTATCCCGCAAAGTACAAATCTTTCACACAAGAACACTGCTTTTCTCTTCAGAAATACGGTATTTTCTCCCAGAAATATGACATTTTCTCCCAGAAATTGCAGTTTTGTCCCAAGTAGATGACATTTCCTCCCAGAAATAACAATTTACTATCCAAAAACATGATATTTTCCCCCAGAAACATCCGTTTTCTATACAAAATATGACATATTTTCCCAGGAACAACAGTTTTCTCCTCAAGAATACAACATCACCTCCCAGAAATGCCCGGATTCTACTAAAACATTCGGCCGTTTCAAACAGATGGGCCCGATTTCTCCCCAAGAATATGACGTTTCCTCCCAGAAATACAAGTATTCTGTCCAAAAATAGGACATTTTCTCCAAGAAATACCAGATTTCTCTCTCAAAAAATGACATCTTCTGCCAGAAATACCCGTTTTCTCTCAGAAATATGACATCGTCTCCCAGAAATTGCAGTTTTCTCCTCAAAAATTTGACGCTTTCTGCCAGAAATAGCAGTTTTCTACAAAAAATACGACATGTACTGCAAGAAATTGCAGTTCTATCCCGCAAAGTACAAATCTTTCACACAAGAACATCGCTTTTCTCTTCAGAAATACGGTATTTTCTCCCAGAAATATGACATTTTCTCCCAGAAATTGCAGTTTTGTCCCAAGTTGATGACATTTCCTCCCAGAAATAACAATTTACTAACCAAATTGATGGTATTTTCCCCCAGAAACATCCGTTTTCTATACAAAATATGACATATTTTCCCAGGAACAACAGATTTCTCCTCAAGAATACGACATCACCTCCCAGAAATGCCCGGCTTCTCCCAAAACATTCGGCCGTTTCAAACAGATAGGCCCGTTTTCTCCCCAAGAATATGACGTTTCCTCCCAGAAATACAAGTATTCTGTCCAAAAATAGGACATTTTCTCCCAGAAATACCAGATTTCTCTCTCAAAAAATGACATCTTCTGCCTGAAATACCCGTTTTCTCTCGGAAATACGACATCGTCTCCCAGAAACTGCAGTTTTCTCCTCAAAAATTTGACGCTTTCTGCCAGAAATAGCAGTTTTCTACAAAAAATATGACATTTATTGCAAGAAATTGCAGTTATCTCACCAAAAGTACAAATCTTTCACACAAGAACACCGCTTTTCTCTTCAGAAATACGGTATTTTCTCCCAGAAATATGACATTTTCTCCCAGAAATTGCAGTTTTGTCCCAAGTAGATGACATTTCCTCCCAGAAATACCAATATACTACCCAAAAACATGATATTTTCCCGCAGAAACATCCGTTTTCTATACAAAATAAGACATATTTTCCCAGGAACAACAGTTTTCTCCTCAAGAATACGACATCACCTCCCAGAAATGCCAGGTTTCTCCCAAAATATACGGCCGTTTCAAACAGATGGGCCCGATTTCTCCCCAGGAATGTGACGTTTCCTCCCAGAAATACAAGTATTCTGTCCAAAAATAGGACATTTTCTCCCAGAAATACCAGATTTCTCTCTCAAAAAATGACATCTTCTGCCTGAAATACCCGTTTTCTCTCGGAAATACGACATCGTCTCCCAGAAACTGCAGTTTTCTCCTCAAAAATTTGACGCTTTCTGCCAGAAATAGCAGTTTTCTACAAAAAATACGACATGTATTGCAAGAAATTGCATTTCTATCCCGCAAAGTACAAATCTTTCACACAAGAACACCGCTTTTCTCTTCAGAAATACGGTATTTTCTCCCAGAAATATGACATTTTCTCCCAGAAATTGCAGTTTTGTCCCAAGTAGATGACATTTCCTCCCAGAAATACCAATTTACTATCCAAAAACATGATATTTTCCCCCAGAAACATCCGTTTTCTATACAAAATAAGACATATTTTCCCAGGAACAACAGTTTTCTCCTCAAGAATACGACATCACCTCCCAGAAATGCCAGGTTTCTCCCAAAATATACGGCCCATTCAAACAGATGGGCCCGTTTTCTCCCCAAGAATATGACGTTTCCTCCCAGAAATACAAGTATTCTGTCCAAAAATAGGACATTTTCTCCCAGAAATACCAGATTTCTCTCTCAAAAAATGACATTTTCTGCCAGAAATACCCATTTTCTCTCGGAAATATGACATCGTCTCCCAGAAATTGCAGTTTTCTCCTCAAAAATTTGACGCTTTCTGCCAGAAATAGCAGTTTTCTACAAAAAATACGACATGTATTGCAAGAAATTGCATTTCTATCCCCCAAAGTACAAATCTTTCACACAAGAACACCGCTTTTCTCTTCAGAAATACGGTATTTTCTCCCAGAAATATGACATTTTCTCCCAGAAATTGCAGTTTTGTCCCAAGTAGATGACATTTCCTCCCAGAAATACCAATTTACTACCCAAATTGATGGTATTTTCCCGCAGAAACATCCGTTTTCTATACAAAATATGACATATTTTCCCAGGAACAACAGTTATCTCCTCAAGAATACGACATCACCTCCCAGAAATGCCCGGCTTCTCCCAAAACATACGGCCCTTTCAAACAGATGGGCCCGTTTTCTCCCCAAGAATATGACGTTTCCTCCCAGAAATACGGTATTTTCTCCCAGAAATATGACATTTTCTCCCAGAAATTGCAGTTTTGTCCCAAGTAGATGACATTTCCTCCCAGAAATAACAATTTACTATCCAAAAACATGATATTTTCCCCCAGAAACATCCGTTTTCTATACAAAATATGACATATTTTCCCAGGAACAACAGTTTTCTCCTCAAGAATACGACATCACCTCCCAGAAATGCCCGGTTTCTCCCAAAATATACGGTCGTTTCAAACAGATAGGCCCGTTTTCTCCCCAAGAATATGACGTTTCCTCCCAGAAATACAAGTATTCTGTCCAAAAATAGGACATTTTCTCCCAGAAATACCAGATTTCTCTCTCAAAAAATGACATCTTCTGCCTGAAATACCCGTTTTCTCTCGGAAATACGACATCGTCTCCCAGAAACTGCAGTTTTCTCCTCAAAAATTTGATGCTTTCTGCCAGAAATAGCAGTTTTCTACAAAAAATATGACATTTATTGCAAGAAATTGCAGTTCTCTCACCAAAAGTACAAATCTTTCACACAAGAACACCGCTTTTCTCTTCAGAAATACGGTATTTTCTCCCAGAAATATGACATTTTCTCCCAGAAATTGCAGTTTTGTCCCAAGTAGATGACATTTCCTCCCAGAAATACCAATTTACTACCCAAATTGATGGTATTTTCCCGCAGAAACATCCGTTTTCTATACAAAATATGACATATTTTCCCAGGAACAACAGTTTTCTCCTCAAGAATACGACATCACCTCCCAGAAATGCCAGGTTTCTCCCAAAATATACGGCCCATTCAAACAGATGGGCCCGTTTTCTCCCCAAGAATATGACGTTTCCTCCCAGAAATACAAGTATTCTGTCCAAAAATAGGACATTTTCTCCCAGAAATACCAGATTTCTCTCTCAAAAAATGACATTTTCTGCCAGAAATACCCATTTTCTCTCGGAAATATGACATCGTCTCCCAGAAATTGCAGTTTTCTCCTCAAAAATTTGACGCTTTCTGCCAGAAATAGCAGTTTTCTACAAAAAATATGACATTTATTGCAAGAAATTGCAGTTCTCTCACCAAAAGTACAAATCTTTCACACAAGAACACCTCTTTTCTCTGCAGAAATACGATATTTTCTCTCAGAAATATGACATTTTCTCCCAGAAATTGCAGTTTTGTCCCAAGTAGATGACATTTCCTCCCAGAAATACCAATTTACTATCCAAAAACATGATATTTTCCCCCAGAAACATCCGTTTTCTACAAAATATATGACATATTTTCCCAGGAACAACAGTTTTCTCCTCAAGAATACGACATCACCTCCCAGAAATGCCAGGTTTCTCCCAAAATATACGGCCCTTTCAAACAGATGGGCCCGTTTTCTCCCCAAGAATATGACGTTTCCTCCCAGAAATACAAGTATTCTGTCCAAAAATAGGACATTTTCTCCAAGAAATACCAGATTTCTCTCTCAAAAAATGACATTTTCTGCCAGAAATACCCCTTTTCTCTCGGAAATATGACATCGTCTCCCAGAAATTGCAGTTTTCTCCTCAAAAATTTGACGCTTTCTGCCAGAAATAGCAGTTTTCTACAAAAAATACGACATGTATTGCAAGAAATTGCATTTCTATCCCGCAAAGTACAAATCTTTCACACAAGAACACCGCTTTTCTCTTCAGAAATACGGTATTTTCTCCCAGAAATATGACATTTTCTCCCAGAAATTGCAGTTTTGTCCCAAGTTGATGACATTTCCTCCCAGAAATAACAATTTACTAACCAAATTGATGGTATTTTCCCCCAGAAACATCCGTTTTCTATACAAAATATGACATATTTTCCCAGGAACAACAGTTTTCTCCTCAAGAATACAACATCACCTCCCAGAAATGCCAGGTTTCTCCCAAAATATACGGCCCATTCAAACAGATGGGCCCGTTTTCTCCCCAAGAATATGACGTTTCCTCCCAGAAATACAAGTATTCTGTCCAAAAATAGGACATTTTCTCCCAGAAATACCAGATTTCTCTCTCAAAAAATGACATTTTCTGCCAGAAATACCCATTTTCTCTCGGAAATATGACATCGTCTCCCAGAAATTGCAGTTTTCTCCTCAAAAATTTGACGCTTTCTGCCAGAAATAGCAGTTTTCTACAAAAAATACGACATGTATTGCAAGAAATTGCATTTCTATCCCGCAAAGTACAAATCTTTCACACAAGAACACCGCTTTTCTCTTCAGAAATACGGTATTTTCTCCCAGAAATATGACATTTTCTCCCAGAAATTGCAGTTTTGTCCCAAGTAGATGACATTTCCTCCCAGAAATACCAATTTACTACCCAAATTGATGGTATTTTCCCGCAGAAACATCCGTTTTCTATACAAAATATGACATATTTTCCCAGGAACAACAGTTATCTCCTCAAGAATACGACATCACCTCCCAGAAATGCCCGGCTTCTCCCAAAACATACGGCCCTTTCAAACAGATGGGCCCGTTTTCTCCCCAAGAATATGACGTTTCCTCCCAGAAATACGGTATTTTCTCCCAGAAATATGACATTTTCTCCCAGAAATTGCAGTTTTGTCCCAAGTAGATGACATTTCCTCCCAGAAATAACAATTTACTATCCAAAAACATGATATTTTCCCCCAGAAACATCCGTTTTCTATACAAAATATGACATATTTTCCCAGGAACAACAGTTTTCTCCTCAAGAATACGACATCACCTCCCAGAAATGCCCGGTTTCTCCCAAAATATACGGTCGTTTCAAACAGATAGGCCCGTTTTCTCCCCAAGAATATGACGTTTCCTCCCAGAAATACAAGTATTCTGTCCAAAAATAGGACATTTTCTCCCAGAAATACCAGATTTCTCTCTCAAAAAATGACATTTTCTGCCTGAAATACCCGTTTTCTCTCGGAAATACGACATCGTCTCCCAGAAACTGCAGTTTTCTCCTCAAAAATTTGATGCTTTCTGCCAGAAATAGCAGTTTTCTACAAAAAATATGACATTTATTGCAAGAAATTGCAGTTCTCTCACCAAAAGTACAAATCTTTCACACAAGAACCCTGCTTTTCTCTTCAGAAATACGGTATTTTCTCCCAGAAATATGACATTTTCTCCCAGAAATTGCAGTTTTGTCCCAAGTAGATGACATTTCCTCCCAGAAATACCAATTTACTATCCAAAAACATGATATTTTCCCCCAGAAACATCCGTTTTCTACAAAATATATGACATATTTTCCCAGGAACAACAGTTTTCTCCTCAAGAATACGACATCACCTCCCAGAAATGCCAGGTTTCTCCCAAAATATACGGCCCTTTCAAACAGATGGGCCCGTTTTCTCCCCAAGAATATGACGTTTCCTCCCAGAAATACAAGTATTCTGTCCAAAAATAGGACATTTTCTCCAAGAAATACCAGATTTCTCTCTCAAAAAATGACATTTTCTGCCAGAAATACCCGTTTTCTCTCGGAAATATGACATCGTCTCCCAGAAATTGCAGTTTTCTCCTCAAAAATTTGACGCTTTCTGCCAGAAATAGCAGTTTTCTACAAAAAATACGACATGTATTGCAAGAAATTGCATTTCTATCCCGCAAAGTACAAATCTTTCACACAAGAACCCTGCTTTTCTCTTCAGAAATACGGTATTTTCTCCCAGAAATATGACATTTTCTCCCAGAAATTGCAGTTTTGTCCCAAGTTGATGACATTTCCTCCCAGAAATAACAATTTACTAACCAAATTGATGCTATTTTCCCGCAGAAACATCCGTTTTCTATACAAAATATGACATATTTTCCCAGGAACAACAGTTTTCTCCTCAAGAATACGACATCACCTCCCAGAAATGCCAGGTTTCTCCCAAAATATACGGCCCATTCAAACAGATGGGCCCGTTTTCTCCCCAAGAATATGACGTTTCCTCCCAGAAATACGGTATTTTCTCCCAGAAATATGACATTTTCTCCCAGAAATTGCAGTTTTGTCCCAAGTAGATGACATTTCCTCCCAGAAATACCAATTTACTACCCAAATTGATGGTATTTTCCCGCAGAAACATCCGTTTTCTATACAAAATATGACATATTTTCCCAGGAACAACAGTTTTCTCCTCAAGAATACGACATCACCTCCCAGAAATGCCAGGTTTCTCCCAAAATATACGGCCCATTCAAACAGATGGGCCCGTTTTCTCCCCAAGAATATGACGTTTCCTCCCAGAAATACAAGTATTCTGTCCAAAAATAGGACATTTTCTCCCAGAAATACCAGATTTCTCTCTCAAAAAATGACATTTTCTGCCAGAAATACCCATTTTCTCTCGGAAATATGACATCGTCTCCCAGAAATTGCAGTTTTCTCCTCAAAAATTTGACGCTTTCTGCCAGAAATAGCAGTTTTCTACAAAAAATATGACATTTATTGCAAGAAATTGCAGTTCTCTCACCAAAAGTACAAATCTTTCACACAAGAACACCTCTTTTCTCTGCAGAAATACGATATTTTCTCTCAGAAATATGACATTTTCTCCCAGAAATTGCAGTTTTGTCCCAAGTAGATGACATTTCCTCCCAGAAATACCAATTTACTATCCAAAAACATGATATTTTCCCCCAGAAACATCCGTTTTCTACAAAATATATGACATATTTTCCCAGGAACAACAGTTTTCTCCTCAAGAATACGACATCACCTCCCAGAAATGCCAGGTTTCTCCCAAAATATACGGCCCTTTCAAACAGATGGGCCCGTTTTCTCCCCAAGAATATGACGTTTCCTCCCAGAAATACAAGTATTCTGTCCAAAAATAGGACATTTTCTCCAAGAAATACCAGATTTCTCTCTCAAAAAATGACATTTTCTGCCAGAAATACCCCTTTTCTCTCGGAAATATGACATCGTCTCCCAGAAATTGCAGTTTTCTCCTCAAAAATTTGACGCTTTCTGCCAGAAATAGCAGTTTTCTACAAAAAATACGACATGTATTGCAAGAAATTGCATTTCTATCCCGCAAAGTACAAATCTTTCACACAAGAACACCGCTTTTCTCTTCAGAAATACGGTATTTTCTCCCAGAAATATGACATTTTCTCCCAGAAATTGCAGTTTTGTCCCAAGTTGATGACATTTCCTCCCAGAAATAACAATTTACTAACCAAATTGATGGTATTTTCCCCCAGAAACATCCGTTTTCTATACAAAATATGACATATTTTCCCAGGAACAACAGTTTTCTCCTCAAGAATACAACATCACCTCCCAGAAATGCCAGGTTTCTCCCAAAATATACGGCCCATTCAAACAGATGGGCCCGTTTTCTCCCCAAGAATATGACGTTTCCTCCCAGAAATACAAGTATTCTGTCCAAAAATAGGACATTTTCTCCCAGAAATACCAGATTTCTCTCTCAAAAAATGACATTTTCTGCCAGAAATACCCATTTTCTCTCGGAAATATGACATCGTCTCCCAGAAATTGCAGTTTTCTCCTCAAAAATTTGACGCTTTCTGCCAGAAATAGCAGTTTTCTACAAAAAATACGACATGTATTGCAAGAAATTGCATTTCTATCCCGCAAAGTACAAATCTTTCACACAAGAACACCGCTTTTCTCTTCAGAAATACGGTATTTTCTCCCAGAAATATGACATTTTCTCCCAGAAATTGCAGTTTTGTCCCAAGTAGATGACATTTCCTCCCAGAAATACCAATTTACTACCCAAATTGATGGTATTTTCCCGCAGAAACATCCGTTTTCTATACAAAATATGACATATTTTCCCAGGAACAACAGTTATCTCCTCAAGAATACGACATCACCTCCCAGAAATGCCCGGCTTCTCCCAAAACATACGGCCCTTTCAAACAGATGGGCCCGTTTTCTCCCCAAGAATATGACGTTTCCTCCCAGAAATACGGTATTTTCTCCCAGAAATATGACATTTTCTCCCAGAAATTGCAGTTTTGTCCCAAGTAGATGACATTTCCTCCCAGAAATAACAATTTACTATCCAAAAACATGATATTTTCCCCCAGAAACATCCGTTTTCTATACAAAATATGACATATTTTCCCAGGAACAACAGTTTTCTCCTCAAGAATACGACATCACCTCCCAGAAATGCCCGGTTTCTCCCAAAATATACGGTCGTTTCAAACAGATAGGCCCGTTTTCTCCCCAAGAATATGACGTTTCCTCCCAGAAATACAAGTATTCTGTCCAAAAATAGGACATTTTCTCCCAGAAATACCAGATTTCTCTCTCAAAAAATGACATTTTCTGCCTGAAATACCCGTTTTCTCTCGGAAATACGACATCGTCTCCCAGAAACTGCAGTTTTCTCCTCAAAAATTTGATGCTTTCTGCCAGAAATAGCAGTTTTCTACAAAAAATATGACATTTATTGCAAGAAATTGCAGTTCTCTCACCAAAAGTACAAATCTTTCACACAAGAACCCTGCTTTTCTCTTCAGAAATACGGTATTTTCTCCCAGAAATATGACATTTTCTCCCAGAAATTGCAGTTTTGTCCCAAGTAGATGACATTTCCTCCCAGAAATACCAATTTACTATCCAAAAACATGATATTTTCCCCCAGAAACATCCGTTTTCTACAAAATATATGACATATTTTCCCAGGAACAACAGTTTTCTCCTCAAGAATACGACATCACCTCCCAGAAATGCCAGGTTTCTCCCAAAATATACGGCCCTTTCAAACAGATGGGCCCGTTTTCTCCCCAAGAATATGACGTTTCCTCCCAGAAATACGGTATTTTCTCCCAGAAATATGACATTTTCTCCCAGAAATACCAGATTTCTCTCTCAAAAAATGACATCTTCTGCCAGAAATACCCATTTTCTCTCGGAAATATGACATCGTCTCCCAGAAATTGCAGTTTTCTCCTAAAAATTTGACGCTTTCTGCCAGAAATAGCAGTTTTCTACAAAAAAATACGACATGTATTGCAAGAAATTGCAGTTCTATCCCGCAAAGTACAAATCATTCACACAAGAACACCGCTTTTCTCTTCAGAAATACGGTATTTTCTCCCAGAAATATGACATTTTCTCCCAGAAATTGCAGTTTTGTCCCAAGTTGATGACATTTCCTCCCAGAAATAACAATTTACTACCCAAATTGATGGTATTTTCCCGCAGAAACATCCGTTTTCTATACAAAATATGACATATTTTCCCAGGAACAACAGTTTTCTCCTCAAGAATACGACATCACCTCCCAGAAATGCCAGGTTTCTCCCAAAATATACGGCCCATTCAAACAGGTGGGCCCGTTTTCTCCCCAAGAATATGACGTTTCCTCCCAGAAATACAAGTATTCTGTCCAAAAATAGGACATTTTCTCCCAGAAATACCAGATTTCTCCCTCAAAAAATGACATTTTCTGCCAGAAATACCCATTTTCTCTCGGAAATATGACATCGTCTCCCAGAAATTGCAGTTTTCTCCTCAAAAATTTGACGCTTTCTGCCAGAAATAGCAGTTTTCTACAAAAAATACGACATGTATTGCAAGAAATTGCATTTCTATCCCGCAAAGTACAAATCTTTCACACAAGAACACCGCTTTTCTCTTCAGAAATACGGTATTTTCTCCCAGAAATATGACATTTTCTCCCAGAAATTGCAGTTTTGTCCCAAGTAGATGACATTTCCTCCCAGAAATACCAATTTACTATCCAAAAACATGATATTTTCCCGCAGAAACATCCGTTTTCTATACAAAATATGACATATTTTCCCAGGAACAACAGTTATCTCCTCAAGAATACAACATCACCTCCCAGAAATGCCCGGATTCTACTAAAACATTCGGCCGTTTCAAACAGATAGGCCCGTTTTCTCCCCAAGAATATGACGTTTCCTCCCAGAAATACAAGTATTCTGTCCAAAAATAGGACATTTTCTCCCAGAAATACCAGATTTCTCTCTCAAAAAATGACATCTTCTGCCAGAAATACCCATTTTCTCTCGGAAATATGACATCGTCTCCCAGAAATTGCAGTTTTCTCCTAAAAATTTGACGCTTTCTGCCAGAAATAGCAGTTTTCTACAAAAAATACGACATGTATTGCAAGAAATTGCAGTTCTATCCCGCAAAGTACAAATCTTTCACACAAGAACACTGCTTTTCTCTTCAGAAATACGGTATTTTCTCCCAGAAATATGACATTTTCTCCAAGAAATTGCAGTTTTGTCCCAAGTAGATGACATTTCCTCCCAGAAATACCAATTTACTATCCAAAAACATGATATTTTCCCGCAGAAACATCCGTTTTCTATACAAAATATGACATATTTTCCCAGGAACAACAGTTTTCTCCTCAAGAATACGACATCACCTCCCAGAAATGCCCGGTTTCTCCCAAAATATACGGTCGTTTCAAACAGATAGGCCCGTTTTCTCCCCAAGAATATGACGTTTCCTCCCAGAAATACAAGTATTCTGTCCAAAAATAGGACATTTTCTCCCAGAAATACCAGATTTCTCTCTCAAAAAATGACATCTTCTGCCTGAAATACCCGTTTTCTCTCGGAAATACGACATCGTCTCCCAGAAACTGCAGTTTTTCTCCTCAAAAATTTGATGCTTTCTGCCAGAAATAGCAGTTTTCTACAAAAAATATGACATTTATTGCAAGAAATTGCAGTTCTCTCACCAAAAGTACAAATCTTTCACACAAGAACACCGCTTTTCTCTTCAGAAATACGATATTTTCTCCCAGAAATATGACATTTTCTCCCAGAAATTGCAGTTTTGTCCCAAGTAGATGACATTTCCTCCCAGAAATACCAATTTACTACCCAAAAACATGATATTTTCCCCCAGAAACATCCGTTTTCTATACAAAATAAGACATATTTTCCCAGGAACAACAGTTTTCTCCTCAAGAATACCACATCACCTCCCAGAAATGCCCGGTTTCTCCCAAAATATACGGCCCTTTCAAACAGATGGGCCCGTTTTCTCCCCAAGAATATGACGTTTCCTCCCAGAAATACAAGTATTCTGTCCAAAAATAGGACATTTTCTCCAAGAAATACCAGATTTCTCTCTCAAAAAATGACATTTTCTGCCAGAAATACCCCTTTTCTCTCGGAAATATGACATCGTCTCCCAGAAATTGCAGTTTTCTCCTCAAAAATTTGACGCTTTCTGCCAGAAATAGCAGTTTTCTACAAAAAATACGACATGTATTGCAAGAAATTGCATTTCTATCCCGCAAAGTACAAATCTTTCACACAAGAACACCGCTTTTCTCTTCAGAAATACGGTATTTTCTCCCAGAAATATGACATTTTCTCCCAGAAATTGCAGTTTTGTCCCAAGTTGATGACATTTCCTCCCAGAAATAACAATTTACTAACCAAATTGATGCTATTTTCCCGCAGAAACATCCGTTTTCTATACAAAATATGACATATTTTCCCAGGAACAACAGTTTTCTCCTCAAGAATACGACATCACCTCCCAGAAATGCCAGGTTTCTCCCAAAATATACGGCCCATTCAAACAGATGGGCCCGTTTTCTCCCCAAGAATATGACGTTTCCTCCCAGAAATACAAGTATTCTGTCCAAAAATAGGACATTTTCTCCCAGAAATACCAGATTTCTCTCTCAAAAAATGACATTTTCTGCCAGAAATACCCATTTTCTCTCGGAAATATGACATCGTCTCCCAGAAATTGCAGTTTTCTCCTCAAAAATTTGACGCTTTCTGCCAGAAATAGCAGTTTTCTACAAAAAATACGACATGTATTGCAAGAAATTGCATTTCTATCCCGCAAAGTACAAATCTTTCACACAAGAACACCGCTTTTCTCTTCAGAAATACGGTATTTTCTCCCAGAAATATGACATTTTCTCCCAGAAATTGCAGTTTTGTCCCAAGTAGATGACATTTCCTCCCAGAAATACCAATTTACTATCCAAAAACATGATATTTTCCCCCAGAAACATCCGTTTTCTATACAAAATATGAGATATTTTCCCAGGAACAACAGTTATCTCCTCAAGAATACGACATCACCTCCCAGAAATGCCCGGCTTCTCCCAAAACATACGGCCCTTTCAAACAGATGGGCCCGTTTTCTCCCCAAGAATATGACGTTTCCTCCCAGAAATACGGTATTTTCTCCCAGAAATATGACATTTTCTCCAAGAAATACCAGATTTCTCCCTCAAAAAATGACATCTTCTGCCAGAAATACCCATTTTCTCTCGGAAATATGACATCGTCTCCCAGAAATTGCAGTTTTCTCCTAAAAATTTGACGCTTTCTGCCAGAAATAGCAGTTTTCTACAAAAAATACGACATGTATTGCAAGAAATTGCAGTTCTATCCCGCAAAGTACAAATCTTTCACACAAGAACACTGCTTTTCTCTTCAGAAATACGGTATTTTCTCCCAGAAATATGACATTTTCTCCCAGAAATTGCAGTTTTGTCCCAAGTAGATGACATTTCCTCCCAGAAATAACAATTTACTATCCAAAAACATGATATTTTCCCCCAGAAACATCCGTTTTCTATACAAAATATGACATATTTTCCCAGGAACAACAGTTTTCTCCTCAAGAATACGACATCACCTCCCAGAAATGCCCGGTTTCTCCCAAAATATACGGTCGTTTCAAACAGATAGGCCCGTTTTCTCCCCAAGAATATGACGTTTCCTCCCAGAAATACAAGTATTCTGTCCAAAAATAGGACATTTTCTCCCAGAAATACCAGATTTCTCTCTCAAAAAATGACATTTTCTGCCAGAAATACCCGTTTTCTCTCGGAAATACGACATAGTCTCCCAGAAACTGCAGTTTTCTCCTCAAAAATTTGATGCTTTCTGCCAGAAATAGCAGTTTTCTACAAAAAACACGACATGTATTGCAAGAAATTGCAGTTCTCTCACCAAAAGTACAAATCTTTCACACAAGAACACCGCTTTTCTCTTCAGAAATACGGTATTTTCTCCCAGAAATATGACATTTTCTCCCAGAAATTGCAGTTTTGTCCCAAGTAGATGACATTTCCTCCCAGAAATACCAATTTACTATCCAAAAACATGATATTTTCCCCCAGAAACATCCGTTTTCTATACAAAATATGAGATATTTTCCCAGGAACAACAGTTATCTCCTCAAGAATACAACATCACCTCCCAGAAATGCCAGGTTTCTCCCAAAACATACGGCCGTTTCAAACAGGTGGGCCCGTTTTCTCCCCAAGAATATGACGTTTCCTCCCAGAAATACAAGTATTCTGTCCAAAAATAGGACATTTTCTCCCAGAAATACCAGATTTCTCTCTCAAAAAATGACATCTTCTGCCAGAAATACCCATTTTCTCTCGGAAATATGACATCGTCTCCCAGAAATTGCAGTTTTCTCCTAAAAATTTGACGCTTTCTGCCAGAAATAGCAGTTTTCTACAAAAAATATGACATGTACTGCAAGAAATTGCATTTCTATCCCGCAAAGTACAAATCTTTCACACAAGAACACCGCTTTTCTCTTCAGAAATACGGTATTTTCTCCCAGAAATATGACATTTTCTCCCAGAAATTGCAGTTTTGTCCCAAGTAGATGACATTTCCTCCCAGAAATACCAATTTACTACCCAAAAACATGATATTTTCCCCCAGAAACATCCGTTTTCTACAAAATATATGACATATTTTCCCAGGAACAACAGTTTTCTCCTCAAGAATACGACATCACCTCCCAGAAATGCCAGGTTTCTCCCAAAATATACGGCCCTTTCAAACAGATGGGCCCATTTTCTCCCCAAGAATATGACGTTTCCTCCCAGAAATACAAGTATTCTGTCCAAAAATAGGACATTTTCTCCAAGAAATACCAGATTTCTCTCTCAAAAAATGACATTTTCTGCCAGAAATACCCGTTTTCTCTCGGAAATATGACATCGTCTCCCAGAAATTGCAGTTTTCTCCTCAAAAATTTGACGCTTTCTGCCAGAAATAGCAGTTTTCTACAAAAAACACGACATGTATTGCAAGAAATTGCAGTTCTATCCCGCAAAGTACAAATCTTTCACACAAGAACACTGCTTTTCTCTTCAGAAATACGGTATTTTCTCCCAGAAATATGACATTTTCTCCCAGAAATTGCAGTTTTGTCCCAAGTAGATGACATTTCCTCCCAGAAATAACAATTTACTATCCAAAAACATGATATTTTCCCCCAGAAACATCCGTTTTCTATACAAAATATGACATATTTTCCCAGGAACAACAGTTATCTCCTCAAGAATACAACATCACCTCCCAGAAATGCCAGGTTTCTCCCAAAACATACGGCCGTTTCAAACAGATGGGCCCGTTTTCTCCCCAAGAATATGACGTTTCCTCCCAGAAATACAAGTATTCTGTCCAAAAATAGGACATTTTCTCCCAGAAATACCAGATTTCTCTCTCAAAAAATGACATCTTCTGCCAGAAATACCCATTTTCTCTCGGAAATATGACATCGTCTCCCAGAAATTGCAGTTTTCTCCTAAAAATTTGACGCTTTCTGCCAGAAATAGCAGTTTTCTACAAAAAATACGACATGTATTGCAAGAAATTGCATTTCTATCCCGCAAAGTACAAATCTTTCACACAAGAACACCGCTTTTCTCTTCAGAAATACGGTATTTTCTCCCAGAAATATGACATTTTCTCCCAGAAATTGCAGTTTTGTCCCAAGTTGATGACATTTCCTCCCAGAAATAACAATTTACTAACCAAATTGATGCTATTTTCCCGCAGAAACATCCGTTTTCTATACAAAATATGACATATTTTCCCAGGAACAACAGTTATCTCCTCAAGAATACGACATCACCTCCCAGAAATGCCCGGATTCTACTAAAACATTCGGCCGTTTCAAACAGATAGGCCCGTTTTCTCCCCAAGAATATGACGTTTCCTCCCAGAAATACAAGTATTCTGTCCAAAAATAGGACATTTTCTCCAAGAAATACCAGATTTCTCTCTCAAAAAATGACATCTTCTGCCAGAAATACCCGTTTTCTCTCAGAAATATGACATCGTCTCCCAGAAATTGCAGTTTTCTCCTCAAAAATTTGACGCTTTCTGCCAGAAATAGCAGTTTTCTACAAAAAATACGACATGTACTGCAAGAAATTGCATTTCTATCCCGCAAAGTACAAATCTTTCACACAAGAACACCGCTTTTCTCTTCAGAAATACGGTATTTTCTCCCAGAAATATGACATTTTCTCCCAGAAATTGCAGTTTTGTCCCAAGTAGATGACATTTCCTCCCAGAAATACCAATTTACTACCCAAATTGATGGTATTTTCCCGCAGAAACATCCGTTTTCTATACAAAATATGACATATTTTCCCAGGAACAACAGTTTTCTCCTCAAGAATACAACATCACCTCCCAGAAAAGCCCGGATTCTACTAAAACATTCGGCCGTTTCAAACAGATGGGCCCGATTTCTCCCCAAGAATATGACGTTTCCTCCCAGAAATACAAGTATTCTGTCCAAAAATAGGACATTTTCTCCCAGAAATACCAGATTTCTCTCTCAAAAAATGACATTTTCTGCCAGAAATACCCATTTTCTCTCGGAAATATGACATCGTCTCCCAGAAATTGCAGTTTTCTCCTCAAAAATTTGACGCTTTCTGCCAGAAATAGCAGTTTTCTACAAAAAATATGACATTTATTGCAAGAAATTGCAGTTCTCTCACCAAAAGTACAAATCTTTCACACAAGAACACCTCTTTTCTCTGCAGAAATACGATATTTTCTCTCAGAAATATGACATTTTCTCCCAGAAATTGCAGTTTTGTCCCAAGTAGATGACATTTCCTCCCAGAAATACCAATTTACTATCCAAAAACATGATATTTTCCCCCAGAAACATCCGTTTTCTACAAAATATATGACATATTTTCCCAGGAACAACAGTTTTCTCCTCAAGAATACGACATCACCTCCCAGAAATGCCAGGTTTCTCCCATAATATACGGCCCTTTCAAACAGATGGGCCAGTTTTCTCCCCAAGAATATGACGTTTCCTCCCAGAAATACAAGTATTCTGTCCAAAAATAGGACATTTTCTCCAAGAAATACCAGATTTCTCTCTCAAAAAATGACATTTTCTGCCAGAAATACCCCTTTTCTCTCGGAAATATGACATCGTCTCCCAGAAATTGCAGTTTTCTCCTCAAAAATTTGACGCTTTCTGCCAGAAATAGCAGTTTTCTACAAAAAATACGACATGTATTGCAAGAAATTGCATTTCTATCCCGCAAAGTACAAATCTTTCACACAAGAACACCGCTTTTCTCTTCAGAAATACGGTATTTTCTCCCAGAAATATGACATTTTCTCCCAGAAATTGCAGTTTTGTCCCAAGTAGATGACATTTCCTCCCAGAAATAACAATTTACTAACCAAATTGATGCTATTTTCCCGCAGAAACATCCGTTTTCTATACAAAATATGACATATTTTCCCAGGAACAACAGTTTTCTCCTCAAGAATACGACATCACCTCCCAGAAATGCCAGGTTTCTCCCAAAATATACGGCCCATTCAAACAGATGGGCCCGTTTTCTCCCCAAGAATATGACGTTTCCTCCCAGAAATACAAGTATTCTGTCCAAAAATAGGACATTTTCTCCAAGAAATACCAGATTTCTCTCTCAAAAAATGACATCTTCTGCCAGAAATACCCGTTTTCTCTCAGAAATATGACATCGTCTCCCAGAAATTGCAGTTTTCTCCTCAAAAATTTGACGCTTTCTGCCAGAAATAGCAGTTTTCTACAAAAAATACGACATGTACTGCAAGAAATTGCATTTCTATCCCGCAAAGTACAAATCTTTCACACAAGAACACCGCTTTTCTCTTCAGAAATACGGTATTTTCTCCCAGAAATATGACATTTTCTCCCAGAAATTGCAGTTTTGTCCCAAGTAGATGACATTTCCTCCCAGAAATACCAATTTACTACCCAAATTGATGGTATTTTCCCGCAGAAACATCCGTTTTCTATACAAAATATGACATATTTTCCCAGGAACAACAGTTTTCTCCTCAAGAATACAACATCACCTCCCAGAAAAGCCCGGATTCTACTAAAACATTCGGCCGTTTCAAACAGATGGGCCCGATTTCTCCCCAAGAATATGACGTTTCCTCCCAGAAATACAAGTATTCTGTCCAAAAATAGGACATTTTCTCCCAGAAATACCAGATTTCTCTCTCAAAAAATGACATTTTCTGCCAGAAATACCCATTTTCTCTCGGAAATATGACATCGTCTCCCAGAAATTGCAGTTTTCTCCTCAAAAATTTGACGCTTTCTGCCAGAAATAGCAGTTTTCTACAAAAAATATGACATTTATTGCAAGAAATTGCAGTTCTCTCACCAAAAGTACAAATCTTTCACACAAGAACACCTCTTTTCTCTGCAGAAATACGATATTTTCTCTCAGAAATATGACATTTTCTCCCAGAAATTGCAGTTTTGTCCCAAGTAGATGACATTTCCTCCCAGAAATACCAATTTACTATCCAAAAACATGATATTTTCCCCCAGAAACATCCGTTTTCTACAAAATATATGACATATTTTCCCAGGAACAACAGTTTTCTCCTCAAGAATACGACATCACCTCCCAGAAATGCCAGGTTTCTCCCATAATATACGGCCCTTTCAAACAGATGGGCCCGTTTTCTCCCCAAGAATATGACGTTTCCTCCCAGAAATACAAGTATTCTGTCCAAAAATAGGACATTTTCTCCAAGAAATACCAGATTTCTCTCTCAAAAAATGACATTTTCTGCCAGAAATACCCCTTTTCTCTCGGAAATATGACATCGTCTCCCAGAAATTGCAGTTTTCTCCTCAAAAATTTGACGCTTTCTGCCAGAAATAGCAGTTTTCTACAAAAAATACGACATGTATTGCAAGAAATTGCATTTCTATCCCGCAAAGTACAAATCTTTCACACAAGAACACCGCTTTTCTCTTCAGAAATACGGTATTTTCTCCCAGAAATATGACATTTTCTCCCAGAAATTGCAGTTTTGTCCCAAGTAGATGACATTTCCTCCCAGAAATAACAATTTACTAACCAAATTGATGCTATTTTCCCGCAGAAACATCCGTTTTCTATACAAAATATGACATATTTTCCCAGGAACAACAGTTATCTCCTCAAGAATACAACATCACCTCCCAGAAATGCCCGGATTCTACTAAAACATTCGGCCGTTTCAAACAGATAGGCCCGTTTTCTCCCCAAGAATATGACGTTTCCTCCCAGAAATACAAGTATTCTGTCCAAAAATAGGACTTTTTCTCCCAGAAATACCAGATTTCTCTCTCAAAAAATGACATCTTCTGCCTGAAATACCCGTTTTCTCTCGGAAATATGACATCGTCTCCCAGAAATTGCAGTTTTCTCCTCAAAAATTTGATGCTTTCTGCCAGAAATAGCAGTTTTCTACAAAAAATATGACATTTATTGCAAGAAATTGCAGTTCTCTCACCAAAAGTACAAATCTTTCACACAAGAACACCTCTTTTCTCTGCAGAAATACGATATTTTCTCCCAAAAATATGACATTTTCTCCCAGAAATTGCAGTTTTGTCCCAAGTAGATGACATTTCCTCCCAGAAATACCAATTTACTACCCAAAAACATGATATTTTCCCGCAGAAACATCCGTTTTCTATACAAAATATGACATATTTTCCCAGGAACAACAGTTATCTCCTCAAGAATACAACATCACCTCCCAGAAATGCCCGGTTTCTCCCAAAACATACGGCCGTTTCAAACAGATAGGCCCGTTTTCTCCCCAAGAATATGACGTTTCCTCCCAGAAACACGGTATTTTCTCCCAGAAATATGACATTTTCTCCCAGAAATTGCAGTTTTGTCCCAAGTAGATGACATTTCCTCCCAGAAATAACAATTTACTATCCAAAAACATGATATTTTCCCCCAGAAACATCCGTTTTCTATACAAAATATGACATATTTTCCCAGGAACAACAGTTTTCTCCTCAAGAATACGACGTCACCTCCCAGAAATGCCCGGTTTCTCCCAAAATATACGGTCGTTTCAAACAGATAGGCCCGTTTTCTCCCCAAGAATATGACGTTTCCTCCCAGAAATACAAGTATTCTGTCCAAAAATAGGACATTTTCTCCCAGAAATACCAGATTTCTCTCTCAAAAAATGACATTTTCTGCCAGAAATACCCATTTTCTCTCGGAAATATGACATCGTCTCCCAGAAATTGCAGTTTTCTCCTCAAAAATTTGACGCTTTCTGCCAGAAATAGCAGTTTTCTACAAAAAATATGACATTTATTGCAAGAAATTGCAGTTCTCTCACCAAAAGTACAAATCTTTCACACAAGAACACCGCTTTTCTCTGCAGAAATACGATATTTTCTCCAAGAAATATGACATTTTCTCCCAGAAATTGCAGTTTTGTCCCAAGTTGATGACATTTCCTCCCAGAAATAACAATTTACTAACCAAATTGATGCTATTTTCCCGCAGAAACATCCGTTTTCTATACAAAATATGACATATTTTCCCAGGAACAACAGTTTTCTCCTCAAGAATACGACATCACCTCCCAGAAATGCCAGGTTTCTCCCAAAATATACGGCCCATTCAAACAGATGGGCCCGTTTTCTCCCCAAGAATATGACGTTTCCTCCCAGAAATACAAGTATTCTGTCCAAAAATAGGACATTTTCTCCCAGAAATACCAGATTTCTCTCTCAAAAAATGACATCTTCTGCCAGAAATACCCGTTTTCTCTCGGAAATATGACATCGTCTCCCAGAAATTGCAGTTTTCTCCTCAAAAATTTGACGCTTTCTGCCAGAAATAGCAGTTTTCTACAAAAAATACGACATGTATTGCAAGAAATTGCATTTCTATCCCGCAAAGTACAAATCTTTCACACAAGAACACCGCTTTTCTCTTCAGAAATACGGTATTTTCTCCCAGAAATATGACATTTTCTCCCAGAAATTGCAGTTTTGTCCCAAGTAGATGACATTTCCTCCCAGAAATACCAATTTACTATCCAAAAACATGATATTTTCCCCCAGAAACATCCGTTTTCTATACAAAATATGACATATTTTCCCAGGAACAACAGTTTTCTCCTCAAGAATACGACTTCACCTCCCAGAAATGCCAGGTTTCTCCCAAAATATACGGCCCATTCAAACAGATGGGCCCGTTTTCTCCCCAAGAATATGACGTTTCCTCCCAGAAATACAAGTATTCTGTCCAAAAATAGGACATTTTCTCCCAGAAATACCAGATTTCTCTCTCAAAAAATGACATCTTCTGCCTGAAATACCCGTTTTCTCTCGGAAATACGACATCGTCTCCCAGAAACTGCAGTTTTCTCCTCAAAAATTTGACGCTTTCTGCCAGAAATAGCAGTTTTCTACAAAAAATATGACATTTATTGCAAGAAATTGCAGTTCTCTCACCAAAAGTACAAATCTTTCACACAAGAACACCTCTTTTCTCTGCAGAAATACGATATTTTCTCTCAGAAATATGACATTTTCTCCCAGAAATTGCAGTTTTGTCCCAAGTAGATGACATTTCCTCCCAGAAATAACAATTTACTATCCAAAAACATGATATTTTCCCCCAGAAACATCCGTTTTCTACAAAATATATGACATATTTTCCCAGGAACAACAGTTTTCTCCTCAAGAATACGACATCACCTCCCAGAAATGCCAGGTTTCTCCCAAAATATACGGCCCTTTCAAACAGATGGGCCCGTTTTCTCCCCAAGAATATGACGTTTCCTCCCAGAAATACGGTATTTTCTCCCAGAAATATGACATTTTCTCCCAGAAATACCAGATTTCTCTCTCAAAAAATGACATCTTCTGCCAGAAATACCCATTTTCTCTCGGAAATATGACATCGTCTCCCAGAAATTGCAGTTTTCTCCTAAAAATTTGACGCTTTCTGCCAGAAATAGCAGTTTTCTACAAAAAATACGACATGTATTGCAAGAAATTGCAGTTCTATCCCGCAAAGTACAAATCTTTCACACAAGAACACCGCTTTTCTCTTCAGAAATACGGTATTTTCTCCCAGAAATATGACATTTTCTCCCAGAAATTGCAGTTTTGTCCCAAGTTGATGACATTTCCTCCCAGAAATAACAATTTACTACCCAAATTGATGGTATTTTCCCGCAGAAACATCCGTTTTCTATACAAAATATGACATATTTTCCCAGGAACAACAGTTTTCTCCTCAAGAATACGACATCACCTCCCAGAAATGCCAGGTTTCTCCCAAAATATACGGCCCATTCAAACAGATGGGCCCGTTTTCTCCCCAAGAATATGACGTTTCCTCCCAGAAATACAAGTATTCTGTCCAAAAATAGGACATTTTCTCCAAGAAATACCAGATTTCTCCCTCAAAAAATGACATTTTCTGCCAGAAATACCCATTTTCTCTCGGAAATATGACATCGTCTCCCAGAAATTGCAGTTTTCTCCTCAAAAATTTGACGCTTTCTGCCAGAAATAGCAGTTTTCTACAAAAAATACGACATGTATTGCAAGAAATTGCATTTCTATCCCGCAAAGTACAAATCTTTCACACAAGAACACCGCTTTTCTCTTCAGAAATACGGTATTTTCTCCCAGAAATATGACATTTTCTCCCAGAAATTGCAGTTTTGTCCCAAGTAGATGACATTTCCTCCCAGAAATACCAATTTACTATCCAAAAACATGATATTTTCCCGCAGAAACATCCGTTTTCTATACAAAATATGACATATTTTCCCAGGAACAACAGTTTTCTCCTCAAGAATACAACATCACCTCCCAGAAATGCCCGGATTCTACTAAAACATTCGGCCGTTTCAAACAGATAGGCCCGTTTTCTCCCCAAGAATATGACGTTTCCTCCCAGAAATACAAGTATTCTGTCCAAAAATAGGACATTTTCTCCCAGAAATACCAGATTTCTCTCTCAAAAAATGACATCTTCTGCCTGAAATACCCGTTTTCTCTCGGAAATATGACATCGTCTCCCAGAAATTGCAGTTTTCTCCTCAAAAATTTGATGCTTTCTGCCAGAAATAGCAGTTTTCTACAAAAAATATGACATTTATTGCAAGAAATTGCAGTTCTCTCACCAAAAGTACAAATCTTTCACACAAGAACACCTCTTTTCTCTGCAGAAATACGATATTTTCTCCCAGAAATATGACATTTTCTCCCAGAAATTGCAGTTTTGTCCCAAGTAGATGACATTTCCTCCCAGAAATACCAATTTACTACCCAAAAACATGATATTTTCCCTCAGAAACATCCGTTTTCTATACAAAATATGACATATTTTCCCAGGAACAACAGTTATCTCCTCAAGAATACAACATCACCTCCCAGAAATGCCCGGTTTCTCCCAAAACATACGGCCGTTTCAAACAGATAGGCCCGTTTTCTCCCCAAGAATATGACGTTTCCTCCCAGAAATACGGTATTTTCTCCCAGAAATATGACATTTTCTCCCAGAAATACCAGATTTCTCTCTCAAAAAATGACATCTTCTGCCAGAAATACCCATTTTCTCTCGGAAATATGACATCGTCTCCCAGAAATTGCAGTTTTCTCCTAAAAATTTGACGCTTTCTGCCAGAAATAGCAGTTTTCTACAAAAAATACGACATGTATTGCAAGAAATTGCATTTCTATCCCGCAAAGTACAAATCTTTCACACAAGAACACCGCTTTTCTCTTCAGAAATACGGTATTTTCTCCCAGAAATATGACATTTTCTCCCAGAAATTGCAGTTTTGTCCCAAGTAGATGACATTTCCTCCCAGAAATACCAATTTACTATCCAAAAACATGATATTTTCCCGCAGAAACATCCGTTTTCTATACAAAATATGACATATTTTCCCAGGAACAACAGTTATCTCCTCAAGAATACAACATCACCTCCCAGAAATGCCCGGATTCTACTAAAACATTCGGCCGTTTCAAACAGATAGGCCCGTTTTCTCCCCAAGAATATGACGTTTCCTCCCAGAAACACGGTATTTTCTCCCAGAAATATGACATTTTCTCCCAGAAATTGCAGTTTTGTCCCAAGTAGATGACATTTCCTCCCAGAAATAACAATTTACTATCCAAAAACATGATATTTTCCCCCAGAAACATCCGTTTTCTATACAAAATATGACATATTTTCCCAGGAACAACAGTTTTCTCCTCAAGAATACGACGTCACCTCCCAGAAATGCCCGGTTTCTCCCAAAATATACGGTCGTTTCAAACAGATAGGCCCGTTTTCTCCCCAAGAATATGACGTTTCCTCCCAGAAATACAAGTATTCTGTCCAAAAATAGGACATTTTCTCCCAGAAATACCAGATTTCTCTCTCAAAAAATGACATCTTCTGCCTGAAATACCCGTTTTCTCTCGGAAATATGACATCGTCTCCCAGAAATTGCAGTTTTCTCCTCAAAAATTTGACGCTTTCTGCCAGAAATAGCAGTTTTCTACAAAAAATACGACATGTATTGCAAGAAATTGCATTTCTATCCCGCAAAGTACATATCTTTCACACAAGAACACCGCTTTTCTCTGCAGAAATACGATATTTTCTCCCAGAAATATGACATTTTCTCCCAGAAATTGCAGTTTTGTCCCAAGTTGATGACATTTCCTCCCAGAAATAACAATTTACAAACCAAATTGATGCTATTTTCCCGCAGAAACATCCGTTTTCTATACAAAATATGACATATTTTCCCAGGAACAACAGTTTTCTCCTCAAGAATACGACATCACCTCCCAGAAATGCCAGGTTTCTCCCAAAATATACGGCCCATTCAAACAGATGGGCCCGTTTTCTCCCCAAGAATATGACGTTTCCTCCCAGAAATACAAGTATTCTGTCCAAAAATAGGACATTTTCTCCCAGAAATACCAGATTTCTCTCTCAAAAAATGACATTTTCTGCCAGAAATACCCATTTTCTCTCGGAAATATGACATCGTCTCCCAGAAATTGCAGTTTTCTCCTCAAAAATTTGACGCTTTCTGCCAGAAATAGCAGTTTTCTACAAAAAATACGACATGTATTGCAAGAAATTGCATTTCTATCCCGCAAAGTACAAATCTTTCACACAAGAACACCGCTTTTCTCTTCAGAAATACGGTATTTTCTCCCAGAAATATGACATTTTCTCCCAGAAATTGCAGTTTTGTCCCAAGTAGATGACATTTCCTCCCAGAAATACCAATTTACTATCCAAAAACATGATATTTTCCCCCAGAAACATCCGTTTTCTATACAAAATATGACATATTTTCCCAGGAACAACAGTTTTCTCCTCAAGAATACGACTTCACCTCCCAGAAATGCCAGGTTTCTCCCAAAATATACGGCCCATTCAAACAGATGGGCCCGTTTTCTCCCCAAGAATATGACGTTTCCTCCCAGAAATACAAGTATTCTGTCCAAAAATAGGACATTTTCTCCCAGAAATACCAGATTTCTCTCTCAAAAAATGACATCTTCTGCCTGAAATACCCGTTTTCTCTCGGAAATACGACATCGTCTCCCAGAAACTGCAGTTTTCTCCTCAAAAATTTGACGCTTTCTGCCAGAAATAGCAGTTTTCTACAAAAAATATGACATTTATTGCAAGAAATTGCAGTTCTCTCACCAAAAGTACAAATCTTTCACACAAGAACACCTCTTTTCACTGCAGAAATACGATATTTTCTCTCAGAAATATGACATTTTCTCCCAGAAATTGCAGTTTTGTCCCAAGTTGATGACATTTCCTCCCAGAAATAACAATTTACTATCCAAAACCATGATATTTTCCCCCAGAAACATCCGTTTTCTACAAAATATATGACATATTTTCCCAGGAACAACAGTTATCTCCTCAAGAATACAACATCACCTCCCAGAAATGCCCGGTTTCTCCCAAAACATACGGCCGTTTCAAACAGATAGGCCCGTTTTCTCCCCAAGAATATGACGTTTCCTCCCAGAAACACGGTATTTTCTCCCAGAAATATGACATTTTCTCCCAGAAATTGCAGTTTTGTCCCAAGTAGATGACATTTCCTCCCAGAAATAACAATTTACTATCCAAAAACATGATATTTTCCCCCAGAAACATCCGTTTTCTATACAAAATATGACATATTTTCCCAGGAACAACAGTTTTCTCCTCAAGAATACGACGTCACCTCCCAGAAATGCCCGGTTTCTCCCAAAACATACGGTCGTTTCAAACAGATAGGCCCGTTTTCTCCCCAAGAATATGACGTTTCCTCCCAGAAATACAAGTATTCTGTCCAAAAATAGGACATTTTCTCCCAGAAATACCAGATTTCTCTCTCAAAAAATGACATCTTCTGCCTGAAATACCCGTTTTCTCTCGGAAATATGACATCGTCTCCCAGAAATTGCAGTTTTCTCCTCAAAAATTTGACGCTTTCTGCCAGAAATAGCAGTTTTCTACAAAAAATACGACATGCATTGCAAGAAATTGCATTTCTATCCCGCAAAGTACAAATCTTTCACACAAGAACACCGCTTTTCTCTGCAGAAATACGATATTTTCTCCCAGAAATATGACATTTTCTCCCAGAAATTGCAGTTTTGTCCCAAGTTGATGACATTTCCTCCCAGAAATAACAATTTACTAACCAAATTGATGCTATTTTCCCGCAGAAACATCCGTTTTCTATACAAAATATGACATATTTTCCCAGGAACAACAGTTTTCTCCTCAAGAATACAACATCACCTACCAGAAATGCCAGGTTTCTCCCAAAATATACGGCCCATTCAAACAGATGGGCCCGTTTTCTCCCCAAGAATATGACGTTTCCTCCCAGAAATACAAGTATTCTGTCCAAAAATAGGACATTTTCTCCCAGAAATACCAGATTTCTCTCTCAAAAAATGACATTTTCTGCCAGAAATACCCATTTTCTCTCGGAAATATGACATCGTCTCCCAGAAATTGCAGTTTTCTCCTCAAAAATTTGACGCTTTCTGCCAGAAATAGCAGTTTTCTACAAAAAATACGACATGTATTGCAAGAAATTGCATTTCTATCCCGCAAAGTACAAATCTTTCACACAAGAACACCGCTTTTCTCTTCAGAAATACGGTATTTTCTCCCAGAAATATGACATTTTCTCCCAGAAATTGCAGTTTTGTCCCAAGTAGATGACATTTCCTCCCAGAAATACCAATTTACTATCCAAAAACATGATATTTTCCCCCAGAAACATCCGTTTTCTATACAAAATATGACATATTTTCCCAGGAACAACAGTTTTCTCCTCAAGAATACGACTTCACCTCCCAGAAATGCCAGGTTTCTCCCAAAATATACGGCCCATTCAAACAGATGGGCCCGTTTTCTCCCCAAGAATATGACGTTTCCTCCCAGAAATACAAGTATTCTGTCCAAAAATAGGACATTTTCTCCCAGAAATACCAGATTTCTCTCTCAAAAAATGACATTTTCTGCCAGAAATACCCGTTTTCTCTCGGAAATACGACATCGTCTCCCAGAAACTGCAGTTTTCTCCTCAAAAATTTGACGCTTTCTGCCAGAAATAGCAGTTTTCTACAAAAAATATGACATTTATTGCAAGAAATTGCAGTTCTCTCACCAAAAGTACAAATCTTTCACACAAGAACACCTCTTTTCTCTGCAGAAATACGATATTTTCTCTCAGAAATATGACATTTTCTCCCAGAAATTGCAGTTTTGTCCCAAGTAGATGACATTTCCTCCCAGAAATAACAATTTACTATCCAAAAACATGATATTTTCCCCCAGAAACATCCGTTTTCTACAAAATATATGACATATTTTCCCAGGAACAACAGTTTTCTCCTCAAGAATACGACATCACCTGCCAGAAATGCCAGGTTTCTCCCAAAATATACGGCCCTTTCAAACAGATGGGCCCGTTTTCTCCCCAAGAATATGACGTTTCCTCCCAGAAATACGGTATTTTCTCCCAGAAATATGACATTTTCTCCCAGAAATACCAGATTTCTCTCTCAAAAAATGACATCTTCTGCCAGAAATACCCATTTTCTCTCGGAAATATGACATCGTCTCCCAGAAATTGCAGTTTTCTCCTAAAAATTTGACGCTTTCTGCCAGAAATAGCAGTTTTCTACAAAACATACGACATGTATTGCAAGAAATTGCAGTTCTATCCCGCAAAGTACAAATCTTTCACACAAGAACACCGCTTTTCTCTTCAGAAATACGGTATTTTCTCCTAGAAATATGACATTTTCTCCCAGAAATTGCAGTTTTGTCCCAAGTTGATGACATTTCCTCCCAGAAATAACAATTTACTACCCAAATTGATGGTATTTTCCCGCAGAAACATCCGTTTTCTATACAAAATATGACATATTTTCCCAGGAACAACAGTTTTCTCCTCAAGAATACGACATCACCTCCCAGAAATGCCAGGTTTCTCCCAAAATATACGGCCCATTCAAACAGATGGGCCCGTTTTCTCCCCAAGAATATGACGTTTCCTCCCAGAAATACAAGTATTCTGTCCAAAAATAGGACATTTTCTCCAAGAAATACCAGATTTCTCCCTCAAAAAATGACATTTTCTGCCAGAAATACCCATTTTCTCTCGGAAATATGACATCGTCTCCCAGAAATTGCAGTTTTCTCCTCAAAAATTTGACGCTTTCTGCCAGAAATAGCAGTTTTCTACAAAAAATACGACATGTATTGCAAGAAATTGCATTTCTATCCCGCAAAGTACAAATCTTTCACACAAGAACAACGCTTTTCTCTTCAGAAATACGGTATTTTCTCCCAGAAATATGACATTTTCTCCCAGAAATTGCAGTTTTGTCCCAAGTAGATGACATTTCCTCCCAGAAATAACAATTTACTATCCAAAAACATGATATTTTCCCGCAGAAACATCCGTTTTCTATACAAAATATGAGATATTTTCCCAGGAACAACAGTTTTCTCCTCAAGAATACAACATCACCTCCCAGAAATGCCCGGTTTCTCCCAAAACATACGGCCGTTTCAAACGGGTGGGCCCGTTTTCACCCCAAGAATATGACGTTTCCTCCCAGAAATACAAGTATTCTGTCCAAAAATAGGACATTTTCTCCCAGAAATACCAGATTTCTCTCTCAAAAAATGACATCTTCTGCCAGAAATACCCGTTTTCTCTCGGAAATATGACATCGTCTCCCAGAAATTGCAGTTTTCTCCTCAAAAATTTGACGCTTTCTGCCAGAAATAGCAGTTTTCTACAAAAAATATGACATTTATTGCAAGAAATTGCAGTTCTCTCACCAAAAGTACAAATCTTTCACACAAGAACACCTCTTTTCTCTTCAGAAATACGATATTTTCTCTCAGAAATATGACATTTTCTCCCAGAAATTGCAGTTTTGTCCCAAGTAGATGACATTTCCTCCCAGAAATAACAATTTACTATCCAAAAACATGATATTTTCCCGCAGAAACATCCGTTTTCTATACAAAATATGACATATTTTCCCAGGAACAACAGTTTTCTCCTCAAGAATACGACATTACCTCCCAGAAATGCCCCGTTTCTCCCAAAATATACAGCCGTTTCAAACAGATGGGCCCGTTTTCACCCCAAGAATATGACGTTTCCTCCCAGAAATACAAGTATTCTGTCCAAAAATAGGACATTTTCTCCCAGAAATACCAGATTTCTCTCTCAAAAAATGACATTTTCTGCCAGAAATACCCGTTTTCTCTCGGAAATACGACATCGTCTCCCAGAAATTGCAGTTTTCTCCTCAAAAATTTGACGCTTTCTGCCAGAAATAGCAGTTTTCTACAAAAAATACGACATGTATTGCAAGAAATTGCATTTCTATCCCGCAAAGTACAAATCTTTCACATAAGAACAACGCTTTTCTCTTCAGAAATACGGTATTTTCTCCCAGAAATATGACATTTTCTCCCAGAAATTGCAGTTTTGTCCCAAGTAGATGACATTTCCTCCCAGAAATAACAATTTACTATCCAAAAACATGATATTTTCCCGCAGAAACATCCGTTTTCTATACAAAATATGAGATATTTTCCCAGGAACAACAGTTTTCTCCTCAAGAATACAACATCACCTCCCAGAAATGCCCGGTTTCTCCCAAAACATACGGCCGTTTCAAACGGGTGGGCCCGTTTTCACCCCAAGAATATGACGTTTCCTCCCAGAAATACAAGTATTCTGTCCAAAAATAGGACATTTTCTCCCAGAAATACCAGATTTCTCTCTCAAAAAATGACATCTTCTGCCAGAAATACCCGTTTTCTCTCGGAAATATGACATCGTCTCCCAGAAATTGCAGTTTTCTCCTCAAAAATTTGACGCTTTCTGCCAGAAATAGCAGTTTTCTACAAAAAATATGACATTTATTGCAAGAAATTGCAGTTCTCTCACCAAAAGTACAAATCTTTCACACAAGAACACCTCTTTTCTCTTCAGAAATACGATATTTTCTCTCAGAAATATGACATTTTCTCCCAGAAATTGCAGTTTTGTCCCAAGTAGATGACATTTCCTCCCAGAAATAACAATTTACTATCCAAAAACATGATATTTTCCCGCAGAAACATCCGTTTTCTATACAAAATATGAGATATTTTCCCAGGAACAACAGTTATCTCCTCAAGAATACAACATCACCTCCCAGAAATGCCCGGTTTCTCCCAAAACATACGGCCGTTTCAAACAGGTGGGCCCGTTTTCTCCCCAAGAATATGACGTTTCCTCCCAGAAATACAAGTATTCTGTCCAAAAATAGGACATTTTCTCCCAGAAAGACCAGATTTCTCTCTCAAAAAATGACATCTTCTGCCTGAAATACCCGTTTTCTCTCGGAAATATGACATCGTCTCCCAGAAATTGCAGTTTTCTCCTCAAAAATTTGACGCTTTCTGCCAGAAATAGCAGTTTTCTACAAAAAATATGACATTTATTGCAAGAAATTGCAGTTCTCTCACCAAAAGTACAAATCTTTCACACAAGAACACCTCTTTTCTCTGCAGAAATACGATATTTTCTCCCAGAAATATGACATTTTCTCCCAGAAATTGCAGTTTTGTCCCAAGTAGATGACATTTCCTCCCAGAAATAACAATTTACTATCCAAAAACATGATATTTTCCCGCAGAAACATCCGTTTTCTATACAAAATATGACATATTTTCCCAGGAACAACAGTTTTCTCCTCAAGAATACGACATCACCTCCCAGAAATGCCCCGTTTCTCCCAAAATATACAGCCGTTTCAAACAGATGGGCCCGTTTTCTCCCCAAGAATATGACGTTTCCTCTCAGAAATACAAGTATTCTGTCCAAAAATAGGACATTTTCTCCCAGAAATACCAGATTTCTCTCTCAAAAAATGACATCTTCTGCCAGAAATACCCATTTTCTCTCGGAAATATGACATCGTCTCCCAGAAATTGCAGTTTTCTCCTAAAAATTTGACGCTTTCTGCCAGAAATAGCAGTTTTCTACAAAAAATACGACATGTATTGCAAGAAATTGCAGTTCTATCCCGCAAAGTACAAATCTTTCACACAAGAACCCTGCTTTTCTCTTCAGAAATACGGTATTTTCTCCCAGAAATATGACATTTTCTCCCAGAAATTGCAGTTTTGTCCCAAGTAGATGACATTTCCTCCCAGAAATAACAATTTACTATCCAAAAACATGATATTTTCCCCCAGAAACATCCGTTTTCTATACAAAATATGAGATATTTTCCCAGGAACAACAGTTATCTCCTCAAGAATACAACATCACCTCCCAGAAATGCCCGGTTTCTCCCAAAACATACAGCCGTTTCAAACAGGTGGGCCCGTTTTCACCCCAAGAATATGACGTTTCCTCCCAGAAATACAAGTATTCTGTCCAAAAATAGGACATTTTCTCCCAGAAATACCAGATTTCTCTCTCAAAAAATGACATTTTCTGCCAGAAATACCCGTTTTCTCTCGGAAATATGACATCGTCTCCCAGAAATTGCAGTTTTCTCCTCAAAAATTTGACGCTTTCTGCCAGAAATAGCAGTTTTCTACAAAAAATATGACATTTATTGCAAGAAATTGCAGTTCTCTCACCAAAAGTACAAATCTTTCACACAAGAACACCGCTTTTCTCTGCAGAAATACGATATTTTTCCCCAGAAATATGACATTTTCTCCCAGAAATTGCAGTTTTGTCCCAAGTAGATGACATTTCCTCCCAGAAATAACAATTTACTATCCAAAAACATGATATTTTCCCCCAGAAACATCCGTTTTCTATACAAAATATGACATATTTTCCCAGGAACAACAGTTTTCTCCTCAAGAATACGACATCACCTCCCAGAAATGCCCGGTTTCTCCCAAAATATACAGCCGTTTCAAACAGATGGGCCCGTTTTCTCCCCAAGAATATGACGTTTCCTCCCAGAAATACAAGTATTCTGTCCAAAAATAGGACATTTTCTCCCAGAAATACCAGATTTCTCTCTCAAAAAATGACATTTTCTGCCAGAAATACCCGTTTTCTCTCGGAAATATGACATCGTCTCCCAGAAATTGCAGTTTTCTCCTCAAAAATTTGACGCTTTCTGCCAGAAATAGCAGTTTTCTACAAAAAATATGACATGTATTGCAAGAAATTGCAGTTCTCTCACCAAAAGTACAAATCTTTCACACAAGAACACCTCTTTTCTCTGCACAAATACGATATTTTCTCCCAGAAATATGACATTTTCTCCCAGAAATTGCAGTTTTGTCCCAAGTAGATGACATTTCCTCCCAGAAATAACAATTTACTACCCAAAAACATGATATTTTCCCGCAGAAACATCCGTTTTCTATGCAAAATATGACATATTTTCCCAGGAACAACAGTTTTCTCCTCAAGAATACAACATCACCTCCCAGAAATGCCAGGTTTCTCCCAAAACATACAGCCGTTTCAAACAGATGGGCCCGTTTTCTCCCCAAGAATGTGACGTTTCCTCCCAGAAATACAATAATTCTGTCCAAAAATAGGACATTTTCACCAAGAAATACCGTATTTCTCTCTCAAAAAATGACATTTTCTGCCTGAAATACCCGTTTTCTCTCGGAAATATGACATCGTCTCCCAGAAATTGCAGTTTTCTCCTCAAAAATTTGACGCTTTCTGCCAGAAATAACAGTTTTCTACAAAAAATACGACATGTATTGCAAGAAATTGCAGTTCTCTCACCAAAAGTACAAATCTTTCACACAAGAACACCTCTTTTCTCTGCAGAAATACGATATTTTCTCCCAGAAATATGACATTTTCTCCCAGAAATTGCAGTTTTGTCCCAAGTAGATGACATTTCCTCCCAGAAATAACAATTTACTATCCAAAAACATGATATTTTCCCCCAGAAACATCCGTTTTCTATACAAAATATGAGATATTTTCCCAGGAACAACAGTTATCTCCTCAAGAATACAACATCACCTCCCAGAAATGCCCGTTTTCTCCCAAAACATACGGCCGTTTCAAACAGATGGGCCCGTTTTCTCCCCAAGAATGTGACGTTTCCTCCCAGAAATACAAGTATTCTGTCCAAAAATAGGACATTTTCTCCCAGAAATACCAGATTTCTCTCTCAAAAAATGACATTTTCTGCCTGAAATACCCGTTTTCTCTCGGAAATATGACATCGTCTCCCAGAAATTGCAGTTTTCTCCTCAAAAATTTGACGCTTTCTGCCAGAAATAGCAGTTTTCTACAAAAAATACGACATGTATTGCAAGAAATTGCAGTTCTATCCCGCAAAGTACAAATCTTTCACACAAGAACACCGCTTTTCTCTTCAGAAATACGGTATTTTCTCTCAGAAATATGACATTTTCTCCCAGAAATTGCAGTTTTGTCCCAAGTAGATGACATTTCCTCCCAGAAATAACAGTTTACTACCCAAATTGATGGTATTTTCCCGCAGAAACATCCGTTTTCTAAACAAAATATGACATATTTTCCCAGGAACAACAGTTTTCTCCTCAAGAATACAACATCACCTCCCAGAAATGCCCGGTTTCTCCCAAAATATACGGCCGTTTCAAACAGGTGGGCCCGTTTTCTCCCCAAGAATATGACGTTTCCTCCCAGAAATACAAGTATTCTGTCCAAAAATAGGACATTTTCTCCCAGAAATACCAGATTTCTCTCTCAAAAAATGACATTTTCTGCCAGAAATACCCGTTTTCTCTCGGAAATATGACATCGTCTCCCAGAAATTGCAGTTTTCTCCTCAAAAATTTGACGCTTTCTGCCAGAAATAGCAGTTTTCTACAAAAAATACGACATGTATTGCAAGAAATTGCAGTTCTCTCACCAAAAGTACAAATCTTTCACACAAGAACACCTCTTTTCTCTGCACAAATACGATATTTTCTCCCAGAAATATGACATTTTCTCCCAGAAATTGCAGTTTTGTCCCAAGTAGATGACATTTCCTCCCAGAAATAACAATTTACTACCCAAAAACATGATATTTTCCCTCAGAAACATCCGTTTTCTATACAAAGTATGACATATTTTCCCAGGAACAACAGTTTTCTCCTCAAGAATACGACATCACCTCCCAGAAATGCCAGGTTTCTCCCAAAACATACAGCCGTTTCAAACAGATGGGCCCGTTTTCTCCCCAAGAATGTGACGTTTCCTCCCAGAAATACAATAATTCTGTCCAAAAATAGGACATTTTCACCAAGAAATACCGTATTTCTCTCTCAAAAAATGACATTTTCTGCCAGAAATACCCGTTTTCTCTCGGAAATATGACATCGTCTCCCAGAAATTGCAGTTTTCTCCTCAAAAATTTGACGCTTTCTGCCAGAAATAGCAGTTTTCTACAAAAAATACGACATGTATTGCAAGAAATTGCAGTTCTCTCACCAAAAGTACAAATCTTTCACACAAGAACACCTCTTTTCTCTGCAGAAATACGATATTTTCTCCCAGAAATATGACATTTTCTCCCAGAAATTGCAGTTTTGTCCCAAGTAGATGACATTTCCTCCCAGAAATAACAGTTTACTACCCAAATTGATGGTATTTTCCCGCAGAAACATCCATTTTCTATAAAAAATATGACATATTTTCCCAGGAACAACAGTTTTCTCCTCAAGAATACAACATCACCTCCCAGAAATGCCCGGTTTCTCCCAAAATATACGGCCGTTTCAAACAGGTGGGCCCGTTTTCTCCCCAAGAATATGACGTTTCCTCCCAGAAATACAAGTATTCTGTCCAAAAATAGGACATTTTCTCCCAGAAATACCAGATTTCTCTCTCAAAAAATGACATTTTCTGCCAGAAATACCCGTTTTCTCTCGGAAATATGACATCGTGTCCCAGAAATTGCAGTTTTCTCCTCAAAAATTTGACGCTTTCTGCCAGAAATAGCAGTTTTCTACAAAAAATACGACATGTATTGCAAGAAATTGCAGTTCTATCCCGCAAAGTACAAATCTTTCACACAAGAACAACGCTTTTCTCTTCAGAAATACGGTATTTTCTCCCAGAAATATGACATTTTCTCCCAGAAATTGCAGTTTTGTCCCAAGTAGATGACATTTCCTCCCAGAAATACCAATTTACTATCCAAAAACATGATATTTTCCCCCAGAAACATCCGTTTCCTATACAAAATATGAGATATTTTCCCAGGAACAACAGTTTTCTTCTCAAGAATACAACATCACCTCCCAGAAATGCCCGGTTTCTCCCAAAATATACGGCCGTTTCAAACAGGCCCGTTTTCTCCCCAAGAATATGACGTTTCCTCCCAGAAATACAAGTATTCTGTCCAAAAATAGGACATTTTCTCCCAGAAATACCAGATTTCTCTCAAAAAATGACATTTTCTGCCTGAAATACCCGTTTTCTCTCGGAAATACGACATCGTCTCCCAGAAATTGCAGTTTTCTCCTCAAAAATTTGACGCTTTCTGCTAGAAATAGCAGTTTTCTACAAAAAATACGACATTTATTGCAAGAAATTGCAGTTCTATCCCCCAAAATACAAAATTTTCACACAAGAACACCTCTTTTCTCTTCAGAAATATCATATTTTCTCTCAGAAATATGACATTTTCTCCCAGAAATTGCAGTTTTGTCCCAAGTAGATGACATTTCCTCCCAGAAATAACAGTTTACTACCCAAATTGATGGTATTTTCCCGCAGAAACATCCGTTTTCTATACAAAATATGACATATTTTCCCAGGAACAACAGTTTTCTCCTCAAGAATACAACATCACCTCCCAGAAATGCCCGGTTTCTCCCAAAACATACGGCCGTTTCAAACAGATGGGCCCGTTTTCTCCCCAAGAATATGACGTTTCCTCCCAGAAATACAAGTATTCTGTCCAAAAATAGGACATTTTCTCCCAGAAATACCAGATCTCTCTCAAAAAATGACATTTTCTGCCTGAAATACCCGTTTTCTCTCGGAAATATGACATCGTCTCCCAGAAATTGCAGTTTTCTCCTAAAAATTTGACGCTTTCTGCCAGAAATAGCAGTTTTCTACAAAAAATACGACATGTATTGCAAGAAATTGCAGTTCTATCCCGCAAAGTACAAATCTTTCACACAAGAACACGGCTTTTCTCTTCAGAAATACGGTATTTTCTCCCAGAAATATGACATTTTCTCCCAGAAATTGCAGTTTTGTCCCAAGTAGATGACATTTCCTCCCAGAAATACCAATTTACTATCCAAAAACATGATATTTTCCCCCAGAAACATCCGTTTTCTATACAAAATATGAGATATTTTCCCAGGAACAACAGTTATCTCCTCAAGAATACAACATCACCTCCCAGAAATGCCCGGTTTCTCCCAAAACATACGGCCGTTTCAAACAGATGGGCCCGTTTTCTCCCCAAGAATATGACGTTTCCTCTCAGAAATACAAGTATTCTGTCCAAAAATAGGACATTTTCTCCCAGAAATACCAGATTTCTCTCTCAAAAAATGACATCTTCTGCCAGAAATACCCGTTTTCTCTCGGAAATATGACATCGTCTCCCAGAAATTGCAGTTTTCTCCTCAAAAATTTGACGCTTTCTGCCAGAAATCGCAGTTTTCTACAAAAAATACGACATGTATTGCAAGAAATTGCACTTCTCTCACCAAAAGTACAAATCTTTCACACAAGAACACCTCTTTTCTCTGCACAAATACGATATTTTCTCCCAGAAATATGACATTTTCTCCCAGAAATTGCAGTTTTGTCCCAAGTAGATGACATTTCCTCCCAGAAATAACAATTTACTACCCAAAAACATGATATTTTCCCCCAGAAACATCCGTTTTCTATACAAAGTATGACATATTTTCCCAGGAACAACAGTTTTCTCCTCAAGAATACAACATCACCTCCCAGAAATGCCAGGTTTCTCCCAAAACATACAGCCGTTTCAAACAGATGGGCCCGTTTTCTCCCCAAGAATGTGACGTTTCCTCCCAGAAATACAATAATTCTGTCCAAAAATAGGACATTTTCTCCCAGAAATACCAGATTTCTCTCTCAAAAAATGACATTTTCTGCCAGAAATACCCGTTTTCTCTCGGAAATATGACATCGTCTCCCAGAAATTGCAGTTTTCTCCTCAAAAATTTGACGCTTTCTGCCAGAAATAGCAGTTTTCTACAAAAGATACGACATGTATTGCAAGAAATTGCAGTTCTATCCCGCAAAGTACAAATCTTTCACACAAGAACAACGCTTTTCTCTGCACAAATACGGTATTTTCTCCCAGAAATATGACATTTTCTCCCAGAAATTGCAGTTTTGTCCCAAGTAGATGACATTTCCTCCCAGAAATACCAATTTACTATCCAAAAACATGATATTTTCCCCCAGAAACATCCGTTTTCTATACAAAATATGAGATATTTTCCCAGGAACAACAGTTTTCTTCTCAAGAATACAACATCACCTCCCAGAAATGCCCGGTTTCTCCCAAAATATACGGCCGTTTCAAACAGGCCCGTTTTCTCCCCAAGAATATGACCTTTCCTCCCAGAAATACAAGTATTCTGTCCAAAAATAGGACATTTTCTCCAAGAAATACCAGATTTCTCTCTCAAAAAATGACATTTTCTGCCAGAAATACCCGTTTTCTCTCGGAAATACGACATCGTCTCCCAGAAATTGCAGTTTTCTCCTCAAAAATTTGACGCTTTCTGCCAGAAATAGCAGTTTTCTACAAAAAATACGACATTTATTGCAAGAAATTGCAGTTCTATCTCCAAAAATACAAAATTTTCAAACAAGAACACCTCTTTTCTCTTCAGAAATACGATATTTTCTCTCAGAAATATGACATTTTCTCCCAGAAATTGCAGTTTTGTCCCAAGTAGATGACATTTCCTCCCAGAAATAACAGTTTACTACCCAAATTGATGGTATTTTCCCGCAGAAACATCCGTTTTCTATACAAAATATGAGATATTTTCCCAGGAACAACAGTTATCTCCTCAAGAATACAACATCACCTCCCAGAAATGCCCGGTTTCTCCCAAAACATACGGCCGTTTCAAACAGGTGGGCCCGTTTTCTCCCCAAGAATGTGACGTTTCCTCCCAGAAATACAAGTATTCTGTCCAAAAATAGGACATTTTCTCCCAGAAATACCAGATTTCTCTCTCAAAAAATGACATCTTCTGCCAGAAATACCCATTTTCTCTCGGAAATATGACATCGTCTCCCAGAAATTGCAGTTTTCTCCTCAAAAATTTGACGCTTTCTGCCAGAAATAGCAGTTTTCTACAAAAAATACGACATGTATTGCAAGAAATTGCAGTTCTATCCTGCAAAGTACAAATCTTTCACACAAGAACACCTCTTTTCTCTTCAGAAATACGATATTTTCTCCCAGAAATATGACATTTTCTCCCAGAAATTGCAGTTTTGTCCCAAGTAGATGACATTTCCTCCCAGAAATAACAGTTTACTACCCAAATTGATGGTATTTTCCCGCAGAAACATCCGTTTTCTATACAAAATATGACATATTTTCCCAGGAACAACAGTTTTCTCCTCAAGAATACAACATCACCTCCCAGAAATGCCCGGTTTCTCCCAAAATATACGGCCGTTTCAAACAGATGGGCCCGTTTTCTCCCCAAGAATATGACGTTTCCTCCCAGAAATACAAGTATTCTGTCCAAAAATAGGACATTTTCTCCCAGAAATACCAGATTTCTCTCTCAAAAAATGACATTTTCTGCCAGAAATACCCGTTTTCTCTCGGAAATATGACATCGTCTCCCAGAAATTGCAGTTTTCTCCTCAAAAATTTGACGCTTTCTGCCAGAAATAGCAGTTTTCTACAAAAAATACGACATGTATTGCAAGAAATTGCATTTCTATCCCGCAAAGTACAAATCTTTCACACAAGAACAACGCTTTTCTCTTCAGAAATACGGTATTTTCTCCCAGAAATATGACATTTTCTCCCAGAAATTGCAGTTTTGTCCCAAGTAGATGACATTTCCTCCCAGAAATAACAATTTACTATCCAAAAACATGATATTTTCCCCCAGAAACATCCGTTTTCTATACAAAATATGAGATATTTTCCCAGGAACAACAGTTATCTCCTCAAGAATACAACATCACCTCCCAGAAATGCCCGTTTTCTCCCAAAACATACGGCCGTTTCAAACAGATGGGCCCGTTTTCTCCCCAAGAATGTGACGTTTCCTCCCAGAAATACAAGTATTCTGTCCAAAAATAGGACATTTTCTCCCAGAAATACCAGATTTCTCTCTCAAAAAATGACATTTTCTGCCAGAAATACCCGTTTTCTCTCGGAAATATGACATCGTCTCCCAGAAATTGCAGTTTTCTCCTCAAAAATTTGACGCTTTCTGCCAGAAATAGCAGTTTTCTACAAAAAATATGACATTTATTGCAAGAAATTGCAGTTCTCTCACCAAAAGTACAAATCTTTCACACAAGAACACCTCTTTTCTCTGCACAAATACGATATTTTCTCCCAGAAATATGACATTTTCTCCCAGAAATTGCAGTTTTGTCCCAAGTAGATGACATTTCCTCCCAGAAATACCAATTTACTACCCAAAAACATGATATTTTCCCGCAGAAACATCCGTTTTCTATACAAAATATGACATATTTTCCCAGGAACAACAGTTATCTCCTCAAGAATACAACATCACCTCCCAGAAATGCCCGGTTTCTCCCAAAACATACGGCCGTTTCAAACAGATGGGCCCGTTTTCTCCCCAAGAATGTGACGTTTCCTCCCAGAAATACAAGTATTCTGTCCAAAAATAGGACATTTTCTCCCAGAAATACCAGATTTCTCTCTCAAAAAATGACATTTTCTGCCTGAAATACCCGTTTTCTCTCGGAAATATGACATCGTCTCCCAGAAATTGCAGTTTTCTCCTCAAAAATTTGACGCTTTCTGCCAGAAATAGCAGTTTTCTACAAAAAATACGACATGTATTGCAAGAAATTGCATTTCTATCCCGCAAAGTACAAATCTTTCACACAAGAACAACGCTTTTCTCTTCAGAAATACGGTATTTTCTCCCAGAAATATGACATTTTCTCCCAGAAATTGCAGTTTTGTCCCAAGTAGATGACATTTCCTCCCAGAAATAACAATTTACTATCCAAAAACATGATATTTTCCCGCAGAAACATCCGTTTTCTATACAAAATATGACATATTTTCCCAGGAACAACAGTTTTCTCCTCAAGAATACAACATCACCTACCAGAAATGCCCGGTTTCTCCCAAAATATACAGCCGTTTCAAACAGATGGGCCCGTTTTCTCCCCAAGAATATGACGTTTCCTCCCAGAAATACAAGTATTCTGTCCAAAAATAGGACATTTTCTCCCAGAAATACCAGATTTCTCCCTCAAAAAATGACATTTTCTGCCAGAAATACCCGTTTTCTCTCGGAAATATGACATCGTCTCCCAGAAATTGCAGTTTTCTCCTCAAAAATTTGACGCTTTCTGCCAGAAATAGCAGTTTTCTACAAAAAATACGACATGTATTGCAAGAAATTGCATTTCTATCCCGCAAAGTACAAATCTTTCACACAAGAACAACGCTTTTCTCTTCAGAAATACGGTATTTTCTCCCAGAAATATGACATTTTCTCCCAGAAATTGCAGTTTTGTCCCAAGTAGATGACATTTCCTCCCAGAAATAACAATTTACTACCCAAATTGATGGTATTTTCCCGCAGAAACATCCGTTTTCTATACAAAATATGACATATTTTCCCAGGAACAACAGTTATCTCCTCCAGAATACGACATCACCTCCCAGAAATGTCCGGTTTCTCCCAAAACATACGGCCGTTTCAAACAGATAGGCCCGTTTTCTCCCCAAGAATGTGACGTTTCCTCCCAGAAATACGGTATTTTCTCCCAGAAATACGACATTTTCTCCCAGAAATACCAGATTTCTCTCTCAAAAAATGACATCTTCTGCCTGAAATACCCGTTTTCTCTCGGAAATATGACATCGTCTCCCAGAAATTGCAGTTTTCTCCTAAAAATTTGACGCTTTCTGCCAGAAATAGCAGTTTTCTACAAAAAATACGACATGTATTGCAAGAAATTGCAGTTCTATCCCGCAAAGTAAAAATCTTTCACACAAGAACCCTGCTTTTCTCTTCAGAAATACGGTATTTTCTCCCAGAAATATGACATTTTCTCCCAGAAATTGCAGTTTTGTCCCAAGTAGATGACATTTCCTCCCAGAAATAACAATTTACTATCCAAAAACATGATATTTTCCCCCAGAAACATCCATTTTCTATACAAAATATGACATATTTTCCCAGGAACAACAGTTATCTCCTCAAGAATACGACATCACCTCCCAGAAATGCCCGGTTTCTCCCAAAACATACGGCCGTTTCAAACAGGTGGGCCCGTTTTCTCCCCAAGAATGTGACGTTTCCTCCCAGAAATACAAGTATTCTGTCCAAAAATAGGACATTTTCTCCCAGAAATACCAGATTTCTCTCTCAAAAAATGACATCTTCTGCCAGAAATACCCGTTTTCTCTCGGAAATATGACATCGTCTCCCAGAAATTGCAGTTTTCTCCTCAAAAATTTGACGCTTTCTGCCAGAAATAGCAGTTTTCTACAAAAAATACGACATGTATTGCAAGAAATTGCAGTTCTATCCCGCAAAGTACAAATCTTTCACACAAGAACCCTGCTTTTCTCTTCAGAAATACGGTATTTTCTCTCAGAAATATGACATTTTCTCCCAGAAATTGCAGTTTTGTCCCAAGGAGATGACATTTCCTCCCAGAAATAACAGTTTACTACCCAAATTGATGGTATTTTCCCGCAGAAACATCCGTTTTCTATACAAAATATGAGATATTTTCCCAGGAACAACAGTTTTCTCCTCAAGAATACAACATCACCTCCCAGAAATGCCCGGTTTCTCCCAAAACATACGGCCGTTTCAAACAGGTGGGCCCTTTTTCACCCCAAGAATGTGACGTTTCCTCCCAGAAATACAAGTATTCTGTCCAAAAATAGGACATTTTCTCCCAGAAATACCAGATTTCTCTCTCAAAAAATGACATCTTCTGCCAGAAATACCCGTTTTCTCTCGGAAATATGACATCGTCTCCCAGAAATTGCAGTTTTCTCCTAAAAATTTGACGCTTTCTGCCAGAAATAGCAGTTTTCTACAAAAAATACGACATGTATTGCAAGAAATTGCATTTCTATCCCGCAAAGTACAAATCTTTCACTCAAGAACAACGCTTTTCTCTTCAGAAATACGGTATTTTCTCCCAGAAATATGACATTTTCTCCCAGAAATTGCAGTTTTGTCCCAAGTAGATGACATTTCCTCCCAGAAATACCAATTTACTATCCAAAAACATGATATTTTCCCCCAGAAACATCCGTTTTCTATAAAAAATATGACATATTTTCCCAGGAACAACAGTTTTCTCCTCAAGAATACAACATCACCTCCCAGAAATGCCCGGTTTCTCCCAAAACATACGGCCGTTTCAAACGGGTGGGCCCGTTTTCTCCCCAAGAATATGACGTTTCCTCCCAGAAATACAAGTATTCTGTCCAAAAATAGGACATTTTCTCCCAGAAATACCAGATTTCTCTCACAAAAAATGACATCTTCTGCCAGAAATACCCGTTTTCTCTCGGAAATATGACATCGTCTCCCAGAAATTGCAGTTTTCTCCTAAAAATTTGACGCTTTCTGCCAGAAATAGCAGTTTTCTACAAAAAATACGACATGTATTGCAAGAAATTGCAGTTCTATCCTGCAAAGTACAAATCTTTCACACAAGAACCCTGCTTTTCTCTTCAGAAATACGGTATTTTCTCTCAGAAATATGACATTTTCTCCCAGAAATTGCAGTTTTGTCCCAAGTAGATGACATTTCCTCCCTGAAATAACAGTTTACTACCCAAATTGATGGTATTTTCCCGCAGAAACATCCGTTTTCTATACAAAATATGACATATTTTTCCAAGGAACAACAGTTTTCTCCTCAAGAATACAACATCACCTCCCAGAAATGCCCGGTTTCTCCCAAAATATACGGCCGTTTCAAACAGGCCCGTTTTCTCCCCAAGAATATGACGTTTCCTCCCAGAAATACAAGTATTCTGTCCAAAAATAGGACATTTTCTCCCAGAAATACCAGATTTCTCTCTCAAAAAATGACATTTTCTGCCAGAAATACCCGTTTTCTCTCGGAAATATGACATCGTCTCCCAGTAATTGCAGTTTTCTCCTCAAAAATTTGACGCTTTCTGCCAGAAATAGCAGTTTTCTACAAAAAATACGACATGTATTGCAAGAAATTGCAGTTCTATCCCCCAAAATACAAATCTTTCACACAAGAACACCGCTTTTCTCTTCAGAAATACGGTATTTTCTCCCAGAAATATGACATTTTCTCCCAGAAATTGCAGTTTTGTCCCAAGTAGATGACATTTCCTCCCAGAAATACCAATTTACTATACAAAAACATGATATTTTCCCCCAGAAACATCCGTTTTCTATACAAAATATGACATATTTTCCCAGGAACAACAGTTTTCTCCTCAAGAATACGACATCACCTCCCAGAAATGCCCGGTTTCTCCCAAAACATACGGCCGTTTCAAACAGGTGGGCCCGTTTTCTCCCCAAGAATGTGACGTTTCCTCCCAGAAATACAAGTATTCTGTCCAAAAATAGGACATTTTCTCCCAGAAATACCAGATTTCTCTCTCAAAAAATGACATTTTCTGCCAGAAATACCCGTTTTCTCTCGGAAATATGACATCGTCTCCCAGAAATTGCAGTTTTCTCCTAAAAATTTGACGCTTTCTGCCAGAAATAGCAGTTTTCTACAAAAAATACGACATGTATTGCAAGAAATTGCAGTTCTATCCCGCAAAGTACAAATCTTTCACACAAGAACCCTGCTTTTCTCTTCAGAAATACGGTATTTTCTCTCAGAAATATGACATATTCTCCCAGAAATTGCAGTTTTGTCCCAAGTAGATGACATTTCCTCCCAGAAATAACAATTTACTATCCAAAAACATGATATTTTCCCCCAGAAACATCCGTTTTCTATACAAAATATGACATATTTTCCCAGGAACAACAGTTATCTCCTCAAGAATACAACATCACCTCCCAGAAATGCCCGGTTTCTCCCAAAATATACGGCCGTTTCAAACAGATGGGCCCGTTTTCTCCCCAAGAATATGACGTTTCCTCCCAGAAATACAAGTATTCTGTCCAAAAATAGGACATTTTCTCCCAGAAATACCAGATTTCTCTCTCAAAAAATGACATCTTCTGCCAGAAATACCCATTTTCTCTCGGAAATATGACATCGTCTCCCAGAAATTGCAGTTTTCTCCTCAAAAATTTGACGCTTTCTGCCAGAAATAGCAGTTTTCTACAAAAAATACGACATGTATTGCAAGAAATTGCATTTCTATCCCGCAAAGTACAAATCTTTCACACAAGAACAACGCTTTTCTCTTCAGAAATACGATATTTTCTCCCAGAAATATGACATTTTCTCCCAGAAATTGCAGTTTTGTCCCATGTAGATGACATTTCCTCCCAGAAATACCAATTTACTATCCAAAAACATGATATTTTCCCCCAGAAACATCTGTTTTCTATACAAAATATGAGATATTTTCCCAGGAACAACAGTTATCTCCTCAAGAATACGACATCACCTCCCAGAAATGCCCGGTTTCTCCCAAAACATACGGCCGTTTCAAACACGTGGGCCCGTTTTCACCCCAAGAATATGACGTTTCCTCCCAGAAATACAAGTATTCTGTCCAAAAATAGGACATTTTCTCCCAGAAATACCAGATTTCTCTCTCAAAAAATGACATCTTCTGCCAGAAATACCCATTTTCTCTCGGAAATATGACATCGTCTCCCAGAAATTGCAGTTTTCTCCTAAAAATTTGACGCTTTCTGCCAGAAATAGCAGTTTTCTACAAAAAATACGACATGTATTGCAAGAAATTGCATTTCTATCTCCCAAAATACAAAATTTTCACACAAGAACACCTCTTTTCTCTTCAGAAATACGATATTTTCTCTCAGAAATATGACATTTTCTCCCAGAAATTGCAGTTTTGTCCCATGTAGATGACATTTCCTCCCAGAAATAACAGTTTACTACCCAAATTGATGGTATTTTCCCGCAGAAACATCCGTTTTCTATACAAAATATGACATATTTTCCCAGGAACAACAGTTTTCTCCTCAAGAATACAACATCACCTCCCAGAAATGCCCGGTTTCTCCCAAAATATACGGCCGTTTCAAACAGATGGGCCCGTTTTCTCCCCAAGAATATGACGTTTCCTCCCAGAAATACAAGTATTCTGTCCAAAAATATGACATTTTCTCCCAGAAATACCAGATTTCTCTCTCAAAAAATGACATCTTCTGCCAGAAATACCCATTTTCTCTCGGAAATATGACATCGTCTCCCAGAAATTGCAGTTTTCTCCTCAAAAATTTGACGCTTTCTGCCAGAAATAGCAGTTTTCTACAAAAAATACGACATGTATTGCAAGAAATTGCAGTTCTATCCCCCAAAATACAAATCTTTCACACAAGAACACCGCTTTTCTCTTCAGAAATACGGTATTTTCTCCCAGAAATATGACATTTTCTCCCAGAAATTGCAGTTTTGTCCCAAGTAGATGACATTTCCTCCCAGAAATAACAGTTTACTACCCAAAAACATGATATTTTCCCTCAGAAACATCCGTTTTCTATACAAAGTATGACATATTTTCCCAGGAACAACAGTTTTCTCCTCAAGAATACAACATCACCTCCCAGAAATGCCCGGTTTCTCCCAAAATATACGGCCGTTTCAAACAGGCCCGTTTTCTCCCCAAGAATATGACGTTTCCTCCCAGAAATACAAGTATTCTGTCCAAAAATAGGACATTTTCTCCCAGAAATACCAGATTTCTCTCTCAAAAAATGACATTTTCTGCCAGAAATACCCGTTTTCTCTCGGAAATATGACATCGTGTCCCAGAAATTGCAGTTTTCTCCTCAAAAATTTGACGCTTTCTGCCAGAAATAGCAGTTTTCTACAAAAAATACGACATGTATTGCAAGAAATTGCAGTTCTATCCCCCAAAATACAAATCTTTCACACAAGAACACCGCTTTTCTCTTCAGAAATACGGTATTTTCTCCCAGAAATATGACATTTTCTCCCAGAAATTGCAGTTTTGTCCCAAGTAGATGACATTTCCGCCCAGAAATAACAATTTTTCTACCCAAATTGATGGTATTTTCCCGCAGAAACATCCGTTTTCTATACAAAATATGACATATTTTCCCAGTCACAACAGTTTTCTCCTCAAGAATACGACATCACCTCCCAGAAATGCCCGGTTTCTCCCAAAATATACAGCCGTTTCAAACAGATGGGCCCGTTTTCTCCCCAAGAATATGACGTTTCCTCCCAGAAATACAAGTATTCTGTCCAAAAATATGACATTTTATCCCAGAAATACCAGATTTCTCTCTCAAAAAATGACATCTTCTGCCAGAAATACCCATTTTCTCTCGGAAATATGACATCGTCTCCCAGAAATTGCAGTTTTCTCCTCAAAAATTTGACGCTTTCTGCCAGAAATAGCAGTTTTCTACAAAAAATACGACATGTATTGCAAGAAATTGCAGTTCTATCCCCCAAAATACAAATCTTTCACACAAGAACACCGCTTTTCTCTTCAGAAATACGGTATTTTCTCCCAGAAATATGACATTTTCTCCCAGAAATTGCAGTTTTGTCCCAAGTAGATGACATTTCCTCCCAGAAATAACAGTTTACTACCCAAAAACATGATATTTTCCCCCAGAAACATCCGTTTTCTATACAAAATATGACATATTTTCCCAGGAACAACAGTTATCTCCTCAAGAATACAACATCACCTCCCAGAAATGCCCGGTTTCTCCCAAAATATACGGCCGTTTCAAACAGATGGGCCCGTTTTCTCCCCAAGAATATGACGTTTCCTCCCAGAAATACAAGTATTCTGTCCAAAAATAGGACATTTTCTCCCAGAAATACCAGATTTCTCTCTCAAAAAATGACATCTTCTGCCAGAAATACCCATTTTCTCTCGGAAATATGACATCGTCTCCCAGAAATTGCAGTTTTCTCCTCAAAAATTTGACGCTTTCTGCCAGAAATAGCAGTTTTCTACAAAAAATACGACATGTATTGCAAGAAATTGCATTTCTATCCCGCAAAGTACAAATCTTTCACACAAGAACAACGCTTTTCTCTTCAGAAATACGATATTTTCTCCCAGAAATATGACATTTTCTCCCAGAAATTGCAGTTTTGTCCCAAGTAGATGACATTTCCTCCCAGAAATACCAATTTACTATCCAAAAACATGATATTTTCCCCCAGAAACATCTGTTTTCTATACAAAATATGAGATATTTTCCCAGGAACAACAGTTATCTCCTCAAGAATACGACATCACCTCCCAGAAATGCCCGGTTTCTCCCAAAACATACGGCCGTTTCAAACACGTGGGCCCGTTTTCACCCCAAGAATATGACGTTTCCTCCCAGAAATACAAGTATTCTGTCCAAAAATAGGACATTTTCTCCCAGAAATACCAGATTTCTCTCTCAAAAAATGACATCTTCTGCCAGAAATACCCATTTTCTCTCGGAAATATGACATCGTCTCCCAGAAATTACAGTTTTCTCCTAAAAATTTGACGCTTTCTGCCAGAAATAGCAGTTTTCTACAAAAAATACGACATGTATTGCAAGAAATTGCATTTCTATCTCCCAAAATACAAAATTTTCACACAAGAACACCTCTTTTCTCTTCAGAAATACGATATTTTCTCTCAGAAATATGACATTTTCTCCCAGAAATTGCAGTTTTGTCCCATGTAGATGACATTTCCTCCCAGAAATAACAGTTTACTACCCAAATTGATGGTATTTTCCCGCAGAAACATCCGTTTTCTATACAAAATATGACATATTTTCCCAGGAACAACAGTTTTCTCCTCAAGAATACAACATCACCTCCCAGAAATGCCCGGTTTCTCCCAAAATATACGGCCGTTTCAAACAGATGGGCCCGTTTTCTCCCCAAGAATATGACGTTTCCTCCCAGAAATACAAGTATTCTGTCCAAAAATATGACATTTTCTCCCAGAAATACCAGATTTCTCTCTCAAAAAATGACATCTTCTGCCAGAAATACCCATTTTCTCTCGGAAATATGACATCGTCTCCCAGAAATTGCAGTTTTCTCCTCAAAAATTTGACGCTTTCTGCCAGAAATAGCAGTTTTCTACAAAAAATACGACATGTATTGCAAGAAATTGCAGTTCTATCCCCCAAAATACAAATCTTTCACACAAGAACACCGCTTTTCTCTTCAGAAATACGGTATTTTCTCCCAGAAATATGACATTTTCTCCCAGAAATTGCAGTTTTGTCCCAAGTAGATGACATTTCCTCCCAGAAATAACAGTTTACTACCCAAAAACATGATATTTTCCCTCAGAAACATCCGTTTTCTATACAAAGTATGACATATTTTCCCAGGAACAACAGTTTTCTCCTCAAGAATACAACATCACCTCCCAGAAATGCCCGGTTTCTCCCAAAATATACGGCCGTTTCAAACAGGCCCGTTTTCTCCCCAAGAATATGACGTTTCCTCCCAGAAATACAAGTATTCTGTCCAAAAATAGGACATTTTCTCCCAGAAATACCAGATTTCTCTCTCAAAAAATGACATTTTCTGCCAGAAATACCCGTTTTCTCTCGGAAATATGACATCGTGTCCCAGAAATTGCAGTTTTCTCCTCAAAAATTTGACGCTTTCTGCCAGAAATAGCAGTTTTCTACAAAAAATACGACATGTATTGCAAGAAATTGCAGTTCTATCCCCCAAAATACAAATCTTTCACACAAGAACACCGCTTTTCTCTTCAGAAATACGGTATTTTCTCCCAGAAATATGACATTTTCTCCCAGAAATTGCAGTTTTGTCCCAAGTAGATGACATTTCCGCCCAGAAATAACAATTTTTCTACCCAAATTGATGGTATTTTCCCGCAGAAACATCCGTTTTCTATACAAAATATGACATATTTTCCCAGTCACAACAGTTTTCTCCTCAAGAATACGACATCACCTCCCAGAAATGCCCGGTTTCTCCCAAAATATACAGCCGTTTCAAACAGATGGGCCCGTTTTCTCCCCAAGAATATGACGTTTCCTCCCAGAAATACAAGTATTCTGTCCAAAAATAGGACATTTTCTCCCAGAAATACCAGATTTCTCTCTCAAAAAATGACATCTTCTGCCAGAAATACCCGTTTTCTCTCGGAAATATGACATCGTCTCCCAGAAATTGCAGTTTTCTCCTAAAAATTTGACGCTTTCTGCCAGAAATAGCAGTTTTCTACAAAAAATACGACATGTATTGCAAGAAATTGCAGTTCTATCCCGCAAAGTACAAATCTTTCACACAAGAACCCTGCTTTTCTCTTCAGAAATAGGGTATTTTCTCTCAGAAATATGACATATTCTCCCAGAAATTGCAGTTTTGTCCCAAGTAGATGACATTTCCTCCCAGAAATAACAATTTACTATCCAAAAACATGATATTTTCCCCCAGAAACATCCGTTTTCTATACAAAATATGACATATTTTCCCAGGAACAACAGTTATCTCCTCAAGAATACAACATCACCTCCCAGAAATGCCCGGTTTCTCCCAAAATATACGGCCGTTTCAAACAGATGGGCCCGTTTTCTCCCCAAGAATATGACGTTTCCTCCCAGAAATACAAGTATTCTGTCCAAAAATAGGACATTTTCTCCCAGAAATACCAGATTTCTCTCTCAAAAAATGACATCTTCTGCCAGAAATACCCATTTTCTCTCGGAAATATGACATCGTCTCCCAGAAATTGCAGTTTTCTCCTCAAAAATTTGACGCTTTCTGCCAGAAATAGCAGTTTTCTACAAAAAATACGACATGTATTGCAAGAAATTGCATTTCTATCCCGCAAAGTACAAATCTTTCACACAAGAACAACGCTTTTCTCTTCAGAAATACGATATTTTCTCCCAGAAATATGACATTTTCTCCCAGAAATTGCAGTTTTGTCCCAAGTAGATGACATTTCCTCCCAGAAATACCAATTTACTATCCAAAAACATGATATTTTCCCCCAGAAACATCTGTTTTCTATACAAAATATGAGATATTTTCCCAGGAACAACAGTTATCTCCTCAAGAATACGACATCACCTCCCAGAAATGCCCGGTTTCTCCCAAAACATACGGCCGTTTCAAACACGTGGGCCCGTTTTCACCCCAAGAATATGACGTTTCCTCCCAGAAATACAAGTATTCTGTCCAAAAATAGGACATTTTCTCCCAGAAATACCAGATTTCTCTCTCAAAAAATGACATCTTCTGCCAGAAATACCCATTTTCTCTCGGAAATATGACATCGTCTCCCAGAAATTGCAGTTTTCTCCTAAAAATTTGACGCTTTCTGCCAGAAATAGCAGTTTTCTACAAAAAATACGACATGTATTGCAAGAAATTGCATTTCTATCTCCCAAAATACAAAATTTTCACACAAGAACACCTCTTTTCTCTTCAGAAATACGATATTTTCTCTCAGAAATATGACATTTTCTCCCAGAAATTGCAGTTTTGTCCCAAGTAGATGACATTTCCTCCCAGAAATAACAATTTACTATCCAAAAACATGATATTTTCCCCCAGAAACATCCGTTTTCTATACAAAATATGAGATATTTTCCCAGGAACAACAGTTTTCTCCTCAAGAATACAACATCACCTCCCAGAAATGCCCGGTTTCTCCCAAAATATACGGCCGTTTCAAACAGATGGGCCCGTTTTCTCCCCAAGAATATGACGTTTCCTCCCAGAAATACAAGTATTCTGTCCAAAAATATGACATTTTCTCCCAGAAATACCAGATTTCTCTCTCAAAAAATGACATCTTCTGCCAGAAATACCCATTTTCTCTCGGAAATATGACATCGTCTCCCAGAAATTGCAGTTTTCTCCTCAAAAATTTGACGCTTTCTGCCAGAAATAGCAGTTTTCTACAAAAAATACGACATGTATTGCAAGAAATTGCAGTTCTATCCCCCAAAATACAAATCTTTCACACAAGAACACCGCTTTTCTCTTCAGAAATACGGTATTTTCTCCCAGAAATATGACATTTTCTCCCAGAAATTGCAGTTTTGTCCCAAGTAGATGACATTTCCTCCCAGAAATAACAGTTTACTACCCAAAAACATGATATTTTCCCTCAGAAACATCCGTTTTCTATACAAAGTATGACATATTTTCCCAGGAACAACAGTTTTCTCCTCAAGAATACAACATCACCTCCCAGAAATGCCCGGTTTCTCCCAAAATATACGGCCGTTTCAAACAGGCCCGTTTTCTCCCCAAGAATATGACGTTTCCTCCCAGAAATACAAGTATTCTGTCCAAAAATAGGACATTTTCTCCCAGAAATACCAGATTTCTCTCTCAAAAAATGACATTTTCTGCCAGAAATACCCGTTTTCTCTCGGAAATATGACATCGTGTCCCAGAAATTGCAGTTTTCTCCTCAAAAATTTGACGCTTTCTGCCAGAAATAGCAGTTTTCTACAAAAAATACGACATGTATTCCAAGAAATTGCAGTTCTATCCCCCAAAATACAAATCTTTCACACAAGAACACCGCTTTTCTCTTCAGAAATACGGTATTTTCTCCCAGAAATATGACATTTTCTCCCAGAAATTGCAGTTTTGTCCCAAGTAGATGACATTTCCGCCCAGAAATAACAATTTTTCTACCCAAATTGATGGTATTTTCCCGCAGAAACATCCGTTTTCTATACAAAATATGACATATTTTCCCAGTAACAACAGTTTTCTCCTCAAGAATACGACATCACCTCCCAGAAATGCCCGGTTTCTCCCAAAATATACAGCCGTTTCAAACAGATGGGCCCGTTTTCTCCCCAAGAATATGACGTTTCCTCCCAGAAATACAAGTATTCTGTCCAAAAATAGGACATTTTCTCCCAGAAATACCAGATTTCTCTCTCAAAAAATGACATTTTCTGCCTGAAATACCCGTTTTCTCTCGGAAATATGACATCGTCTCCCAGAAATTGCAGTTTTCCTCCTCAAAAATTTGATGCTTTCTGCCAGAAATAGCAGTTTTCTACAAAAAATACGACATGTATTGCAAGAAATTGCAGTTCTATCCCCCAAAATACAAATCTTTCACACAAGAACAACGCTTTTCTCTTCAGAAATACGGTATTTTCTCCCAGAAATATGACATTTTCTCCCAGAAATTGCAGTTTTGTCCCAAGTAGATGACATTTCCTCCCAGAAATAACAATTTACTATCCAAAAACATGATATTTTCCCCCAGAAACATCCGTTTTCTATACAAAATATGACATATTTTCCCAGGAACAACAGTTTTCTCCTCAAGAATACGACATCACCTCCCAGAAATGCCCGGTTTCTCCCAAAATATACAGCCGTTTCAAACAGATGGGCCCGTTTTCTCCCCAAGAATATGACGTTTCCTCCCAGAAATACAAGTATTCTGTCCAAAAATAGGACATTTTCGCCCAGAAATACCAGATTTCTCTCTCAAAAAATGACATTTTCTGCCAGAAATACCCGTTTTCTCTCGGAAATATGACATCGTCTCCCAGAAACTGCAGTTTTCTCCTCAAAAATTTGACGCTTTCTGCCAGAAATAGCAGTTTTCTACAAAAAATATGACATTTATTGCAAGAAATTGCAGTTCTCTCACCAAAAGTACAAATCCTTCACACAAGAACACCGCTTTTCTCTTCAGAAATACGGTATTTTCTCCCAGAAATATGACATTTTCTCCCAGAAATTGCAGTTTTGTCCCAAGTAGATGACATTTCCTCCCAGAAATACCAATTTACTATCCAAAAACATGATATTTTCCCCCAGAAACATCCGTTTTCTATACAAAATATGAGATATTTTCCCAGGAACAACAGTTATCTCCTCAAGAATACAACATCACCTCCCAGAAATGCCCGGTTTCTCCCAAAACATACGGCCGTTTCAAACAGGTGGGCCCGTTTTCACCCCAAGAATATGACGTTTCCTCCCAGAAATACAAGTATTCTGTCCAAAAATAGGACATTTTCTCCCAGAAATACCAGATTTCTCTCTCAAAAAATGACATCTTCTGCCTGAAATACCCGTTTTCTCTCGGAAATATGACATCGTCTCCCAGAAATTGCAGTTTTCTCCTCAAAAATTTGATGCTTTCTGCCAGAAATAGCAGTTTTCTACAAAAAATACTACATGTATTGCAAGAAATTGCAGTTCAATCCCGCAAAGTACAAATCTTTCACACAAGAACACTGCTTTTCTCTTCAGAAATACGGTATTTTCTCCCAGAAATATGACATTTTCTCCCAGAAATTGCAGTTTTGTCCCAAGTAGATGACATTTCCTCCCAGAAATACCAATTTACTATCCAAAAACATGATATTTCCCCGCAGAAACATCCGTTTTCTATACAAAATATGACATATTTTCCCAGGAACAACAGTTTTCTCCTCAAGAATACAACATCACCTCCCAGAAATGCCCGGTTTCTCCCAAAACATACGGCCGTTTCAAACAGGTGGGCCCGTTTTCACCCCAAGAATATGACGTTTCCTCCCAGAAATACAAGTATTCTGTCCAAAAATAGGACATTTTCTCCCAGAAATACCAGATTTCTCTCTCAAAAAATGACATTTTCTGCCTGAAATACCCGTTTTCTCTCGGAAATATGACATCGTCTCCCAGAAATTGCAGTTTTCTCCTCAAAAATTTGATGCTTTCTGCCAGAAATAGCAGTTTTCTACAAAAAATACTACATGTATTGCAAGAAATTGCAGTTCAATCCCGCAAAGTACAAATCTTTCACACAAGAACCCTGCTTTTCTCTTCAGAAATACGGTATTTTCTCCCAGAAATATGACATTTTCTCCCAGAAATTGCAGTTTTGTCCCAAGTAGATGACATTTCCTCCCAGAAATAACAATTTACTATCCAAAAACATGAAATTTCCCCGCAGAAACATCCGTTTTCTATACAAAATATGACATATTTTCCCAGGAACAACAGTTTTCTCCTCAAGAATATGACATCACCTCCCAGAAATGCCAGGTTTCTCCCAAAATATACGGCCGTTTCAAACAGATGGGCCCGTTTTCTCCCCAAGAATGTGACGTTTCCTCCCAGAAATACAAGTATTCTGTCCAAAAATAGGACATTTTCTCCCAGAAATACCAGATTTCTCTCTCAAAAAATGACATTTTCTGCCTGAAATACCCGTTTTCTCTCGGAAATACGACATCGTCTCCCAGAAATTGCAGTTTTCTCCTAAAAATTTGACGCTTTCTGCCAGAAATAGCAGTTTTCTACAAAAAATACTACATGTATTGCAAGAAATTGCAGTTCTATCCCGCAAAGTACAAATCTTTCACACAAGAACACTGCTTTTCTCTTCAGAAATACGGTATTTTCTCCCAGAAATATGACATTTTCTCCCAGAAATTGCAGTTTTGTCCCAAGTAGATGACATTTCCTCCCAGAAATAACAATTTACTATCCAAAAACATGATATTTTCCCCCAGAAACATCCGTTTTCTATACAAAATATGACATATTTTCCCAGGAACAACAGTTTTCTCCTCAAGAATACGACATCACCTCCCAGAAATGCCCGGTTTCTCCCAAAATATACAGCCGTTTCAAACAGATGGGCCCGTTTTCTCCCCAAGAATATGACGTTTCCTCCCAGAAATACAAGTATTCTGTCCAAAAATAGGACATTTTCGCCCAGAAATACCAGATTTCTCCCTCAAAAAATGACATTTTCTGCCAGAAATACCCGTTTTCTCTCGGAAATATGACATCGTCTCCCAGAAACTGCAGTTTTCTCCTCAAAAATTTGACGCTTTCTGCCAGAAATAGCAGTTTTCTACAAAAAATATGACATTTATTGCAAGAAATTGCAGTTCTCTCACCAAAAGTACAAATCTTTCACACAAGAACCCTGCTTTTCTCTTCAGAAATACGGTATTTTCTCCCAGAAATATGACATTTTCTCCCAGAAATTGCAGTTTTGTCCCAAGTAGATGACATTTCCTCCCAGAAATACCAATTTACTATCCAAAAACATGATATTTTCCCCCAGAAACATCCGTTTTCTATACAAAATATGAGATATTTTCCCAGGAACAACAGTTATCTCCTCAAGAATACAACATCACCTCCCAGAAATGCCCGGTTTCTCCCAAAACATACGGCCGTTTCAAACAGGTGGGCCCGTTTTCACCCCAAGAATATGACGTTTCCTCCCAGAAATACAAGTATTCTGTCCAAAAATAGGACATTTTCTCCCAGAAATACCAGATTTCTCTCTCAAAAAATGACATCTTCTGCCTGAAATACCCGTTTTCTCTCGGAAATATGACATCGTCTCCCAGAAATTGCAGTTTTCTCCTCAAAAATTTGATGCTTTCTGCCAGAAATAGCAGTTTTCTACAAAAAATACTACATGTATTGCAAGAAATTGCAGTTCAATCCCGCAAAGTACAAATCTTTCACACAAGAACACTGCTTTTCTCTTCAGAAATACGGTATTTTCTCCCAGAAATATGACATTTTCTCACAGAAATTGCAGTTTTGTCCCAAGTAGATTACATTTCCTCCCAGAAATAACAATTTACTATCCAAAAACATGATATTTCCCCGCAGAAACATCCGTTTTCTATACAAAATATGACATATTTTCCCAGGAACAACAGTTTTCTCCTCAAGAATATGACATCACCTCCCAGAAATGCCAGGTTTCTCCCAAAATATACGGCCGTTTCAAACAGATGGGCCCGTTTTCTCCCCAAGAATGTGACGTTTCCTCCCAGAAATACAAGTATTCTGTCCAAAAATAGGACATTTTCTCCCAGAAATACCAGATTTCTCTCTCAAAAAATGACATCTTCTGCCTGAAATACCCGTTTTCTCTCGGAAATACGACATCGTCTCCCAGAAACTGCAGTTTTCTCCTCAAAAATTTGACGCTTTCTGCCAGAATTAGCAGTTTTCTACAAAAAATACGACATGTATTGCAAGAAATTGCATTTCTATCCCCCAAAGTACAAATCTTTCACACAAGAACACTGCTTTTCTCTTCAGAAATACGGTATTTTCTCCCAGAAATATGACATTTTCTCCCAGAAATTGCAGTTTTGTCCCAAGTAGATGACATTTCCTCCCAGAAATACCAATTTACTATCCAAAAACATGATATTTTCCCCCAGAAACATCCGTTTTCTATACAAAATATGAGATATTTTCCCAGGAACAACAGTTATCTCCTCAAGAATACAACATCACCTCCCAGAAATGCCCCGTTTCTCCCAAAACATACGGCTTTTTCAAACAGGTGGGACCGTTTTCACCCCAAGAATATGACGTTTCCTCCCAGAAATACAAGTATTCTGTCCAAAAATAGGACATTTTCTCCCAGAAATACCAGATTTCTCTCTCAAAAAATGACATCTTCTGCCTGAAATACCCGTTTTCTCTCGGAAATATGACATCGTCTCCCAGAAATTGCAGTTTTCTCCTCAAAAATTTGACGCTTTCTGCCAGAAATAGCAGTTTTCTACAAAAAATACGACATGTATTGCAAGAAATTGCAGTTCTATCCCGCAAAGTACATATCTTTCACACAAGAACCCTGCTTTTCTCTTCAGAAATACGGTATTTTCTCCCAGAAATATGACATTTTCTCCCAGAAATTGCAGTTTTGTCCCAAGTAGATGACATTTCCTCCCAGAAATAACAATTTACTGTCCAAAAACATGATATTTTCCCGCAGAAACATCCGTTTTCTATACAAAATATGACATATTTTCCCAGGAACAACAGGTTTCTCCTCAAGAATACAACATCACCTCCCAGAAATGCCCGGTTTCTCCCAAAATATACAGCCGTTTCAAACAGATGGGCCCGTTTCCTCCACAAGAATATGACGTTTCCTCCCAGAAATACAAGTATTCTGTCCAAAAATAGGACATTTTCTCCCAGAAATACCAGATTTCTCTCTCAAAAAATGACATCTTCTGCCTGAAATACCCGTTTTCTCTCGGAAATACGACATCGTCTCCCAGAAACTGCAGTTTTCTCCTCAAAAATTTGACGCTTTCTGCCAGAAATAGCAGTTTTCTACAAAAAATACGACATGTATTGCAAGAAATTGCAGTTCTATCCCGCAAAGTACAAATCTTTCACACAAGAACCCTGCTTTTCTCTTCAGAAATACGGTATTTTCTCCCAGAAATATGACATTTTCTCCCAGAAATTGCAGTTTTGTCCCAAGTAGATGACATTTCCTCCCAGAAATAACAATTTACTGTCCAAAAACATGATATTTTCCCGCAGAAACATCCGTTTTCTATACAAAATATGACATATTTTCCCAGGAACAACAGTTTTCTCCTCAAGAATACGACATCACCTCCCAGAAATGCCCGGTTTCTCCCAAAATATACAGCCGTTTCAAACAGATGGGCCCGTTTCCTCCACAAGAATATGACGTTTCCTCCCAGAAATACAAGTATTCTGTCCAAAAATAGGACATTTTCTCCCAGAAATACCAGATTTCTCTCTCAAAAAATGACATCTTCTGCCAGAAATACCCGTTTTCTCTCGGAAATATGACATCGTCTCACAGAAATTGCAGTTTTCTCCTCAAAAATTTGACGCTTTCTGCCAGAAATAGCAGTTTTCTACAAAAAATACGACATTTATTGCAAGAAATTGCATTTCTATCCCGCAAAGTACAAATCTTTCACACAAGAACCCTGCTTTTCTCTTCAGAAATACGGTATTTTCTCCCAGAAATATGACATTTTCTCCCAGAAATTGCAGTTTTGTCCCAAGTAGATGACATTTCCTCCCAGAAATAACAATTTACTATCCAAAAACATGATATTTTCCCGCAGAAACATCCGTTTTCTATACAAAATATGACATATTTTCCCAGGAACAACAGTTTTTCTCCTCAAGAATACGACATCACCTCCCAGAAATGCCCGGTTTCTCCCAAAATATACAGCCGTTTCAAACAGATGGGCCCGTTTTCTCCCCAAGAATATGACGTTTCCTCCCAGAAATACAAGTATTCTGTCCAAAAATAGGACATTTTCTCCCAGAAATACCAGATTTCTCTCTCAAAAAATGACATCTTCTGCCAGAAATACCCCTTTTCTCTCGGAAATATGACATCGTCTCACAGAAATTGCAGTTTTCTCCTCAAAAATTTGACGCTTTCTGCCAGAAATAGCAGTTTTCTACAAAAAATACGACATGTATTGCAAGAAATTGCATTTCTATCCCGCAAAGTACAAATCTTTCACACAAGAACACCGCTTTTCTCTTCAGAAATACGGTATTTTCTCCCAGAAATATGACATTTTCTCCCAGAAATTGCAGTTTTGTCCCAAGTAGATGACATTTCCTCCCAGAAATACCAATTTACTATCCAAAAACATGATATTTTCCCCCAGAAACATCCGTTTTCTATACAAAATAAGACATATTTTCCCAGGAACAACAGTTTTCTCCTCAAGAATACGACATCACCTCCCAGAAATGCCAGGTTTCTCCCAATATATACGGCCGTTTCAAACAGATAGGCCCGATTTCTCCCCAGGAATGTGACGTTTCCTCCCAGAAATACAAGTATTCTGTCCAAAAATAGGACATTTTCTCCCAGAAATACCAGATTTCTCTCTCAAAAAATGACATTTTCTGCCAGAAATACCCGTTTTCTCTCGGAAATATGACATCGTCTCCCAGAAATTGCAGTTTTCTCCTCAAAAATTTGACGCTTTCTGCCAGAAATAGCAGTTTTCTACAAAAAATATGACATTTATTGCAAGAAATTGCAGTTCTCTCACCAAAAGTACAAATCTTTCACACAAGAACACCTCTTTTCTCTGCACAAATACGATATTTTCTCCCAGAAATATGACATTTTCTCCCAGAAATTGCAGTTTTGTCCCAAGTAGATGACATTTCCTCCCAGAAATAACAATTTACTACCCAAAAACATGATATTTTCCCCCAGAAACATCCGTTTTCTATACAAAGTATGACATATTTTCCCAGGAACAACAGTTTTCTCCTCAAGAATACAACATCACCTCCCAGAAATGCCAGGTTTCTCCCAAAATATACAGCCGTTTCAAACAGATGGGCCCGTTTTCTCCCCAAGAATGTGACGTTTCCTCCCAGAAATACAATAATTCTGTCCAAAAATAGGACATTTTCTCCCAGAAATACCAGATTTCTCTCTCAAAAAATGACATCTTCTGCCAGAAATACCCGTTTTCTCTCGGAAATATGACATCGTCTCCCAGAAATTGCAGTTTTCTCCTCAAAAATTTGACGCTTTCTGCCAGAAATAGCAGTTTTCTACAAAAAATACGACATGTATTGCAAGAAATTGCAGTTCTATCCCGCAAAGTACAAATCTTTCACACAAGAACCCTGCTTTTCTCTTCAGAAATACGGTATTTTCTCCCAGAAATATGACATTTTCTCCCAGAAATTGCAGTTTTGTCCCAAGTAGATGACATTTCCTCCCAGAAATAACAATTTACTGTCCAAAAACATGATATTTTCCCGCAGAAACATCCGTTTTCTATACAAAATATGACATATTTTCCCAGGAACAACAGTTTTCTCCTCAAGAATACGACATCACCTCCCAGAAATGCCCGGTTTCTCCCAAAACATACGGCCGTTTCAAACAGGTGGGCCCGTTTTCTCCCCAAGAATATGACGTTTCCTCCCAGAAATACAAGTATTCTGTCCAAAAATAGGACATTTTCTCCCAGAAATACCAGATTTCTCTCTCAAAAAATGACATCTTCTGCCTGAAATACCCGTTTTCTCTCGGAAATACGACATCGTCTCCCAGAAACTGCAGTTTTCTCCTCAAAAATTTGACGCTTTCTGCCAGAATTAGCAGTTTTCTACAAAAAATACGACATGTATTGCAAGAAATTGCATTTCTATCCCCCAAAGTACAAATCTTTCACACAAGAACACCGCTTTTCTCTTCAGAAATACGGTATTTTCTCCCAGAAATATGACATTTTCTCCCAGAAATTGCAGTTTTGTCCCAAGTAGATGACATTTCCTCCCAGAAATAACAATTTACTATCCAAAAACATGATATTTTCCCGCAGAAACATCCGTTTTCTATACAAAATAAGACATATTTTCCCAGGAACAACAGTTTTCTCCTCAAGAATACGACATCACCTCCCAGAAATGCCAGGTTTCTCCCAATATATACGGCCGTTTCAAACAGATAGGCCCGGTTTCTCCCCAGGAATGTGACGTTTCCTCCCAGAAATACAAGTATTCTGTCCAAAAATAGGACATTTTCTCCCAGAAATACCAGATTTCTCTCTCAAAAAAATGACATTTTCTGCCAGAAATACCCGTTTTCTCTCGGAAATATGACATCGTCTCCCAGAAATTGCAGTTTTCTCCTCAAAAATTTGACGCTTTCTGCCAGAAATAGCAGTTTTCTACAAAAAAATATGACATTTATTGCAAGAAATTGCAGTTCTCTCACCAAAAGTACAAATCTTTCACACAAGAACACCTCTTTTCTCTGCACAAATACGATATTTTCTCCCAGAAATATGACATTTTCTCCCAGAAATTGCAGTTTTGTCCCAAGTAGATGACATTTCCTCCCAGAAATAACAATTTACTATCCAAAAACATGATATTTTCCCCCAGAAACATCCGTTTTCTATACAAAATATGAGATATTTTCCCAGGAACAACAGTTATCTCCTCAAGAATACAACATCACCTCCCAGAAATGCCCCGTTTCTCCCAAAACATACGGCTTTTTCAAACAGGTGGGCCCGTTTTCACCCCAAGAATATGACGTTTCCTCCCAGAAATACAAGTATTCTGTCCAAAAATAGGACATTTTCTCCCAGAAATACCAGATTTCTCTCTCAAAAAATGACATCTTCTGCCAGAAATACCCGTTTTCTCTCGGAAATATGACATCGTCTCACAGAAATTGCAGTTTTCTCCTCAAAAATTTGACGCTTTCTGCCAGAAATAGCAGTTTTCTACAAAAAATACGACATGTATTGCAAGAAATTGCATTTCTATCCCGCAAAGTACAAATCTTTCACACAAGAACCCTGCTTTTCTCTTCAGAAATACGGTATTTTCTCCCAGAAATATGACATTTTCTCCCAGAAATTGCAGTTTTGTCCCAAGTAGATGACATTTCCTCCCAGAAATAACAATTTACTATCCAAAAACATGATATTTTCCCGCAGAAACATCCGTTTTCTATACAAAATAAGACATATTTTCCCAGGAACAACAGTTTTCTCCTCAAGAATACGACATCACCTCCCAGAAATGCCAGGTTTCTCCCAATATATACGGCCGTTTCAAACAGATAGGCCCGATTTCTCCCCAGGAATGTGACGTTTCCTCCCAGAAATACAAGTATTCTGTCCAAAAATAGGACATTTTCTCCCAGAAATACCAGATTTCTCTCTCAAAAAATGACATTTTCTGCCAGAAATACCCGTTTTCTCTCGGAAATATGACATCGTCTCCCAGAAATTGCAGTTTTCTCCTCAAAAATTTGACGCTTTCTGCCAGAAATAGCAGTTTTCTACAAAAAATACGACATGTATTGCAAGAAATTGCAGTTCTATCCCGCAAAGTACAAATCTTTCACACAAGAACCCTGCTTTTCTCTTCAGAAATACGGTATTTTCTCCCAGAAATATGACATTTTCTCCCAGAAATTGCAGTTTTGTCCCAAGTAGATGACATTTCCTCCCAGAAATAACAATTTACTGTCCAAAAACATGATATTTTCCCGCAGAAACATCCGTTTTCTATACAAAATATGACATATTTTCCCAGGAACAACAGTTTTCTCCTCAAGAATACGACATCACCTCCCAGAAATGCCCGGTTTCTCCCAAAACATACGGCCGTTTCAAACAGGTGGGCCCGTTTTCTCCCCAAGAATATGACGTTTCCTCCCAGAAATACAAGTATTCTGTCCAAAAATAGGACATTTTCTCCCAGAAATACCAGATTTCTCTCTCAAAAAATGACATCTTCTGCCTGAAATACCCGTTTTCTCTCGGAAATACGACATCGTCTCCCAGAAACTGCAGTTTTCTCCTCAAAAATTTGACGCTTTCTGCCAGAATTAGCAGTTTTCTACAAAAAATACGACATGTATTGCAAGAAATTGCATTTCTATCCCCCAAAGTACAAATCTTTCACACAAGAACACCGCTTTTCTCTTCAGAAATACGGTATTTTCTCCCAGAAATATGACATTTTCTCCCAGAAATTGCAGTTTTGTCCCAAGTAGATTACATTTCCTCCCAGAAATAACAATTTACTATCCAAAAACATGATATTTTCCCCCAGAAACATCCGTTTTCTATACAAAATATGACATATTTTCCCAGGAACAACAGTTTTCTCCTCAAGAATACAACATCACCTCCCAGAAATGCCCGGTTTCTCCCAAAACATACAGCCGTTTCAAACAGGTGGGCCCGTTTTCACCCCAAGAATATGACGTTTCCTCCCAGAAATACAAGTATTCTGTCCAAAAATAGGACATTTTCTCCCAGAAATACCAGATTTCTCTCTCAAAAAATGACATCTTCTGCCTGAAATACCCGTTTTCTCTCGGAAATACGACATCGTCTCCCAGAAATTGCAGTTTTCTCCTCAAAAATTTGACGCTTTCTGCCAGAAATAGCAGTTTTCTACAAAAAATACGACATGTATTGCAATAAATTGCAGTTCTCTCACCAAAAGTACAAATCTTTCACACAAGAACACCTCCTTTCTCTGCAGAAATACGATATTTTCTCCCAGAAATATGACATTTTCTCCCAGAAATTGCAGTTTTGTCCCAAGTAGATGACATTTCCTCCCAGAAATAACAATTTACTATCCAAAAACATGATATTTTCCCGCAGAAACATCCGTTTTCTATACAAAATATGACATATTTTCCCAGGAACAACAGTTTTCTCCTCAAGAATACGACATCACCTCCCAGAAATGCCCCGTTTCTCCCAAAATATACAGCCGTTTCAAACAGATGGGCCCGTTTTCTCCCCAAGAATATGACGTTTCCTCCCAGAAATACAAGTATTCTGTCCAAAAATAGGACATTTTCTCCCAGAAATACCAGATTTCTCTCTCAAAAAATGACATCTTCTGCCAGAAATACCCATTTTCTCTCGGAAATATGACATCGTCTCCCAGAAATTGCAGTTTTCTCCTAAAAATTTGACGCTTTCTGCCAGAAATAGCAGTTTTCTACAAAAAATACGACATGTATTGCAAGAAATTGCAGTTCTATCCCGCAAAGTACAATACTTTCACACAAGAACACTGCTTTTCTCTTCAGAAATACGGTATTTTCTCCCAGAAATATGACATTTTCTCCCAGAAATTGCAGTTTTGTCCCAAGTAGATGACATTTCCTCCCAGAAATACCAATTTACTATCCAAAAACATGATATTTTCCCCCAGAAACATCCGTTTTCTATACAAAATATGACATATTTTCCCAGGAACAACAGTTTTCTCCTCAAGAATACGACATCACCTCCCAGAAATGCCAGGTTTCTCCCAAAACATACGGCCGTTTCAAACAGGTGGGCCCGTTTTCACCCCAAGAATATGACGTTTCCTCCCAGAAATACAAGTATTCTGTCCAAAAATAGGACATTTTCTCCCAGAAATACCAGATTTCTCTCTCAAAAAATGACATCTTCTGCCTGAAATACCCGTTTTCTCTCGGAAATACGACATCGTCTCCCAGAAACTGCAGTTTTCTCCTCAAAAATTTGACGCTTTCTGCCAGAATTAGCAGTTTTCTACAAAAAATACGACATGTATTGCAAGAAATTGCATTTCTATCCCCCAAAGTACAAATCTTTCACACAAGAACACCGCTTTTCTCTTCAGAAATACGGTATTTTCTCCCAGAAATATGACATTTTCTCCCAGAAATTGCAGTTTTATCCCAAGTAGATGACATTTCCTCCCAGAAATACCAATTTACTATCCAAAAACATGATATTTTCCCCCAGAAACATCCGTTTTCTATACAAAATAAGACATATTTTCCCAGGAACAACAGTTTTCTCCTCAAGAATACAACATCACCTCCCAGAAATGCCCGGTTTCTCCCAAAACATACAGCCGTTTCAAACAGGTGGGCCCGTTTTCACCCCAAGAATATGACGTTTCCTCCCAGAAATACAAGTATTCTGTCCAAAAATAGGACATTTTCTCCCAGAAATACCAGATTTCTCTCTCAAAATATGACATCTTCTGCCTGAAATACCCATTTTCTCTCGGAAATATGACATCGTCTCCCAGAAATTGCAGTTTTCTCCTCAAAAATTTGACGCTTTCTGCCAGAAATAGCAGTTTTCTACAAAAAATATGACATTTATTGCAATAAATTGCAGTTCTCTCACCAAAAGTACAAATCTTTCACACAAGAACACCTCTTTTCTCTGCAGAAATACGATATTTTCTCCCAGAAATATGACATTTTCTCCCAGAAATTGCAGTTTTGTCCCAAGTAGATGACATTTCCTCCCAGAAATAACAATTTACTATCCAAAAACATGATATTTTCCCGCAGAAACATCCGTTTTCTATACAAAATATGACATATTTTCCCAGGAACAACAGTTTTCTCCTCAAGAATACGACATCACCTCCCAGAAATGCCCCGTTTCTCCCAAAATATACAGCCGTTTCAAACAGATGGGCCCGTTTTCTCCCCAAGAATATGACGTTTCCTCCCAGAAATACAAGTATTCTGTCCAAAAATAGGACATTTTCTCCCAGAAATACCAGATTTCTCTCTCAAAAAATGACATCTTCTGCCAGAAATACCCATTTTCTCTCGGAAATATGACATCGTCTCCCAGAAATTGCAGTTTTCTCCTAAAAATTTGACACTTTCTGCCAGAAATAGCAGTTTTCTACAAAAAATACGACATGTATTGCAAGAAATTGCAGTTCTATCCCGCAAAGTACAAATCTTTCACACAAGAACACTGCTTTTCTCTTCAGAAATACGGTATTTTCTCCCAGAAATATGACATTTTCTCCCAGAAATTGCAGTTTTGTCCCAAGTAGATGACATTTCCTCCCAGAAATAACAATTTACTATCCAAAAACATGATATTTTCCCCCAGAAACATCCGTTTTCTATACAAAATATGACATATTTTCCCAGGAACAACAGTTTTCTCCTCAAGAATACGACATCACCTCCCAGAAATGCCCGGTTTCTCCCAAAATATACGGTCGTTTCAAACAGATAGGCCCGTTTTCTCCCCAAGAATATGACGTTTCCTCCCAGAAATACAAGTATTCTGTCCAAAAATAGGACATTTTCTCCCAGAAATACCAGATTTCTCTCTCAAAAAATGACATCTTCTGCCAGAAATACCCGTTTTCTCTCGGAAATACGACATCGTCTCCCAGAAACTGCAGTTTTCTCCTCAAAAATTTGACGCTTTCTGCCAGAAATAGCAGTTTTCTACAAAAAATATGACATTTATTGCAAGAAATTGCAGTTCTCTCACCAAAAGTACAAATCTTTCACACAAGAACACTGCTTTTCTCTTCAGAAATACGGTATTTTCTCCCAGAAATATGACATTTTCTCCCAGAAATTGCAGTTTTGTCCCAAGTTGATGACATTTCCTCCCAGAAATACCAATATACTACCCAAATTGATGGTATTTTCCCCCAGAAACATCCGTTTTCTATACAAAATATGAGATATTTTCCCAGGAACAACAGTTTTCTCCTCAAGAATACGACATCACCTCCCAGAAATGCCAGGTTTCTCCCAAAACATTCGGCCGTTTCAAACAGATAGGCCCGTTTTCTCCCCAAGAATATGACGTTTCCTCCCAGAAATACAAGTATTCTGTCCAAAAATAGGACATTTTCTCCCAGAAATACCAGATTTCTCTCTCAAAAAATGACATCTTCTGCCTGAAATACCCGTTTTCTCTCGGAAATACGACATCGTCTCCCAGAAACTGCAGTTTTCTCCTCAAAAATTTGACGCTTTCTGCCAGAAATAGCAGTTTTCTACAAAAAATACGACATGTATTGCAAGAAATTGCAGTTCTATCCCGCAAAGTACAAATCTTTCACACAAGAACACTGCTTTTCTCTTCAGAAATACGGTATTTTCTCCCAGAAATATGACATTTTCTCACAGAAATTGCAGTTTTGTCCCAAGTAGATTACATTTCCTCCCAGAAATAACAATTTACTATCCAAAAACATGATATTTTCCCCCAGAAACATCCGTTTTCTATACAAAATATGACATATTTTCCCAGGAACAACAGTTTTCTCCTCAAGAATATGACATCACCTCCCAGAAATGCCCGGTTTCTCCCAAAATATACGGTCGTTTCAAACAGATGGGCCCGTTTTCTCCCCAAGAATATGACGTTTCCTCCCAGAAATACAAGTATTCTGTCCAAAAATAGGACATTTTCTCCCAGAAATACCAGATTTCTCTCTCAAAAAATGACATCTTCTGCCTGAAATACCCGTTTTCTCTCGGAAATACGACATCGTCTCCCAGAAACTGCAGTTTTCTCCTCAAAAATTTGACGCTTTCTGCCAGAAATAGCAGTTTTCTACAAAAAATATGACATTTATTGCAAGAAATTGCAGTTCTCTCACCAAAAGTACAAATCTTTCACACAAGAACACCGCTTTTCTCTTCAGAAATACGGTATTTTCTCCCAGAAATATGACATTTTCTCCCAGAAATTGCAGTTTTGTCCCAAGTAGATGACATTTCCTCCCAGAAATACCAATTTACTACCCAAATTGATGGTATTTTCCCCCAGAAACATCCGTTTTCTATACAAAATATGACATATTTTCCCAGGAACAACAGTTTTCTCCTCAAGAATACAACATCACCTCCCAGAAAAGCCCGGATTCTACTAAAACATTCGGCCGTTTCAAACAGATGGGCCCGATTTCTCCCCAAGAATATGACGTTTCCTCCCAGAAATACAAGTATTCTGTCCAAAAATAGGACATTTTCTCCCAGAAATACCAGATTTCTCTCTCAAAAAATGACATCTTCTGCCAGAAATACCCGTTTTCTCTCAGAAATATGACATCGTCTCCCAGAAATTGCAGTTTTCTCCTCAAAAATTTGACGCTTTCTGCCAGAAATAGCAGTTTTCTACAAAAAATACGACATGTACTGCAAGAAATTGCAGTTCTATCCCGCAAAGTACAAATCTTTCACACAAGAACACCGCTTTTCTCTTCAGAAATACGGTATTTTCTCCCAGAAATATGACATTTTCTCCCAGAAATTGCAGTTTTGTCCCAAGTAGATGACATTTCCTCCCAGAAATACCAATTTACTACCCAAATTGATGGTATTTTCCCCCAGAAACATCCGTTTTCTATACAAAATATGACATATTTTCCCAGGAACAACAGTTTTCTCCTCAAGAATACGACATCACCTCCCAGAAATGCCAGGTTTCTCCCAAAATATACGGTCGTTTGAAACAGATGGGCCCGTTTTCTCCCCAAGAATATGACGTTTCCTCCCAGAAATACAAGTATTCTGTCCAAAAATAGGACATTTTCTCCCAGAAATACCAGATTTCTCTCTCAAAAAATGACATCTTCTGCCTGAAATACCCGTTTTCTCTCGGAAATACGACATCGTCTCCCAGAAATTGCAGTTTTCTCCTCAAAAATTTGACGCTTTCTGCCAGAAATAGCTGTTTTCTACAAAAAATACGACATGTATTGCAAGAAATTGCAGTTCTATCCCGCAAAGTACAAATCTTTCACACAAGAACACCGCTTTTCTCTTCAGAAATACGGTATTTTCTCCCAGAAATATGACATTTTTCTCCCAGAAATTGCAGTTTTGTCCCAAGTAGATGACATTTCCTCCCAGAAATACCAATTTACTACCCAAATTGATGGTATTTTCCCCCAGAAACATCCGTTTTCTATAAAAAATATGACATATTTTCCCAGGAACAACAGTTTTCTCCTCAAGAATACAACATCACCTCCCAGAAAAGCCCGGATTCTCCCAAAACATACGGCCGTTTCAAACGGGTGGGCCCGTTTTCTCCCCAAGAATATGACGTTTCCTCCCAGAAATACAAGTATTCTGTCCAAAAATAGGACATTTTCTCCCAGAAATACCAGATTTCTCTCTCAAAAAATGACATCTTCTGCCAGAAATACCCATTTTCTCTCGGAAATATGACATCGTCTCCCAGAAATTGCAGTTTTCTCCTAAAAATTTGACACTTTCTGCCAGAAATAGCAGTTTTCTACAAAAAAATACGACATGTATTGCAAGAAATTGCAGTTCTCTCACCAAAAGTACAAATCTTTCACACAAGAACACCGCTTTTCTCTTCAGAAATACGGTATTTTCTCCCAGAAATATGACATTTTCTCCCAGAAATTGCAGTTTTGTCCCAAGTAGATGACATTTCCTCCCAGAAATACCAATATACTACCCAAAAACATGATATTTTCCCCCAGAAACATCCGTTTTCTATACAAAATAAGACATATTTTCCCAGGAACAACAGTTTTCTCCTCAAGAATACGACATCACCTCCCAGAAATGCCAGGTTTCTCCCAAAATATACGGCCGTTTCAAACAGATGGGCCCGATTTCTCCCCAGGAATGTGACGTTTCCTCCCAGAAATACAAGTATTCTGTCCAAAAATAGGACATTTTCTCCCAGAAATACCAGATTTCTCTCTCAAAAAATGACATCTTCTGCCTGAAATACCCGTTTTCTCTCGGAAATACGACATCGTCTCCCAGAAACTGCAGTTTTCTCCTCAAAAATTTGACGCTTTCTGCCAGAAATAGCAGTTTTCTACAAAAAATATGACATTTATTGCAAGAAATTGCAGTTCTCTCACCAAAAGTACAAATCTTTCACACAAGAACACCTCTTTTCTCTGCAGAAATACGATATTTTCTCTCAGAAATATGACATTTTCTCCCAGAAATTGCAGTTTTGTCCCAAGTAGATGACATTTCCTCCCAGAAATACCAATTTACTACCCAAATTGATGGTATTTTCCCGCAGAAACATCCGTTTTCTATACAAAATATGACATATTTTCCCAGGAACAACAGTTTTCTCCTCAAGAATACGACATCACCTCCCAGAAATGCCAGGTTTCTCCCAAAATATACGGTCGTTTCAAACAGATGGGCCCGTTTTCTCCCCAAGAATATGACGTTTCCTCCCAGAAATACAAGTATTCTGTCCAAAAATAGGACATTTTCTCCCAGAAATACCAGATTTCTCTCTCAAAAAATGACATCTTCTGCCTGAAATACCCGTTTTCTCTCGGAAATACGACATCGTCTCCCAGAAATTGCAGTTTTCTCCTCAAAAATTTGACGCTTTCTGCCAGAAATAGCAGTTTTCTACAAAAAATACGACATGTATTGCAAGAAATTGCAGTTCTATCCCGCAAAGTACAAATCTTTCACACAAGAACACCGCTTTTCTCTTCAGAAATACGGTATTTTCTCCCAGAAATATGACATTTTCTCCCAGAAATTGCAGTTTTGTCCCAAGTAGATGACATTTCCTCCCAGAAATACCAATTTACTACCCAAATTGATGGTATTTTCCCCCCAGAAACATCCGTTTTCTATAAAAAATATGACATATTTTCCCAGGAACAACAGTTTTCTCCTCAAGAATACAACATCACCTCCCAGAAAAGCCCGGATTCTCCCAAAACATACGGCCGTTTCAAACGGGTGGGCCCGTTTTCTCCCCAAGAATATGACGTTTCCTCCCAGAAATACAAGTATTCTGTCCAAAAATAGGACATTTTCTCCCAGAAATACCAGATTTCTCTCTCAAAAAATGACATCTTCTGCCAGAAATACCCATTTTCTCTCGGAAATATGACATCGTCTCCCAGAAATTGCAGTTTTCTCCTAAAAATTTGACACTTTCTGCCAGAAATAGCAGTTTTCTACAAAAAATACGACATGTATTGCAAGAAATTGCAGTTCTCTCACCAAAAGTACAAATCTTTCACACAAGAACACCGCTTTTCTCTTCAGAAATACGGTATTTTCTCCCAGAAATATGACATTTTCTCCCAGAAATTGCAGTTTTTGTCCCAAGTAGATGACATTTCCTCCCAGAAATACCAATTTACTACCCAAATTGATGGTATTTTCCCGCAGAAACATCCGTTTTCTATACAAAATATGACATATTTTCCCAGGAACAACAGTTTTCTCCTCAAGAATACGACATCACCTCCCAGAAATGCCAGGTTTCTCCCAAAATATACGGTCGTTTCAAACAGATGGGCCCGTTTTCTCCCCAAGAATATGACGTTTCCCTCCCAGAAATACAAGTATTCTGTCCAAAAATAGGACATTTTCTCCCAGAAATACCAGATTTCTCTCTCAAAAAATGACATCTTCTGCCTGAAATACCCGTTTTCTCTCGGAAATACGACATCGTCTCCCAGAAATTGCAGTTTTCTCCTCAAAAAATTTGACGCTTTCTGCCAGAAATAGCAGTTTTCTACAAAAAATACGACATGTATTGCAAGAAATTGCAGTTCTATCCCGCAAAGTACAAATCTTTCACACAAGAACACCGCTTTTCTCTTCAGAAATACGGTATTTTCTCCCAGAAATATGACATTTTCTCCCAGAAATTGCAGTTTTGTCCCAAGTAGATGACATTTCCTCCCAGAAATACCAATTTACTACCCAAATTGATGGTATTTTCCCCCAGAAACATCCGTTTTCTATAAAAAATATGACATATTTTCCCAGGAACAACAGTTTTTCTCCTCAAGAATACGACATCACCTCCCAGAAATGCCAGGTTTCTCCCAAAATATACGGCCGTTTCAAACAGATGGGCCCGATTTCTCCCCAGGAATGTGACGTTTCCTCCCAGAAATACAAGTATTCTGTCCAAAAATAGGACATTTTCTCCCAGAAATACCAGATTTCTCTCTCAAAAAATGACATCTTCTGCCTGAAATACCCGTTTTCTCTCGGAAATACGACATCGTCTCCCAGAAACTGCAGTTTTCTCCTCAAAAATTGACGCTTTCTGCCAGAAATAGCAGTTTTCTACAAAAAATATGACATTTATTGCAAGAAATTGCAGTTCTCTCACCAAAAGTACAAATCTTTCACACAAGAACACCTCTTTTCTCTGCAGAAATACGATATTTTCTCTCAGAAATATGACATTTTCTCCCAGAAATTGCAGTTTTGTCCCAAGTAGATGACATTTCCTCCCAGAAATACCAATTTACTACCCAAATTGATGGTATTTTCCCGCAGAAACATCCGTTTTCTATACAAAATATGACATATTTTCCCAGGAACAACAGTTACCTCCTCAAGAATACAACATCACCTCCCAGAAATGCCCGGTTTCTCCCAAAACATACGGCCCTTTCAAACAGATGGGCCCGTTTTCTCTCCAAGAATATGACGTTTCCTCCCAGAAATACGGTATTTTCTCCCAGAAATATGACATTTTCTCCCAGAAATACCAGATTTCTCTCTCAAAAAATGACATCTTCTGCCAGAAATACCCATTTTCTCTCGGAAATACGACATCGTCTCCCAGAAATTGCAGTTTTCTCCTAAAAATTTGACGCTTTCTGCCAGAAATAGCAGTTTTCTACAAAAAATACGACATGTATTGCAAGAAATAGCAGTTCTATCCCGCAAAGTACAAATCTTTCACACAAGAACACTGCTTTTCTCTTCAGAAATACGGTATTTTCTCCCAGAAATATGACATTTTCTCCCAGAAATTGCAGTTTTGTCCCAAGTAGATGACATTTCCTCCCAGAAATAACAATTTACTATCCAAAAACATGATATTTTCCCCCAGAAACATCCGTTTTCTATACAAAATATGACATATTTTCCCAGGAACAACAGTTTTCTCCTCAAGAATACAACATCACCTCCCAGAAATGCCCGGATTCTACTAAAACATTCGGCCGTTTCAAACAGATGGGCCCGATTTCTCCCCAAGAATATGACGTTTCCTCCCAGAAATACAAGTATTCTGTCCAAAAATAGGACATTTTCTCCAAGAAATACCAGATTTCTCTCTCAAAAAATGACATCTTCTGCCAGAAATACCCGTTTTCTCTCAGAAATATGACATCGTCTCCCAGAAATTGCAGTTTTCTCCTCAAAAATTTGACGCTTTCTGCCAGAAATAGCAGTTTTCTACAAAAAATACGACATGTACTGCAAGAAATTGCAGTTCTATCCCGCAAAGTACAAATCTTTCACACAAGAACATCGCTTTTTCTCTTCAGAAATACGGTATTTTCTCCCAGAAATATGACATTTTCTCCCAGAAATTGCAGTTTTGTCCCAAGTTGATGACATTTCCTCCCAGAAATAACAATTTACTAACCAAATTGATGGTATTTTCCCCCAGAAACATCCGTTTTCTATACAAAATATGACATATTTTCCCAGGAACAACAGATTTCTCCTCAAGAATACGACATCACCTCCCAGAAATGCCCGGCTTCTCCCAAAACATTCGGCCGTTTCAAACAGATAGGCCCGTTTTCTCCCCAAGAATATGACGTTTCCTCCCAGAAATACAAGTATTCTGTCCAAAAATAGGACATTTTCTCCCAGAAATACCAGATTTCTCTCTCAAAAAATGACATCTTCTGCCTGAAATACCCGTTTTCTCTCGGAAATACGACATCGTCTCCCAGAAACTGCAGTTTTCTCCTCAAAAATTTGACGCTTTCTGCCAGAAATAGCAGTTTTCTACAAAAAATATGACATTTATTGCAAGAAATTGCAGTTATCTCACCAAAAGTACAAATCTTTCACACAAGAACACCGCTTTTCTCTTCAGAAATACGGTATTTTCTCCCAGAAATATGACATTTTCTCCCAGAAATTGCAGTTTTTGTCCCAAGTAGATGACATTTCCTCCCAGAAATACCAATATACTACCCAAAAACATGATATTTTCCCGCAGAAACATCCGTTTTCTATACAAAATAAGACATATTTTCCCAGGAACAACAGTTTTCCTCCTCAAGAATACGACATCACCTCCCAGAAATGCCAGGTTTCTCCCAAAATATACGGCCGTTTCAAACAGATGGCCCGATTTCTCCCCAGGAATGTGACGTTTCCTCCCAGAAATACAAGTATTCTGTCCAAAAATAGGACATTTTCTCCCAGAAATACCAGATTTCTCTCTCAAAAAATGACATCTTCTGCCTGAAATACCCGTTTTCTCTCGGAAATACGACATCGTCTCCCAGAAACTGCTGTTTTCTCCTCAAAAATTTGACGCTTTCTGCCAGAAATAGCAGTTTTCTACAAAAAATACGACATGTATTGCAAGAAATTGCATTTCTATCCCGCAAAGTACAAATCTTTCACACAAGAACACCGCTTTTCTCTTCAGAAATACGGTATTTTCTCCCAGAAATATGACATTTTCTCCCAGAAATTGCAGTTTTGTCCCAAGTAGATGACATTTCCTCCCAGAAATACCAATTTACTACCCAAATTGATGGTATTTTTCCCGCAGAAACATCCGTTTTCTATACAAAATATGACATATTTTCCCAGGAACAACAGTTTATCTCCTCAAGAATACGACATCACCTCCCAGAAATGCCCGGCTTCTCCCAAAAACATACGGCCCTTTCAAACAGATGGGCCCGTTTTCTCCCCCAAGAATATGACGTTTCCTCCCAGAAATACGGTATTTTCTCCCAGAAATATGACATTTTCTCCCAGAAATTGCAGTTTTGTCCCAAGTAGATGACATTTCCTCCCAGAAATAACAATTTACTATCCAAAAACATGATATTTTCCCCCAGAAACATCCGTTTTCTATACAAAATATGACATATTTTCCCAGGAACAACAGTTTTCTCCTCAAGAATACGACATCACCTCCCAGAAATGCCCGGTTTCTCCCAAAATATACGGTCGTTTCAAACAGATAGGCCCGTTTTCTCCCCAAGAATATGACGTTTCCTCCCAGAAATACAAGTATTCTGTCCAAAAATAGGACATTTTCTCCCAGAAATACCAGATTTCTCTCTCAAAAAATGACATCTTCTGCCTGAAATACCCGTTTTCTCTCGGAAATACGACATCGTCTCCCAGAAACTGCAGTTTTCTCCTCAAAAATTTGATGCTTTCTGCCAGAAATAGCAGTTTTCTACAAAAAATATGACATTTATTGCAAGAAATTGCAGTTCTCTCACCAAAAGTACAAATCTTTCACACAAGAACACACCGCTTTTCTCTTCAGAAATACGGTATTTTCTCCCAGAAATATGACATTTTCTCCCAGAAATTGCAGTTTTGTCCCAAGTAGATGACATTTCCTCCCAGAAATACCAATTTACTACCCAAATTGATGGTATTTTCCCGCAGAAACATCCGTTTTCTATACAAAATATGACATATTTTCCCAGGAACAACAGTTTTCTCCTCAAGAATACGACATCACCTCCCAGAAATGCCAGGTTTCTCCCAAAATATACGGCCCATTCAAACAGATGGGCCCGTTTTCTCCCCAAGAATATGACGTTTCCTCCCAGAAATACAAGTATTCTGTCCAAAAATAGGACATTTTCTCCCAGAAATACCAGATTTCTCTCTCAAAAAATGACATTTTCTGCCAGAAATACCCATTTTCTCTCGGAAATATGACATCGTCTCCCAGAAATTGCAGTTTTCTCCTCAAAAATTTGACGCTTTCTGCCAGAAATAGCAGTTTTCTACAAAAAATATGACATTTATTGCAAGAAATTGCAGTTCTCTCACCAAAAGTACAAATCTTTCACACAAGAACACCTCTTTTCTCTGCAGAAATACGATATTTTCTCTCAGAAATATGACATTTTCTCCCAGAAATTGCAGTTTTGTCCCAAGTAGATGACATTTCCTCCCAGAAATACCAATTTACTATCCAAAAACATGATATTTTCCCCCAGAAACATCCGTTTTCTACAAAATATATGACATATTTTCCCAGGAACAACAGTTTTCTCCTCAAGAATACGACATCACCTCCCAGAAATGCCAGGTTTCTCCCAAAATATACGGCCCTTTCAAACAGATGGGCCCGTTTTCTCCCCAAGAATATGACGTTTCCTCCCAGAAATACAAGTATTCTGTCCAAAAATAGGACATTTTCTCCAAGAAATACCAGATTTCTCTCTCAAAAAATGACATTTTCTGCCAGAAATACCCCTTTTCTCTCGGAAATATGACATCGTCTCCCAGAAATTGCAGTTTTCTCCTCAAAAATTTGACGCTTTCTGCCAGAAATAGCAGTTTTCTACAAAAAATACGACATGTATTGCAAGAAATTGCATTTCTATCCCGCAAAGTACAAATCTTTCACACAAGAACACCGCTTTTCTCTTCAGAAATACGGTATTTTCTCCCAGAAATATGACATTTTCTCCCAGAAATTGCAGTTTTGTCCCAAGTTGATGACATTTCCTCCCAGAAATAACAATTTACTAACCAAATTGATGGTATTTTCCCCCAGAAACATCCGTTTTCTATACAAAATATGACATATTTTCCCAGGAACAACAGTTTTCTCCTCAAGAATACAACATCACCTCCCAGAAATGCCAGGTTTCTCCCAAAATATACGGCCCATTCAAACAGATGGGCCCGTTTTCTCCCCAAGAATATGACGTTTCCTCCCAGAAATACAAGTATTCTGTCCAAAAATAGGACATTTTCTCCCAGAAATACCAGATTTCTCTCTCAAAAAATGACATTTTCTGCCAGAAATACCCATTTTCTCTCGGAAATATGACATCGTCTCCCAGAAATTGCAGTTTTCTCCTCAAAAATTTGACGCTTTCTGCCAGAAATAGCAGTTTTCTACAAAAAATACGACATGTATTGCAAGAAATTGCATTTCTATCCCGCAAAGTACAAATCTTTCACACAAGAACACCGCTTTTCTCTTCAGAAATACGGTATTTTCTCCCAGAAATATGACATTTTCTCCCAGAAATTGCAGTTTTGTCCCAAGTAGATGACATTTCCTCCCAGAAATACCAATTTACTACCCAAATTGATGGTATTTTCCCGCAGAAACATCCGTTTTCTATACAAAATATGACATATTTTCCCAGGAACAACAGTTATCTCCTCAAGAATACGACATCACCTCCCAGAAATGCCCGGCTTCTCCCAAAACATACGGCCCTTTCAAACAGATGGGCCCGTTTTCTCCCCAAGAATATGACGTTTCCTCCCAGAAATACGGTATTTTCTCCCAGAAATATGACATTTTCTCCCAGAAATTGCAGTTTTGTCCCAAGTAGATGACATTTCCTCCCAGAAATAACAATTTACTATCCAAAAACATGATATTTTCCCCCAGAAACATCCGTTTTCTATACAAAATATGACATATTTTCCCAGGAACAACAGTTTTCTTTTCAAGAATACGACATCACCTCCCATAAATGCCCGGTTTCTCCCAAAATATACGGTCGTTTCAAACAGATAGGCCCGTTTTCTCCCCAAGAATATGACGTTTCCTCCCAGAAATACAAGTATTCTGTCCAAAAATAGGACATTTTCTCCAAGAAATACCAGATTTCTCTCTCAAAAAATGACATTTTCTGCCAGAAATACCCGTTTTCTCTCGGAAATATGACATCGTCTCCCAGAAATTGCAGTTTTCTCCTCAAAAATTTGACGCTTTCTGCCAGAAATAGCAGTTTTCTACAAAAAATACGACATGTATTGCAAGAAATTGCATTTCTATCCCGCAAAGTACAAATCTTTCACACAAGAACACCGCTTTTCTCTTCAGAAATACGGTATTTTCTCCCAGAAATATGACATTTTCTCCCAGAAATTGCAGTTTTGTCCCAAGTTGATGACATTTCCTCCCAGAAATAACAATTTACTAACCAAATTGATGCTATTTTCCCGCAGAAACATCCGTTTTCTATACAAAATATGACATATTTTCCCAGGAACAACAGTTTTCTCCTCAAGAATACGACATCACCTCCCAGAAATGCCAGGTTTCTCCCAAAATATACGGCCCATTCAAACAGATGGGCCCGTTTTCTCCCCAAGAATATGACGTTTCCTCCCAGAAATACGGTATTTTCTCCCAGAAATATGACATTTTCTCCCAGAAATTGCAGTTTTGTCCCAAGTAGATGACATTTCCTCCCAGAAATAACAATTTACTATCCAAAAACATGATATTTTCCCCCAGAAACATCCGTTTTCTATACAAAATATGACATATTTTCCCAGGAACAACAGTTTTCTCCTCAAGAATACGACATCACCTCCCATAAATGCCCGGTTTCTCCCAAAATATACGGTCGTTTCAAACAGATAGGCCCGTTTTCTCCCCAAGAATATGACGTTTCCTCCCAGAAATACAAGTATTCTGTCCAAAAATAGGACATTTTCTCCCAGAAATACCAGATTTCTCTCTCAAAAAATGACATTTTCTGCCTGAAATACCCGTTTTCTCTCGGAAATACGACATCGTCTCCCAGAAACTGCAGTTTTCTCCTCAAAAATTTGATGCTTTCTGCCAGAAATAGCAGTTTTCTACAAAAAATATGACATTTATTGCAAGAAATTGCAGTTCTCTCACCAAAAGTACAAATCTTTCACACAAGAACACCGCTTTTCTCTTCAGAAATACGGTATTTTCTCCCAGAAATATGACATTTTCTCCCAGAAATTGCAGTTTTGTCCCAAGTAGATGACATTTCCTCCCAGAAATACCAATTTACTACCCAAAAACATGATATTTTCCCCCAGAAACATCCGTTTTCTACAAAATATATGACATATTTTCCCAGGAACAACAGTTTTCTCCTCAAGAATACGACATCACCTCCCAGAAATGCCAGGTTTCTCCCAAAATATACGGCCCTTTCAAACAGATGGGCCCGTTTTCTCCCCAAGAATATGACGTTTCCTCCCAGAAATACAAGTATTCTGTCCAAAAATAGGACATTTTCTCCAAGAAATACCAGATTTCTCTCTCAAAAAATGACATTTTCTGCCAGAAATACCCGTTTTCTCTCGGAAATATGACATCGTCTCCCAGAAATTGCAGTTTTCTCCTCAAAAATTTGACGCTTTCTGCCAGAAATAGCAGTTTTCTACAAAAAATACGACATGTATTGCAAGAAATTGCATTTCTATCCCGCAAAGTACAAATCTTTCACACAAGAACACCGCTTTTCTCTTCAGAAATACGGTATTTTCTCCCAGAAATATGACATTTTCTCCCAGAAATTGCAGTTTTGTCCCAAGTTGATGACATTTCCTCCCAGAAATAACAATTTACTAACCAAATTGATGCTATTTTCCCGCAGAAACATCCGTTTTCTATACAAAATATGACATATTTTCCCAGGAACAACAGTTTTCTCCTCAAGAATACGACATCACCTCCCAGAAATGCCAGGTTTCTCCCAAAATATACGGCCCATTCAAACAGATGGGCCCGTTTTCTCCCCAAGAATATGACGTTTCCTCCCAGAAATACAAGTATTCTGTCCAAAAATAGGACATTTTCTCCCAGAAATACCAGATTTCTCTCTCAAAAAATGACATTTTCTGCCAGAAATACCCATTTTCTCTCGGAAATATGACATCGTCTCCCAGAAATTGCAGTTTTCTCCTCAAAAATTTGACGCTTTCTGCCAGAAATAGCAGTTTTCTACAAAAAATACGACATGTATTGCAAGAAATTGCATTTCTATCCCGCAAAGTACAAATCTTTCACACAAGAACACCGCTTTTCTCTTCAGAAATACGGTATTTTCTCCCAGAAATATGACATTTTCTCCCAGAAATTGCAGTTTTGTCCCAAGTAGATGACATTTCCTCCCAGAAATACCAATTTACTACCCAAATTGATGGTATTTTCCCGCAGAAACATCCGTTTTCTATTCAAAATATGACATATTTTCCCAGGAACAACAGTTATCTCCTCAAGAATACAACATCACCTCCCAGAAATGCCCGGATTCTACTAAAACATTCGGCCGTTTCAAACAGATAGGCCCGTTTTCTCCCCAAGAATATGACGTTTCCTCCCAGAAATACAAGTATTCTGTCCAAAAATAGGACTTTTTCTCCCAGAAATACCAGATTTCTCTCTCAAAAAATGACATCTTCTGCCTGAAATACCCGTTTTCTCTCGGAAATATGACATCGTCTCCCAGAAATTGCAGTTTTCTCCTCAAAAATTTGATGCTTTCTGCCAGAAATAGCAGTTTTCTACAAAAAATATGACATTTATTGCAAGAAATTGCAGTTCTCTCACCAAAAGTACAAATCTTTCACACAAGAACACCTCTTTTCTCTGCAGAAATACGATATTTTCTCCCAGAAATATGACATTTTCTCCCAGAAATTGCAGTTTTGTCCCAAGTAGATGACATTTCCTCCCAGAAATACCAATTTACTACCCAAAAACATGATATTTTCCCGCAGAAACATCCGTTTTCTATACAAAATATGACATATTTTCCCAGGAACAACAGTTATCTCCTCAAGAATACAACATCACCTCCCAGAAATGCCCGGTTTCTCCCAAAACATACGGCCGTTTCAAACAGATAGGCCCGTTTTCTCCCCAAGAATATGACGTTTCCTCCCAGAAACACGGTATTTTCTCCCAGAAATATGACATTTTCTCCCAGAAATTGCAGTTTTGTCCCAAGTAGATGACATTTCCTCCCAGAAATAACAATTTACTATCCAAAAACATGATATTTTCCCCCAGAAACATCCGTTTTCTATACAAAATATGACATATTTTCCCAGGAACAACAGTTTTCTCCTCAAGAATACGACGTCACCTCCCAGAAATGCCCGGTTTCTCCCAAAATATACGGTCGTTTCAAACAGATAGGCCCGTTTTCTCCCCAAGAATATGACGTTTCCTCCCAGAAATACAAGTATTCTGTCCAAAAATAGGACATTTTCTCCCAGAAATACCAGATTTCTCTCTCAAAAATGACATTTTCTGCCAGAAATACCCATTTTCTCTCGGAAATATGACATCGTCTCCCAGAAATTGCAGTTTTCTCCTCAAAAATTTGACGCTTTCTGCCAGAAATAGCAGTTTTCTACAAAAAATACGACATGTATTGCAAGAAATTGCATTTCTATCCCGCAAAGTACAAATCTTTCACACAAGAACACCGCTTTTCTCTGCAGAAATACGATATTTTCTCCCAGAAATATGACATTTTCTCCCAGAAATTGCAGTTTTGTCCCAAGTAGATGACATTTCCTCCCAGAAATACCAATTTACTATCCAAAAACATGATATTTTCCCCCAGAAACATCCGTTTTCTATACAAAATATGACATATTTTCCCAGGAACAACAGTTTTCTCCTCAAGAATACGACTTCACCTCCCAGAAATGCCAGGTTTCTCCCAAAATATACGGCCCATTCAAACAGATGGGCCCATTTTCTCCCCAAGAATATGACGTTTCCTCCCAGAAATACAAGTATTTTGTCCAAAAATAGGACATTTTCTCCCAGAAATACCAGATTTCTCTCTCAAAAAATGACATCTTCTGCCTGAAATACCCGTTTTCTCTCGGAAATACGACATCGTCTCCCAGAAACTGCAGTTTTCTCCTCGAAAATTTGACGCTTTCTGCCAGAAATAGCAGTTTTCTACAAAAAATACGACATGTATTGCAAGAAATTGCATTTCTATCCCGCAAAGTACAAATCTTTCACACAAGAACACCGCTTTTCTCTTCAGAAATACGGTATTTTCTCCCAGAAATATGACATTTTCTCCCAGAAATTGCAGTTTTGTCCCAAGTAGATGACATTTCCTCCCAGAAATACCAATTTACTATCCAAAAACATGATATTTTCCCGCAGAAACATCCGTTTTCTATACAAAATATGACATATTTTCCCAGGAACAACAGTTATCTCCTCAAGAATACAACATCACCTCCCAGAAATGCCCGGATTCTACTAAAACATTCGGCCGTTTCAAACAGATAGGCCCGTTTTCTCCCCAAGAATATGACGTTTCCTCCCAGAAATACAAGTATTCTGTCCAAAAATAGGACATTTTCTCCCAGAAATACCAGATTTCTCTCTCAAAAAATGACATCTTCTGCCTGAAATACCCGTTTTCTCTCGGAAATATGACATCGTCTCCCAGAAATTGCAGTTTTCTCCTCAAAAATTTGATGCTTTCTGCCAGAAATAGCAGTTTTCTACAAAAAATATGACATTTATTGCAAGAAATTGCAGTTCTCTCACCAAAAGTACAAATCTTTCACACAAGAACACCTCTTTTCTCTGCAGAAATACGATATTTTCTCCCAGAAATATGACATTTTCTCCCAGAAATTGCAGTTTTGTCCCAAGTAGATGACATTTCCTCCCAGAAATACCAATTTACTACCCAAAAACATGATATTTTCCCGCAGAAACATCCGTTTTCTATACAAAATATGACATATTTTCCCAGGAACAACAGTTATCTCCTCAAGAATACAACATCACCTCCCAGAAATGCCCGGTTTCTCCCAAAACATACGGCCGTTTCAAACAGATAGGCCCGTTTTCTCCCCAAGAATATGACGTTTCCTCCCAGAAATACGGTATTTTCTCCCAGAAATATGACATTTTCTCCCAGAAATACCAGATTTCTCTCTCAAAAAATGACATCTTCTGCCAGAAATACCCATTTTCTCTCGGAAATATGACATCGTCTCCCAGAAATTGCAGTTTTCTCCTAAAAATTTGACGCTTTCTGCCAGAAATAGCAGTTTTCTACAAAAAATACGACATGTATTGCAAGAAATTGCATTTCTATCCCGCAAAGTACAAATCTTTCACACAAGAACACCGCTTTTCTCTTCAGAAATACGGTATTTTCTCCCAGAAATATGACATTTTCTCCCAGAAATTGCAGTTTTGTCCCAAGTAGATGACATTTCCTCCCAGAAATACCAATTTACTATCCAAAAACATGATATTTTCCCGCAGAAACATCCGTTTTCTATACAAAATATGACATATTTTCCCAGGAACAACAGTTATCTCCTCAAGAATACAACATCACCTCCCAGAAATGCCCGGATTCTACTAAAACATTCGGCCGTTTCAAACAGATAGGCCCGTTTTCTCCCCAAGAATATGACGTTTCCTCCCAGAAATACAAGTATTCTGTCCAAAAATAGGACTTTTTCTCCCAGAAATACCAGATTTCTCTCTCAAAAAATGACATCTTCTGCCTGAAATACCCGTTTTCTCTCGGAAATATGACATCGTCTCCCAGAAATTGCAGTTTTCTCCTCAAAAATTTGATGCTTTCTGCCAGAAATAGCAGTTTTCTACAAAAAATATGACATTTATTGCAAGAAATTGCAGTTCTCTCACCAAAAGTACAAATCTTTCACACAAGAACACCTCTTTTCTCTGCAGAAATACGGTATTTTCTCCCAGAAATATGACATTTTCTCCCAGAAATTGCAGTTTTGTCCCAAGTAGATGACATTTCCTCCCAGAAATACCAATTTACTACCCAAAAACATGATATTTTCCCGCAGAAACATCCGTTTTCTATACAAAATATGACATATTTTCCCAGGAACAACAGTTATCTCCTCAAAAATACAACATCACCTCCCAGAAATGCCCGGTTTCTCCCAAAACATACGGCCGTTTCAAACAGATAGGCCCGTTTTCTCCCCAAGAATATGACGTTTCCTCCCAGAAACACGGTATTTTCTCCCAGAAATATGACATTTTCTCCCAGAAATTGCAGTTTTGTCCCAAGTAGATGACATTTCCTCCCAGAAATACCAATTTACTATCCAAAAACATGATATTTTCCCCCAGAAACATCCGTTTTCTATACAAAATATGACATATTTTCCCAGGAACAACAGTTTTCTCCTCAAGAATACGACGTCACCTCCCAGAAATGCCCGGTTTCTCCCAAAATATACGGTCGTTTCAAACAGATAGGCCCGTTTTCTCCCCAAGAATATGACGTTTCCTCCCAGAAATACAAGTATTCTGTCCAAAAATAGGACATTTTCTCCCAGAAATACCAGATTTCTCCCTCAAAAAATGACATTTTCTGCCAGAAATACCCATTTTCTCTCGGAAATATGACATCGTCTCCCAGAAATTGCAGTTTTCTCCTCAAAAATTTGACGCTTTCTGCCAGAAATAGCAGTTTTCTACAAAAAATACGACATGTATTGCAAGAAATTGCATTTCTATCCCGCAAAGTACAAATCTTTCACACAAGAACACCGCTTTTCTCTGCAGAAATACGATATTTTCTCCCAGAAATATGACATTTTCTCCCAGAAATTGCAGTTTTGTCCCAAGTTGATGACATTTCCTCCCAGAAATAACAATTTACTAACCAAATTGATGCTATTTTCCCGCAGAAACATCCGTTTTCTATACAAAATATGACATATTTTCCCAGGAACAACAGTTTTCTCCTCAAGAATACGACATCACCTCCCAGAAATGCCAGGTTTCTCCCAAAATATACGGCCCATTCAAACAGATGGGCCCGTTTTCTCCCCAAGAATATGACGTTTCCTCCCAGAAATACAAGTATTCTGTCCAAAAATAGGACATTTTCTCCCAGAAATACCAGATTTCTCTCTCAAAAAATGACATTTTCTGCCAGAAATACCCATTTTCTCTCGGAAATTTGACATCGTCTCCCAGAAATTGCAGTTTTCTCCTCAAAAATTTGACGCTTTCTGCCAGAAATAGCAGTTTTCTACAAAAAATACGACATGTATTGCAAGAAATTGCATTTCTATCCCGCAAAGTACAAATCTTTCACACAAGAACACCGCTTTTCTCTTCAGAAATACGGTATTTTCTCCCAGAAATATGACATTTTCTCCCAGAAATTGCAGTTTTGTCCCAAGTAGATGACATTTCCTCCCAGAAATACCAATTTACTATCCAAAAACATGATATTTTCCCCCAGAAACATCCGTTTTCTATACAAAATATGACATATTTTCCCAGGAACAACAGTTTTCTCCTCAAGAATACGACTTCACCTCCCAGAAATGCCAGGTTTCTCCCAAAATATACGGCCCATTCAAACAGATGGGCCCGTTTTCTCCCCAAGAATATGACGTTTCCTCCCAGAAATACAAGTATTCTGTCCAAAAATAGGACATTTTCTCCCAGAAATACCAGATTTCTCTCTCAAAAAATGACATCTTCTGCCTGAAATACCCGTTTTCTCTCGGAAATACGACATCGTCTCCCAGAAACTGCAGTTTTCTCCTCAAAAATTTGACGCTTTCTGCCAGAAATAGCAGTTTTCTACAAAAAATATGACATTTATTGCAAGAAATTGCAGTTCTCTCACCAAAAGTACAAATCTTTCACACAAGAACACCTCTTTTCTCTGCAGAAATACGATATTTTCTCTCAGAAATATGACATTTTCTCCCAGAAATTGCAGTTTTGTCCCAAGTAGATGACATTTCCTCCCAGAAATAACAATTTACTATCCAAAAACATGATATTTTCCCCCAGAAACATCCGTTTTCTACAAAATATATGACATATTTTCCCAGGAACAACAGTTATCTCCTCAAGAATACAACATCACCTCCCAGAAATGCCCGGATTCTACTAAAACATTCGGCCGTTTCAAACAGATAGGCCCGTTTTCTCCCCAAGAATATGACGTTTCCTCCCAGAAATACAAGTATTCTGTCCAAAAATAGGACATTTTCTCCCAGAAATACCAGATTTCTCTCTCAAAAAATGACATCTTCTGCCAGAAATACCCATTTTCTCTCGGAAATATGACATCGTCTCCCAGAAATTGCAGTTTTCCTCCTAAAAATTTGACGCTTTCTGCCAGAAATAGCAGTTTTCTACAAAAAATACGACATGTATTGCAAGAAATTGCAGTTCTATCCCGCAAAGTACAAATCTTTCACACAAGAACACCGCTTTTCTCTTCAGAAATACGGTATTTTCTCCCAGAAATATGACATTTTCTCCCAGAAATTGCAGTTTTGTCCCAAGTAGATGACATTTCCTCCCAGAAATACCAATTTACTATCCAAAAACATGATATTTTCCCGCAGAAACATCCGTTTTCTATACAAAATATGACATATTTTCCCAGGAACAACAGTTATCTCCTCAAGAATACAACATCACCTCCCAGAAATGCCCGGATTCTACTAAAACATTCGGCCGTTTCAAACAGATAGGCCCGTTTTCTCCCCAAGAATATGACGTTTCCTCCCAGAAATACAAGTATTCTGTCCAAAAATAGGACATTTTCTCCCAGAAATACCAGATTTCTCTCTCAAAAAATGACATCTTCTGCCTGAAATACCCGTTTTCTCTCGGAAATACGACATCGTCTCCCAGAAACTGCAGTTTTCTCCTCAAAAATTTGATGCTTTCTGCCAGAAATAGCAGTTTTCTACAAAAAATATGACATTTATTGCAAGAAATTGCAGTTCTCTCACCAAAAGTACAAATCTTTCACACAAGAACACCGCTTTTCTCTTCAGAAATACGATATTTTCTCCCAGAAATATGACATTTTCTCCCAGAAATTGCAGTTTTGTCCCAAGTAGATGACATTTCCTCCCAGAAATACCAATTTACTACCCAAAAACATGATATTTTCCCCCAGAAACATCCGTTTTCTATACAAAATAAGACATATTTTCCCAGGAACAACAGTTTTCTCCTCAAGAATACCACATCACCTCCCAGAAATGCCCGGTTTCTCCCAAAATATACGGCCCTTTCAAACAGATGGGCCCGTTTTCTCCCCAAGAATATGACGTTTCCTCCCAGAAATACAAGTATTCTGTCCAAAAATAGGACATTTTCTCCAAGAAATACCAGATTTCTCTCTCAAAAAATGACATTTTCTGCCAGAAATACCCCTTTTCTCTCGGAAATATGACATCGTCTCCCAGAAATTGCAGTTTTCTCCTCAAAAATTTGACGCTTTCTGCCAGAAATAGCAGTTTTCTACAAAAAATACGACATGTATTGCAAGAAATTGCATTTCTATCCCGCAAAGTACAAATCTTTCACACAAGAACACCGCTTTTCTCTTCAGAAATACGGTATTTTCTCCCAGAAATATGACATTTTCTCCCAGAAATTGCAGTTTTGTCCCAAGTTGATGACATTTCCTCCCAGAAATAACAATTTACTAACCAAATTGATGCTATTTTCCCGCAGAAACATCCGTTTTCTATACAAAATATGACATATTTTCCCAGGAACAACAGTTTTCTCCTCAAGAATACGACATCACCTCCCAGAAATGCCAGGTTTCTCCCAAAATATACGGCCCATTCAAACAGATGGGCCCGTTTTCTCCCCAAGAATATGACGTTTCCTCCCAGAAATACAAGTATTCTGTCCAAAAATAGGACATTTTCTCCCAGAAATACCAGATTTCTCTCTCAAAAAATGACATTTTCTGCCAGAAATACCCATTTTCTCTCGGAAATATGACATCGTCTCCCAGAAATTGCAGTTTTCTCCTCAAAAATTTGACGCTTTCTGCCAGAAATAGCAGTTTTCTACAAAAAATACGACATGTATTGCAAGAAATTGCATTTCTATCCCGCAAAGTACAAATCTTTCACACAAGAACACCGCTTTTCTCTTCAGAAATACGGTATTTTCTCCCAGAAATATGACATTTTCTCCCAGAAATTGCAGTTTTGTCCCAAGTAGATGACATTTCCTCCCAGAAATAACAATTTACTATCCAAAAACATGATATTTTCCCCCAGAAACATCCGTTTTCTATACAAAATATGAGATATTTTCCCAGGAACAACAGTTATCTCCTCAAGAATACGACATCACCTCCCAGAAATGCCCGGCTTCTCCCAAAACATACGGCCCTTTCAAACAGATGGGCCCGTTTTCTCCCCAAGAATATGACGTTTCCTCCCAGAAATACGGTATTTTCTCCCAGAAATATGACATTTTCTCCAAGAAATACCAGATTTCTCCCTCAAAAAATGACATCTTCTGCCAGAAATACCCATTTTCTCTCGGAAATATGACATCGTCTCCCAGAAATTGCAGTTTTCTCCTAAAAATTTGACGCTTTCTGCCAGAAATAGCAGTTTTCTACAAAAAATACGACATGTATTGCAAGAAATTGCAGTTCTATCCCGCAAAGTACAAATCTTTCACACAAGAACACTGCTTTTCTCTTCAGAAATACGGTATTTTCTCCCAGAAATATGACATTTTCTCCCAGAAATTGCAGTTTTGTCCCAAGTAGATGACATTTCCTCCCAGAAATAACAATTTACTATCCAAAAACATGATATTTTCCCCCAGAAACATCCGTTTTCTATACAAAATATGACATATTTTCCCAGGAACAACAGTTTTCTCCTCAAGAATACGACATCACCTCCCAGAAATGCCCGGTTTCTCCCAAAATATACGGTCGTTTCAAACAGATAGGCCCGTTTTCTCCCCAAGAATATGACGTTTCCTCCCAGAAATACAAGTATTCTGTCCAAAAATAGGACATTTTCTCCCAGAAATACCAGATTTCTCTCTCAAAAAATGACATTTTCTGCCAGAAATACCCGTTTTCTCTCGGAAATACGACATAGTCTCCCAGAAACTGCAGTTTTCTCCTCAAAAATTTGATGCTTTCTGCCAGAAATAGCAGTTTTCTACAAAAAACACGACATGTATTGCAAGAAATTGCAGTTCTCTCACCAAAAGTACAAATCTTTCACACAAGAACACCGCTTTTCTCTTCAGAAATACGGTATTTTCTCCCAGAAATATGACATTTTCTCCCAGAAATTGCAGTTTTGTCCCAAGTAGATGACATTTCCTCCCAGAAATACCAATTTACTATCCAAAAACATGATATTTTCCCCCAGAAACATCCGTTTTCTATACAAAATATGAGATATTTTCCCAGGAACAACAGTTATCTCCTCAAGAATACAACATCACCTCCCAGAAATGCCAGGTTTCTCCCAAAACATACGGCCGTTTAAAACAGGTGGGCCCGTTTTCTCCCCAAGAATATGACGTTTCCTCCCAGAAATACAAGTATTCTGTCCAAAAATAGGACATTTTCTCCCAGAAATACCAGATTTCTCTCTCAAAAAATGACATCTTCTGCCAGAAATACCCATTTTCTCTCGGAAATATGACATCGTCTCCCAGAAATTGCAGTTTTCTCCTAAAAATTTGACGCTTTCTGCCAGAAATAGCAGTTTTCTACAAAAAATATGACATGTACTGCAAGAAATTGCATTTCTATCCCGCAAAGTACAAATCTTTCACACAAGAACACCGCTTTTCTCTTCAGAAATACGGTATTTTCTCCCAGAAATATGACATTTTCTCCCAGAAATTGCAGTTTTGTCCCAAGTAGATGACATTTCCTCCCAGAAATACCAATTTACTACCCAAAAACATGATATTTTCCCCCAGAAACATCCGTTTTCTACAAAATATATGACATATTTTCCCAGGAACAACAGTTTTCTCCTCAAGAATACGACATCACCTCCCAGAAATGCCAGGTTTCTCCCAAAATATACGGCCCTTTCAAACAGATGGGCCCATTTTCTCCCCAAGAATATGACGTTTCCTCCCAGAAATACAAGTATTCTGTCCAAAAATAGGACATTTTCTCCAAGAAATACCAGATTTCTCTCTCAAAAAATGACATTTTCTGCCAGAAATACCCGTTTTCTCTCGGAAATATGACATCGTCTCCCAGAAATTGCAGTTTTCTCCTCAAAAATTTGACGCTTAATGTCAGAAATAGCAGTTTTCTACAAAAAACACGACATGTATTGCAAGAAATTGCAGTTCTATCCCGCAAAGTACAAATCTTTCACACAAGAACACTGCTTTTCTCTTCAGAAATACGGTATTTTCTCCCAGAAATATGACATTTTCTCCCAGAAATTGCAGTTTTGTCCCAAGTAGATGACATTTCCTCCCAGAAATAACAATTTACTATCCAAAAACATGATATTTTCCCCCAGAAACATCCGTTTTCTATACAAAATATGACATATTTTCCCAGGAACAACAGTTATCTCCTCAAGAATACAACATCACCTCCCAGAAATGCCAGGTTTCTCCCAAAACATACGGCCGTTTCAAACAGATGGGCCCGTTTTCTCCCCAAGAATATGACGTTTCCTCCCAGAAATACAAGTATTCTGTCCAAAAATAGGACATTTTCTCCCAGAAATACCAGATTTCTCTCTCAAAAATGACATCTTCTGCCAGAAATACCCATTTTCTCTCGGAAATATGACATCGTCTCCCAGAAATTGCAGTTTTCTCCTAAAAATTTGACGCTTTCTGCCAGAAATAGCAGTTTTCTACAAAAAATACGACATGTATTGCAAGAAATTGCATTTCTATCCCGCAAAGTACAAATCTTTCACACAAGAACACCGCTTTTCTCTTCAGAAATACGGTATTTTCTCCAGAAATATGACATTTTCTCCCAGAAATTGCAGTTTTGTCCCAAGTTGATGACATTTCCTCCCAGAAATAACAATTTACTAACCAAATTGATGCTATTTTCCCGCAGAAACATCCGTTTTCTATACAAAATATGACATATTTTCCCAGGAACAACAGTTATCTCCTCAAGAATACGACATCACCTCCCAGAAATGCCCGGATTCTACTAAAACATTCGGCCGTTTCAAACAGATAGGCCCGTTTTCTCCCCAAGAATATGACGTTTCCTCCCAGAAATACAAGTATTCTGTCCAAAAATAGGACATTTTCTCCAAGAAATACCAGATTTCTCTCTCAAAAAATGACATCTTCTGCCAGAAATACCCGTTTTCTCTCAGAAATATGACATCGTCTCCCAGAAATTGCAGTTTTCTCCTCAAAAATTTGACGCTTTCTGCCAGAAATAGCAGTTTTCTACAAAAAATACGACATGTACTGCAAGAAATTGCATTTCTATCCCGCAAAGTACAAATCTTTCACACAAGAACACCGCTTTTCTCTTCAGAAATACGGTATTTTCTCCCAGAAATATGACATTTTCTCCCAGAAATTGCAGTTTTGTCCCAAGTAGATGACATTTCCTCCCAGAAATACCAATTTACTACCCAAATTGATGGTATTTTCCCGCAGAAACATCCGTTTTCTATACAAAATATGACATATTTTCCCAGGAACAACAGTTTTCTCCTCAAGAATACAACATCACCTCCCAGAAAAGCCCGGATTCTACTAAAACATTCGGCCGTTTCAAACAGATGGGCCCGATTTCTCCCCAAGAATATGACGTTTCCTCCCAGAAATACAAGTATTCTGTCCAAAAATAGGACATTTTCTCCCAGAAATACCAGATTTCTCTCTCAAAAAATGACATTTTCTGCCAGAAATACCCATTTTCTCTCGGAAATATGACATCGTCTCCCAGAAATTGCAGTTTTCTCCTCAAAAATTTGACGCTTTCTGCCAGAAATAGCAGTTTTCTACAAAAAATATGACATTTATTGCAAGAAATTGCAGTTCTCTCACCAAAAGTACAAATCTTTCACACAAGAACACCTCTTTTCTCTGCAGAAATACGATATTTTCTCTCAGAAATATGACATTTTCTCCCAGAAATTGCAGTTTTGTCCCAAGTAGATGACATTTCCTCCCAGAAATACCAATTTACTATCCAAAAACATGATATTTTCCCCCAGAAACATCCGTTTTCTACAAAATATATGACATATTTTCCCAGGAACAACAGTTTTCTCCTCAAGAATACGACATCACCTCCCAGAAATGCCAGGTTTCTCCCATAATATACGGCCCTTTCAAACAGATGGGCCCGTTTTCTCCCCAAGAATATGACGTTTCCTCCCAGAAATACAAGTATTCTGTCCAAAAATAGGACATTTTCTCCAAGAAATACCAGATTTCTCTCTCAAAAAATGACATTTTCTGCCAGAAATACCCCTTTTCTCTCGGAAATATGACATCGTCTCCCAGAAATTGCAGTTTTCTCCTCAAAAATTTGACGCTTTCTGCCAGAAATAGCAGTTTTCTACAAAAAATACGACATGTATTGCAAGAAATTGCATTTCTATCCCGCAAAGTACAAATCTTTCACACAAGAACACCGCTTTTCTCTTCAGAAATACGGTATTTTCTCCCAGAAATATGACATTTTCTCCCAGAAATTGCAGTTTTGTCCCAAGTAGATGACATTTCCTCCCAGAAATAACAATTTACTAACCAAATTGATGCTATTTTCCCGCAGAAACATCCGTTTTCTATACAAAATATGACATATTTTCCCAGGAACAACAGTTTTCTCCTCAAGAATACGACATCACCTCCCAGAAATGCCAGGTTTCTCCCAAAATATACGGCCCATTCAAACAGATGGGCCCGTTTTCTCCCCAAGAATATGACGTTTCCTCCCAGAAATACAAGTATTCTGTCCAAAAATAGGACATTTTCTCCAAGAAATACCAGATTTCTCTCTCAAAAAATGACATCTTCTGCCAGAAATACCCGTTTTCTCTCAGAAATATGACATCGTCTCCCAGAAATTGCAGTTTTCTCCTCAAAAATTTGACGCTTTCTGCCAGAAATAGCAGTTTTCTACAAAAAATACGACATGTATTGCAAGAAATTGCAGTTCTCTCACCAAAAAGTACAAATCTTTCACACAAGAACACCGCTTTTCTCTTCAGAAATACGGTATTTTCTCCCAGAAATATGACATTTTCTCCCAGAAATTGCAGTTTTGTCCCAAGTAGATGACATTTCCTCCCAGAAATACCAATTTACTATCCAAAAACATGATATTTTCCCCCAGAAACATCCGTTTTCTACAAAATATATGACATATTTTCCCAGGAACAACAGTTTTCTCCTCAAGAATACGACATCACCTCCCAGAAATGCCAGGTTTCTCCCATAATATACGGCCCTTTCAAACAGATGGGCCCGTTTTCTCCCCAAGAATATGACGTTTCCTCCCAGAAATACAAGTATTCTGTCCAAAAATAGGACATTTTCTCCAAGAAATATCAGATTTCTCTCTCAAAAAATGACATTTTCTGCCAGAAATACCCCTTTTCTCTCGGAAATATGACATCGTCTCCCAGAAATTGCAGTTTTCTCCTCAAAAATTTGACGCTTTCTGCCAGAAATAGCAGTTTTCTACAAAAAATACGACATGTATTGCAAGAAATTGCATTTCTATCCCGCAAAGTACAAATCTTTCACACAAGAACACCGCTTTTCTCTTCAGAAATACGGTATTTTCTCCCAGAAATATGACATTTTCTCCCAGAAATTGCAGTTTTGTCCCAAGTAGATGACATTTCCTCCCAGAAATAACAATTTACTAACCAAATTGATGCTATTTTCCCGCAGAAACATCCGTTTTCTATACAAAATATGACATATTTTCCCAGGAACAACAGTTATCTCCTCAAGAATACAACATCACCTCCCAGAAATGCCCGGATTCTACTAAAACATTCGGCCGTTTCAAACAGATAGGCCCGTTTTCTCCCCAAGAATATGACGTTTCCTCCCAGAAATACAAGTATTCTGTCCAAAAATAGGACTTTTTCTCCCAGAAATACCAGATTTCTCTCTCAAAAAATGACATCTTCTGCCTGAAATACCCGTTTTCTCTCGGAAATATGACATCGTCTCCCAGAAATTGCAGTTTTCTCCTCAAAAATTTGATGCTTTCTGCCAGAAATAGCAGTTTTCTACAAAAAATATGACATTTATTGCAAGAAATTGCAGTTCTCTCACCAAAAGTACAAATCTTTCACACAAGAACACCTCTTTTCTCTGCAGAAATACGATATTTTCTCCCAAAAATATGACATTTTCTCCCAGAAATTGCAGTTTTGTCCCAAGTAGATGACATTTCCTCCCAGAAATACCAATTTACTACCCAAAAACATGATATTTTCCCGCAGAAACATCCGTTTTCTATACAAAATATGACATATTTTCCCAGGAACAACAGTTATCTCCTCAAGAATACAACATCACCTCCCAGAAATGCCCGGTTTCTCCCAAAACATACGGCCGTTTCAAACAGATAGGCCCGTTTTCTCCCCAAGAATATGACGTTTCCTCCCAGAAACACGGTATTTTCTCCCAGAAATATGACATTTTCTCCCAGAAATTGCAGTTTTGTCCCAAGTAGATGACATTTCCTCCCAGAAATAACAATTTACTATCCAAAAACATGATATTTTCCCCCAGAAACATCCGTTTTCTATACAAAATATGACATATTTTCCCAGGAACAACAGTTTTCTCCTCAAGAATACGACGTCACCTCCCAGAAATGCCAGGTTTCTCCCAAAATATACGGCCGTTTCAAACAGGTGGGCCCGTTTTCTCCCCAAGAATATGACGTTTCCTCCCAGAAATACAAGTATTCTGTCCAAAAATAGGACATTTTCTCCCAGAAATACCAGATTTCTCTCTCAAAAAATGACATTTTCTGCCAGAAATACCCATTTTCTCTCGGAAATATGACATCGTCTCCCAGAAATTGCAGTTTTCTCCTCAAAAATTTGACGCTTTCTGCCAGAAATAGCAGTTTTTCTACAAAAAATATGACATTTATTGCAAGAAATTGCAGTTCTCTCACCAAAAGTACAAATCTTTCACACAAGAACACCGCTTTTCTCTGCAGAAATACGATATTTTCTCCAAGAAATATGACATTTTCTCCCAGAAATTGCAGTTTTGTCCCAAGTTGATGACATTTCCTCCCAGAAATAACAATTTACTAACCAAATTGATGCTATTTTCCCGCAGAAACATCCGTTTTCTATACAAAATATGACATATTTTCCCAGGAACAACAGTTTTCTCCTCAAGAATACGACATCACCTCCCAGAAATGCCAGGTTTCTCCCAAAATATACGGCCCATTCAAACAGATGGGCCCGTTTTCTCCCCAAGAATATGACGTTTCCTCCCAGAAATACAAGTATTCTGTCCAAAAATAGGACATTTTCTCCCAGAAATACCAGATTTCTCTCTCAAAAAATGACATCTTCTGCCAGAAATACCCGTTTTCTCTCGGAAATATGACATCGTCTCCCAGAAATTGCAGTTTTCTCCTCAAAAATTTGACGCTTTCTGCCAGAAATAGCAGTTTTCTACAAAAAATACGACATGTATTGCAAGAAATTGCATTTCTATCCCGCAAAGTACAAATCTTTCACACAAGAACACCGCTTTTCTCTTCAGAAATACGGTATTTTCTCCCAGAAATATGACATTTTCTCCCAGAAATTGCAGTTTTGTCCCAAGTAGATGACATTTCCTCCCAGAAATACCAATTTACTATCCAAAAACATGATATTTTCCCCCAGAAACATCCGTTTTCTATACAAAATATGACATATTTTCCCAGGAACAACAGTTTTCTCCTCAAGAATACGACTTCACCTCCCAGAAATGCCAGGTTTCTCCCAAAATATACGGCCCATTCAAACAGATGGGCCCGTTTTCTCCCCAAGAATATGACGTTTCCTCCCAGAAATACAAGTATTCTGTCCAAAAATAGGACATTTTCTCCCAGAAATACCAGATTTCTCTCTCAAAAAATGACATCTTCTGCCTGAAATACCCGTTTTCTCTCGGAAATACGACATCGTCTCCCAGAAACTGCAGTTTTCTCCTCAAAAATTTGACGCTTTCTGCCAGAAATAGCAGTTTTCTACAAAAAATATGACATTTATTGCAAGAAATTGCAGTTCTCTCACCAAAAGTACAAATCTTTCACACAAGAACACCTCTTTTCTCTGCAGAAATACGATATTTTCTCTCAGAAATATGACATTTTCTCCCAGAAATTGCAGTTTTGTCCCAAGTAGATGACATTTCCTCCCAGAAATAACAATTTACTATCCAAAAACATGATATTTTCCCCCAGAAACATCCGTTTTCTACAAAATATATGACATATTTTCCCAGGAACAACAGTTTTCTCCTCAAGAATACGACATCACCTCCCAGAAATGCCAGGTTTCTCCCAAAATATACGGCCCTTTCAAACAGATGGGCCCGTTTTCTCCCCAAGAATATGACGTTTCCTCCCAGAAATACGGTATTTTCTCCCAGAAATATGACATTTTCTCCCAGAAATACCAGATTTCTCTCTCAAAAAATGACATCTTCTGCCAGAAATACCCATTTTCTCTCGGAAATATGACATCGTCTCCCAGAAATTGCAGTTTTCTCCTAAAAATTTGACGCTTTCTGCCAGAAATAGCAGTTTTCTACAAAAAATACGACATGTATTGCAAGAAATTGCAGTTCTATCCCGCAAAGTACAAATCTTTCACACAAGAACACCGCTTTTCTCTTCAGAAATACGGTATTTTCTCCCAGAAATATGACATTTTCTCCCAGAAATTGCAGTTTTGTCCCAAGTTGATGACATTTCCTCCCAGAAATAACAATTTACTACCCAAATTGATGGTATTTTCCCGCAGAAACATCCGTTTTCTATACAAAATATGACATATTTTCCCAGGAACAACAGTTTTCTCCTCAAGAATACGACATCACCTCCCAGAAATGCCAGGTTTCTCCCAAAATATACGGCCCATTCAAACAGATGGGCCCGTTTTCTCCCCAAGAATATGACGTTTCCTCCCAGAAATACAAGTATTCTGTCCAAAAATAGGACATTTTCTCCAAGAAATACCAGATTTCTCCCTCAAAAAATGACATTTTCTGCCAGAAATACCCATTTTCTCTCGGAAATATGACATCGTCTCCCAGAAATTGCAGTTTTCTCCTCAAAAATTTGACGCTTTCTGCCAGAAATAGCAGTTTTCTACAAAAAATACGACATGTATTGCAAGAAATTGCATTTCTATCCCGCAAAGTACAAATCTTTCACACAAGAACACCGCTTTTCTCTTCAGAAATACGGTATTTTCTCCCAGAAATATGACATTTTCTCCCAGAAATTGCAGTTTTGTCCCAAGTAGATGACATTTCCTCCCAGAAATACCAATTTACTATCCAAAAACATGATATTTTCCCGCAGAAACATCCGTTTTCTATACAAAATATGACATATTTTCCCAGGAACAACAGTTTTCTCCTCAAGAATACAACATCACCTCCCAGAAATGCCCGGATTCTACTAAAACATTCGGCCGTTTCAAACAGATAGGCCCGTTTTCTCCCCAAGAATATGACGTTTCCTCCCAGAAATACAAGTATTCTGTCCAAAAATAGGACATTTTCTCCCAGAAATACCAGATTTCTCTCTCAAAAAATGACATCTTCTGCCTGAAATACCCGTTTTCTCTCGGAAATATGACATCGTCTCCCAGAAATTGCAGTTTTCTCCTCAAAAATTTGATGCTTTCTGCCAGAAATAGCAGTTTTCTACAAAAAATATGACATTTATTGCAAGAAATTGCAGTTCTCTCACCAAAAGTACAAATCTTTCACACAAGAACACCTCTTTTCTCTGCAGAAATACGATATTTTCTCCCAGAAATATGACATTTTCTCCCAGAAATTGCAGTTTTGTCCCAAGTAGATGACATTTCCTCCCAGAAATACCAATTTACTACCCAAAAACATGATATTTTCCCTCAGAAACATCCGTTTTCTATACAAAATATGACATATTTTCCCAGGAACAACAGTTATCTCCTCAAGAATACAACATCACCTCCCAGAAATGCCCGGTTTCTCCCAAAACATACGGCCGTTTCAAACAGATAGGCCCGTTTTCTCCCCAAGAATATGACGTTTCCTCCCAGAAATACGGTATTTTCTCCCAGAAATATGACATTTTCTCCCAGAAATACCAGATTTCTCTCTCAAAAAATGACATCTTCTGCCAGAAATACCCATTTTCTCTCGGAAATATGACATCGTCTCCCAGAAATTGCAGTTTTCTCCTAAAAATTTGACGCTTTCTGCCAGAAATAGCAGTTTTCTACAAAAAATACGACATGTATTGCAAGAAATTGCATTTCTATCCCGCAAAGTACAAATCTTTCACACAAGAACACCGCTTTTCTCTTCAGAAATACGGTATTTTCTCCCAGAAATATGACATTTTCTCCCAGAAATTGCAGTTTTGTCCCAAGTAGATGACATTTCCTCCCAGAAATACCAATTTACTATCCAAAAACATGATATTTTCCCGCAGAAACATCCGTTTTCTATACAAAATATGACATATTTTCCCAGGAACAACAGTTATCTCCTCAAGAATACAACATCACCTCCCAGAAATGCCCGGATTCTACTAAAACATTCGGCCGTTTCAAACAGATAGGCCCGTTTTCTCCCCAAGAATATGACGTTTCCTCCCAGAAACACGGTATTTTCTCCCAGAAATATGACATTTTCTCCCAGAAATTGCAGTTTTGTCCCAAGTAGATGACATTTCCTCCCAGAAATACCAATTTACTACCCAAATTGATGGTATTTTCCCGCAGAAACATCCGTTTTCTATACAAAATATGACATATTTTCCCAGGAACAACAGTTTTCTCCTCAAGAATACGACGTCACCTCCCAGAAATGCCCGGTTTCTCCCAAAATATACGGTCGTTTCAAACAGATAGGCCCGTTTTCTCCCCAAGAATATGACGTTTCCTCCCAGAAATACAAGTATTCTGTCCAAAAATAGGACATTTTCTCCAAGAAATACCAGATTTCTCTCTCAAAAAATGACATCTTCTGCCTGAAATACCCGTTTTCTCTCGGAAATATGACATCGTCTCCCAGAAATTGCAGTTTTCTCCTCAAAAATTTGACGCTTTCTGCCAGAAATAGCAGTTTTCTACAAAAAATACGACATGTATTGCAAGAAATTGCATTTCTATCCCGCAAAGTACAAATCTTTCACACAAGAACACCGCTTTTCTCTGCAGAAATACGATATTTTCTCCCAGAAATATGACATTTTCTCCCAGAAATTGCAGTTTTGTCCCAAGTTGATGACATTTCCTCCCAGAAATAACAATTTACTAACCAAATTGATGCTATTTTCCCGCAGAAACATCCGTTTTCTATACAAAATATGACATATTTTCCCAGGAACAACAGTTTTCTCCTCAAGAATACGACATCACCTCCCAGAAATGCCAGGTTTCTCCCAAAATATACGGCCCATTCAAACAGATGGGCCCGTTTTCTCCCCAAGAATATGACGTTTCCTCCCAGAAATACAAGTATTCTGTCCAAAAATAGGACATTTTCTCCCAGAAATACCAGATTTCTCTCTCAAAAAATGACATTTTCTGCCAGAAATACCCATTTTCTCTCGGAAATATGACATCGTCTCCCAGAAATTGCAGTTTTCTCCTCAAAAATTTGACGCTTTCTGCCAGAAATAGCAGTTTTCTACAAAAAATACGACATGTATTGCAAGAAATTGCATTTCTATCCCGCAAAGTACAAATCTTTCACACAAGAACACCGCTTTTCTCTTCAGAAATACGGTATTTTCTCCCAGAAATATGACATTTTCTCCCAGAAATTGCAGTTTTGTCCCAAGTAGATGACATTTCCTCCCAGAAATACCAATTTACTATCCAAAAACATGATATTTTCCCCCAGAAACATCCGTTTTCTATACAAAATATGACATATTTTCCCAGGAACAACAGTTTTCTCCTCAAGAATACGACTTCACCTCCCAGAAATGCCAGGTTTCTCCCAAAATATACGGCCCATTCAAACAGATGGGCCCGTTTTCTCCCCAAGAATATGACGTTTCCTCCCAGAAATACAAGTATTCTGTCCAAAAATAGGACATTTTCTCCCAGAAATACCAGATTTCTCTCTCAAAAAATGACATCTTCTGCCTGAAATACCCGTTTTCTCTCGGAAATACGACATCGTCTCCCAGAAACTGCAGTTTTCTCCTCAAAAATTTGACGCTTTCTGCCAGAAATAGCAGTTTTCTACAAAAAATATGACATTTATTGCAAGAAATTGCAGTTCTCTCACCAAAAGTACAAATCTTTCACACAAGAACACCTCTTTTCACTGCAGAAATACGATATTTTCTCTCAGAAATATGACATTTTCTCCCAGAAATTGCAGTTTTGTCCCAAGTTGATGACATTTCCTCCCAGAAATAACAATTTACTATCCAAAACCATGATATTTTCCCCCAGAAACATCCGTTTTCTACAAAATATATGACATATTTTCCCAGGAACAACAGTTATCTCCTCAAGAATACAACATCACCTCCCAGAAATGCCCGGTTTCTCCCAAAACATACGGCCGTTTCAAACAGATAGGCCCGTTTTCTCCCCAAGAATATGACGTTTCCTCCCAGAAACACGGTATTTTCTCCCAGAAATATGACATTTTCTCCCAGAAATTGCAGTTTTGTCCCAAGTAGATGACATTTCCTCCCAGAAATAACAATTTACTATCCAAAAACATGATATTTTCCCCCAGAAACATCCGTTTTCTATACAAAATATGACATATTTTCCCAGGAACAACAGTTTTCTCCTCAAGAATACGACGTCACCTCCCAGAAATGCCCGGTTTCTCCCAAAACATACGGTCGTTTCAAACAGATAGGCCCGTTTTCTCCCCAAGAATATGACGTTTCCTCCCAGAAATACAAGTATTCTGTCCAAAAATAGGACATTTTCTCCCAGAAATACCAGATTTCTCTCTCAAAAAATGACATCTTCTGCCTGAAATACCCGTTTTCTCTCGGAAATATGACATCGTCTCCCAGAAATTGCAGTTTTCTCCTCAAAAATTTGACGCTTTCTGCCAGAAATAGCAGTTTTCTACAAAAAATACGACATGTATTGCAAGAAATTGCATTTCTATCCCGCAAAGTACAAATCTTTCACACAAGAACACCGCTTTTCTCTGCAGAAATACGATATTTTCTCCCAGAAATATGACATTTTCTCCCAGAAATTGCAGTTTTGTCCCAAGTTGATGACATTTCCTCCCAGAAATAACAATTTACTAACCAAATTGATGCTATTTTCCCGCAGAAACATCCGTTTTCTATACAAAATATGACATATTTTCCCAGGAACAACAGTTTTCTCCTCAAGAATACAACATCACCTACCAGAAATGCCAGGTTTCTCCCAAAATATACGGCCCATTCAAACAGATGGGCCCGTTTTCTCCCCAAGAATATGACGTTTCCTCCCAGAAATACAAGTATTCTGTCCAAAAATAGGACATTTTCTCCCAGAAATACCAGATTTCTCTCTCAAAAAATGACATTTTCTGCCAGAAATACCCATTTTCTCTCGGAAATATGACATCGTCTCCCAGAAATTGCAGTTTTCTCCTCAAAAATTTGACGCTTTCTGCCAGAAATAGCAGTTTTCTACAAAAAATACGACATGTATTGCAAGAAATTGCATTTCTATCCCGCAAAGTACAAATCTTTCACACAAGAACACCGCTTTTCTCTTCAGAAATACGGTATTTTCTCCCAGAAATATGACATTTTCTCCCAGAAATTGCAGTTTTGTCCCAAGTAGATGACATTTCCTCCCAGAAATACCAATTTACTATCCAAAAACATGATATTTTCCCCCAGAAACATCCGTTTTCTATACAAAATATGACATATTTTCCCAGGAACAACAGTTTTCTCCTCAAGAATACGACTTCACCTCCCAGAAATGCCAGGTTTCTCCCAAAATATACGGCCCATTCAAACAGATGGGCCCGTTTTCTCCCCAAGAATATGACGTTTCCTCCCAGAAATACAAGTATTCTGTCCAAAAATAGGACATTTTCTCCCAGAAATACCAGATTTCTCTCTCAAAAAATGACATCTTCTGCCTGAAATACCCGTTTTCTCTCGGAAATACGACATCGTCTCCCAGAAACTGCAGTTTTCTCCTCAAAAATTTGACGCTTTCTGCCAGAAATAGCAGTTTTCTACAAAAAATATGACATTTATTGCAAGAAATTGCAGTTCTCTCACCAAAAGTACAAATCTTTCACACAAGAACACCTCTTTTCTCTGCAGAAATACGATATTTTCTCTCAGAAATATGACATTTTCTCCCAGAAATTGCAGTTTTGTCCCAAGTAGATGACATTTCCTCCCAGAAATAACAATTTACTATCCAAAAACATGATATTTTCCCCCAGAAACATCCGTTTTCTACAAAATATATGACATATTTTCCCAGGAACAACAGTTTTCTCCTCAAGAATACGACATCACCTCCCAGAAATGCCAGGTTTCTCCCAAAATATACGGCCCTTTCAAACAGATGGGCCCGTTTTCTCCCCAAGAATATGACGTTTCCTCCCAGAAATACGGTATTTTCTCCCAGAAATATGACATTTTCTCCCAGAAATACCAGATTTCTCTCTCAAAAAATGACATCTTCTGCCAGAAATACCCATTTTCTCTCGGAAATATGACATCGTCTCCCAGAAATTGCAGTTTTCTCCTAAAAATTTGACGCTTTCTGCCAGAAATAGCAGTTTTCTACAAAACATACGACATGTATTGCAAGAAATTGCAGTTCTATCCCGCAAAGTACAAATCTTTCACACAAGAACACCGCTTTTCTCTTCAGAAATACGGTATTTTCTCCTAGAAATATGACATTTTCTCCCAGAAATTGCAGTTTTGTCCCAAGTTGATGACATTTCCTCCCAGAAATAACAATTTACTACCCAAATTGATGGTATTTTCCCGCAGAAACATCCGTTTTCTATACAAAATATGACATATTTTCCCAGGAACAACAGTTTTCTCCTCAAGAATACGACATCACCTCCCAGAAATGCCAGGTTTCTCCCAAAATATACGGCCCATTCAAACAGATGGGCCCGTTTTCTCCCCAAGAATATGACGTTTCCTCCCAGAAATACAAGTATTCTGTCCAAAAATAGGACATTTTCTCCAAGAAATACCAGATTTCTCCCTCAAAAAATGACATTTTCTGCCAGAAATACCCATTTTCTCTCGGAAATATGACATCGTCTCCCAGAAATTGCAGTTTTCTCCTCAAAAATTTGATGCTTTCTGCCAGAAATAGCAGTTTTTCTACAAAAAATATGACATTTATTGCAAGAAATTGCAGTTCTCTCACCAAAAGTACAAATCTTTCACACAAGAACACCTCTTTTCTCTGCAGAAATACGATATTTTCTCCCAGAAATATGACATTTTCTCCCAGAAATTGCAGTTTTGTCCCAAGTAGATGACATTTCCTCCCAGAAATACCAATTTACTACCCAAAAACATGATATTTTCCCGCAGAAACATCCGTTTTCTATACAAAATATGACATATTTTCCCAGGAACAACAGTTATCTCCTCAAGAATACAACATCACCTCCCAGAAATGCCCGGTTTCTCCCAAAACATACGGCCGTTTCAAACAGATAGGCCCGTTTTCTCCCCAAGAATATGACGTTTCCTCCCAGAAATACGGTATTTTCTCCCAGAAATATGACATTTTCTCCCAGAAATACCAGATTTCTCTCTCAAAAAATGACATCTTCTGCCAGAAATACCCATTTTCTCTCGGAAATATGACATCGTCTCCCAGAAATTGCAGTTTTCTCCTAAAAATTTGACGCTTTCTGCCAGAAATAGCAGTTTTCTACAAAAAATACGACATGTATTGCAAGAAATTGCATTTCTATCCCGCAAAGTACAAATCTTTCACACAAGAACACCGCTTTTCTCTTCAGAAATACGGTATTTTCTCCCAGAAATATGACATTTTCTCCCAGAAATTGCAGTTTTGTCCCAAGTAGATGACATTTCCTCCCAGAAATACCAATTTACTATCCAAAAACATGATATTTTCCCCCAGAAACATCCGTTTTCTATACAAAATATGACATATTTTCCCAGGAACAACAGTTATCTCCTCAAGAATACAACATCACCTCCCAGAAATGCCCGGATTCTACTAAAACATTCGGCCGTTTCAAACAGATAGGCCCGTTTTCTCCCCAAGAATATGACGTTTCCTCCCAGAAATACAAGTATTCTGTCCAAAAATAGGACTTTTTCTCCCAGAAATACCAGATTTCTCTCTCAAAAAATGACATCTTCTGCCTGAAATACCCGTTTTCTCTCGGAAATATGACATCGTCTCCCAGAAATTGCAGTTTTCTCCTCAAAAATTTGATGCTTTCTGCCAGAAATAGCAGTTTTCTACAAAAAATATGACATTTATTGCAAGAAATTGCAGTTCTCTCACCAAAAGTACAAATCTTTCACACAAGAACACCTCTTTTCTCTGCAGAAATACGATATTTTCTCCCAGAAATATGACATTTTCTCCCAGAAATTGCAGTTTTGTCCCAAGTAGATGACATTTCCTCCCAGAAATACCAATTTACTACCCAAAAACATGATATTTTCCCGCAGAAACATCCGTTTTCTATACAAAATATGACATATTTTCCCAGGAACAACAGTTATCTCCTCAAGAATACAACATCACCTCCCAGAAATGCCCGGTTTCTCCCAAAACATACGGCCGTTTCAAACAGATAGGCCCGTTTTCTCCCCAAGAATATGACGTTTCCTCCCAGAAACACGGTATTTTCTCCCAGAAATATGACATTTTCTCCCAGAAATTGCAGTTTTGTCCCAAGTAGATGACATTTCCTCCCAGAAATAACAATTTACTATCCAAAAACATGATATTTTCCCCCAGAAACATCCGTTTTCTATACAAAATATGACATATTTTCCCAGGAACAACAGTTTTCTCCTCAAGAATACGACGTCACCTCCCAGAAATGCCCGGTTTCTCCCAAAATATACGGTCGTTTCAAACAGATAGGCCCGTTTTCTCCCCAAGAATATGACGTTTCCTCCCAGAAATACAAGTATTCTGTCCAAAAATAGGACATTTTCTCCCAGAAATACCAGATTTCTCTCTCAAAAAATGACATCTTCTGCCTGAAATACCCGTTTTCTCTCGGAAATATGACATCGTCTCCCAGAAATTGCAGTTTTCTCCTCAAAAATTTGACGCTTTCTGCCAGAAATAGCAGTTTTCTACAAAAAATACGACATGTATTGCAAGAAATTGCATTTCTATCCCGCAAAGTACAAATCTTTCACACAAGAACACCGCTTTTCTCTGCAGAAATACGATATTTTCTCCCAGAAATATGACATTTTCTCCCAGAAATTGCAGTTTTGTCCCAAGTTGATGACATTTCCTCCCAGAAATAACAATTTACTAACCAAATTGATGCTATTTTCCCGCAGAAACATCCGTTTTCTATACAAAATATGACATATTTTCCCAGGAACAACAGTTTTCTCCTCAAGAATACGACATCACCTCCCAGAAATGCCAGGTTTCTCCCAAAATATACGGCCCATTCAAACAGATGGGCCCGTTTTCTCCCCAAGAATATGACGTTTCCTCCCAGAAATACAAGTATTCTGTCCAAAAATAGGACATTTTCTCCCAGAAATACCAGATTTCTCTCTCAAAAAATGACATTTTCTGCCAGAAATACCCATTTTCTCTCGGAAATATGACATCGTCTCCCAGAAATTGCAGTTTTCTCCTCAAAAATTTGACGCTTTCTGCCAGAAATAGCAGTTTTCTACAAAAAATACGACATGTATTGCAAGAAATTGCATTTCTATCCCGCAAAGTACAAATCTTTCACACAAGAACACCGCTTTTCTCTTCAGAAATACGGTATTTTCTCCCAGAAATATGACATTTTCTCCCAGAAATTGCAGTTTTGTCCCAAGTAGATGACATTTCCTCCCAGAAATACCAATTTACTATCCAAAAACATGATATTTTCCCCCAGAAACATCCGTTTTCTATACAAAATATGACATATTTTCCCAGGAACAACAGTTTTCTCCTCAAGAATACGACTTCACCTCCCAGAAATGCCAGGTTTCTCCCAAAATATACGGCCCATTCAAACAGATGGGCCCGTTTTCTCCCCAAGAATATGACGTTTCCTCCCAGAAATACAAGTATTCTGTCCAAAAATAGGACATTTTCTCCCAGAAATACCAGATTTCTCTCTCAAAAAATGACATCTTCTGCCTGAAATACCCGTTTTCTCTCGGAAATACGACATCGTCTCCCAGAAACTGCAGTTTTCTCCTCAAAAATTTGACGCTTTCTGCCAGAAATAGCAGTTTTCTACAAAAAATATGACATTTATTGCAAGAAATTGCAGTTCTCTCACCAAAAGTACAAATCTTTCACACAAGAACACCTCTTTTCTCTGCAGAAATACGATATTTTCTCTCAGAAATATGACATTTTCTCCCAGAAATTGCAGTTTTGTCCCAAGTAGATGACATTTCCTCCCAGAAATAACAATTTACTATCCAAAAACATGATATTTTCCCCCAGAAACATCCGTTTTCTACAAAATATATGACATATTTTCCCAGGAACAACAGTTTTCTCCTCAAGAATACGACATCACCTCCCAGAACTGCCAGGTTTCTCCCAAAATATACGGCCCTTTCAAACAGATGGGCCCGTTTTCTCCCCAAGAATATGACGTTTCCTCCCAGAAATACGGTATTTTCTCCCAGAAATATGACATTTTCTCCCAGAAATACCAGATTTCTCTCTCAAAAAATGACATCTTCTGCCAGAAATACCCATTTTCTCTCGGAAATATGACATCGTCTCCCAGAAATTGCAGTTTTCTCCTAAAAATTTGACGCTTTCTGCCAGAAATAGCAGTTTTCTACAAAAAATACGACATGTATTGCAAGAAATTGCAGTTCTATCCCGCAAAGTACAAATCTTTCACACAAGAACACCGCTTTTCTCTTCAGAAATACGGTATTTTCTCCAAGAAATATGACATTTTCTCCCAGAAATTGCAGTTTTGTCCCAAGTTGATGACATTTCCTCCCAGAAATAACAATTTACTACCCAAATTGATGGTATTTTCCCGCAGAAACATCCGTTTTCTATACAAAATATGACATATTTTCCCAGGAACAACAGTTTTCTCCTCAAGAATACGACATCACCTCCCAGAAATGCCAGGTTTCTCCCAAAATATACGGCCCATTCAAACAGATGGGCCCGTTTTCTCCCCAAGAATATGACGTTTCCTCCCAGAAATACAAGTATTCTGTCCAAAAATAGGACATTTTCTCCAAGAAATACCAGATTTCTCCCTCAAAAAATGACATTTTCTGCCAGAAATACCCATTTTCTCTCGGAAATATGACATCGTCTCCCAGAAATTGCAGTTTTCTCCTCAAAAATTTGACGCTTTCTGCCAGAAATAGCAGTTTTCTACAAAAAATACGACATGTATTGCAAGAAATTGCATTTCTATCCCGCAAAGTACAAATCTTTCACACAAGAACACCGCTTTTCTCTTCAGAAATACGGTATTTTCTCCCAGAAATATGACATTTTCTCCCAGAAATTGCAGTTTTGTCCCAAGTAGATGACATTTCCTCCCAGAAATACCAATTTACTACCCAAAAACATGATATTTTCCCCCAGAAACATCCGTTTTCTACAAAATATATGACATATTTTCCCAGGAACAACAGTTTTCTCCTCAAGAATACGACATCACCTCCCAGAAATGCCAGGTTTCTCCCAAAATATACGGCCCTTTCAAACAGATGGGCCCATTTTCTCCCCAAGAATATGACGTTTCCTCCCAGAAATACAAGTATTCTGTCCAAAAATAGGACATTTTCTCCAAGAAATACCAGATTTCTCTCTCAAAAAATGACATTTTCTGCCAGAAATACCCCTTTTCTCTCGGAAATATGACATCGTCTCCCAGAAATTGCAGTTTTCTCCTCAAAAATTTGACGCTTTCTGCCAGAAATAGCAGTTTTCTACAAAAAACACGACATGTATTGCAAGAAATTGCAGTTCTATCCCGCAAAGTACAAATCTTTCACACAAGAACACTGCTTTTCTCTTCAGAAATACGGTATTTTCTCCCAGAAATATGACATTTTCTCCCAGAAATTGCAGTTTTGTCCCAAGTAGATGACATTTCCTCCCAGAAATACCAATTTACTACCCAAAAACATGATATTTTCCCCCAGAAACATCCGTTTTCTATACAAAATATGAGATATTTTCCCAGGAACAACAGTTATCTCCTCAAGAATACAACATCACCTCCCAGAAATGCCAGGTTTCTCCCAAAACATACGGCCGTTTCAAACAGATGGGCCCGTTTTCTCCCCAAGAATATGACGTTTCCTCCCAGAAATACAAGTATTCTGTCCAAAAATAGGACATTTTCTCCCAGAAATACCAGATTTCTCTCTCAAAAAATGACATCTTCTGCCAGAAATACCCATTTTCTCTCGGAAATATGACATCGTCTCCCAGAAATTGCAGTTTTCTCCTAAAAATTTGACGCTTTCTGCCAGAAATAGCAGTTTTCTACAAAAAATACGACATGTATTGCAAGAAATTGCAGTTCTATCCCGCAAAGTACAAATCTTTCACACAAGAACACCGCTTTTCTCTTCAGAAATACGGTATTTTCTCCCAGAAATATGACATTTTCTCCCAGAAATTGCAGTTTTGTCCCAAGTTGATGACATTTCCTCCCAGAAATAACAATTTACTAACCAAATTGATGCTATTTTCCCGCAGAAACATCCGTTTTCTATACAAAATATGACATATTTTCCCAGGAACAACAGTTATCTCCTCAAGAATACGACATCACCTCCCAGAAATGCCCGGATTCTACTAAAACATTCGGCCGTTTCAAACAGATAGGCCCGTTTTCTCCCCAAGAATATGACGTTTCCTCCCAGAAATACAAGTATTCTGTCCAAAAATAGGACATTTTCTCCCAGAAATACCAGATTTCTCTCTCAAAAAATGACATCTTCTGCCAGAAATACCCGTTTTCTCTCGGAAATATGACATCGTCTCCCAGAAATTGCAGTTTTCTCCTCAAAAATTTGACGCTTTCTGCCAGAAATAGCAGTTTTCTACAAAAAATACGACATGTACTGCAAGAAATTGCATTTCTATCCCGCAAAGTACAAATCTTTCACACAAGAACACCGCTTTTCTCTTCAGAAATACGGTATTTTCTCCCAGAAATATGACATTTTCTCCCAGAAATTGCAGTTTTGTCCCAAGTAGATGACATTTCCTCCCAGAAATACCAATTTACTACCCAAATTGATGGTATTTTCCCGCAGAAACATCCGTTTTCTATAAAAAATATGACATATTTTCCCAGGAACAACAGTTATCTCCTCAAGAATACAACATCACCTCCCAGAAATGCCCGGATTCTACTAAAACATTCGGCCGTTTCAAACAGATAGGCCCGTTTTCTCCCCAAGAATATGACGTTTCCTCCCAGAAATACAAGTATTCTGTCCAAAAATAGGACATTTTCTCCAAGAAATACCAGATTTCTCTCTCAAAAAATGACATCTTCTGCCAGAAATACCCATTTTCTCTCGGAAATATGACATCGTCTCCCAGAAATTGCAGTTTTCTCCTCAAAAATTTGACGCTTTCTGCCAGAAATAGCAGTTTTCTACAAAAAATACGACATGTACTGCAAGAAATTGCATTTCTATCCCGCAAAGTACAAATCTTTCACACAAGAACACCGCTTTTCTCTTCAGAAATACGGTATTTTCTCCCAGAAATATGACATTTTCTCCCAGAAATTGCAGTTTTGTCCCAAGTAGATGACATTTCCTCCCAGAAATACCAATTTACTACCCAAAAACATGATATTTTCCCCCAGAAACATCCGTTTTCTACAAAATATATGACATATTTTCCCAGGAACAACAGTTTTCTCCTCAAGAATACGACATCACCTCCCAGAAATGCCAGGTTTCTCCCAAAATATACGGCCCTTTCAAACAGATGGGCCCATTTTCTCCCCAAGAATATGACGTTTCCTCCCAGAAATACAAGTATTCTGTCCAAAAATAGGACATTTTCTCCAAGAAATACCAGATTTCTCTCTCAAAAAATGACATTTTCTGCCAGAAATACCCGTTTTCTCTCGGAAATATGACATCGTCTCCCAGAAATTGCAGTTTTCTCCTCAAAAATTTGACGCTTTCTGCCAGAAATAGCAGTTTTCTACAAAAAACACGACATGTATTGCAAGAAATTGCAGTTCTATCCCGCAAAGTACAAATCTTTCACACAAGAACACTGCTTTTCTCTTCAGAAATACGGTATTTTCTCCCAGAAATATGACATTTTCTCCCAGAAATTGCAGTTTTGTCCCAAGTAGATGACATTTCCTCCCAGAAATACCAATTTACTACCCAAAAACATGATATTTTCCCCCAGAAACATCCGTTTTCTATACAAAATATGAGATATTTTCCCAGGAACAACAGTTATCTCCTCAAGAATACAACATCACCTCCCAGAAATGCCAGGTTTCTCCCAAAACATACGGCCGTTTCAAACAGATGGGCCCGTTTTCTCCCCAAGAATATGACGTTTCCTCCCAGAAATACAAGTATTCTGTCCAGAAATATGACATTTTCTCCCAGAAATACCAGATTTCTCTCTCAAAAAATGACATCTTCTGCCAGAAATACCCATTTTCTCTCGGAAATATGACATCGTCTCCCAGAAATTGCAGTTTTCTCCTAAAAATTTGACGCTTTCTGCCAGAAATAGCAGTTTTCTACAAAAAATACGACATGTATTGCAAGAAATTGCAGTTCTATCCCGCAAAGTACAAATCTTTCACACAAGAACACCGCTTTTCTCTTCAGAAATACGGTATTTTCTCCCAGAAATATGACATTTTCTCCCAGAAATTGCAGTTTTGTCCCAAGTTGATGACATTTCCTCCCAGAAATAACAATTTACTAACCAAATTGATGCTATTTTCCCGCAGAAACATCCGTTTTCTATACAAAATATGACATATTTTCCCAGGAACAACAGTTTTCTCTTCAAGAATACGACATCACCTCCCAGAAATGCCCGGATTCTACTAAAACATTCGGCCGTTTCAAACAGATAGGCCCGTTTTCTCCCCAAGAATATGACGTTTCCTCCCAGAAATACAAGTATTCTGTCCAAAAATAGGACATTTTCTCCAAGAAATACCAGATTTCTCTCTCAAAAAATGACATCTTCTGCCAGAAATACCCGTTTTCTCTCGGAAATATGACATCGTCTCCCAGAAATTGCAGTTTTCTCCTCAAAAATTTGACGCTTTCTGCCAGAAATAGCAGTTTTCTACAAAAAATACGACATGTATTGCAAGAAATTGCATTTCTATCCCGCAAAGTACAAATCTTTCACACAAGAACACCGCTTTTCTCTTCAGAAATACGGTATTTTCTCCCAGAAATATGACATTTTCTCCCAGAAATTGCAGTTTTGTCCCAAGTAGATGACATTTCCTCCCAGAAATACCAATTTACTACCCAAATTGATGGTATTTTCCCGCAGAAACATCCGTTTTCTATACAAAATATGACATATTTTCCCAGGAACAACAGTTATCTCCTCAAGAATACAACATCACCTCCCAGAAATGCCCGGATTCTACTAAAACATTAGGCCGTTTCAAACAGGTGGGCCCGTTTTCTCCCCAAGAATATGACGTTTCCTCCCAGAAATACAAGTATTCTGTCCAAAAATAGGACATTTTCTCCCAGAAATACCAGATTTCTCTCTCAAAAAATGACATTTTCTGCCAGAAATACCCATTTTCTCTCGGAAATATGACATCGTCTCCCAGAAATTGCAGTTTTCTCCTCAAAAATTTGACGCTTTCTGCCAGAAATAGCAGTTTTCTACAAAAAATACGACATGTATTGCAAGAAATTGCATTTCTATCCCGCAAAGTACAAATCTTTCACACAAGAACACCGCTTTTCTCTTCAGAAATACGGTATTTTCTCCCAGAAATATGACATTTTCTCCCAGAAATTGCAGTTTTGTCCCAAGTAGATGACATTTCCTCCCAGAAATACCAATTTACTATACAAAAACATGATATTTTCCCCCAGAAACATCCGTTTTCTATACAAAATATGAGATATTTTCCCAGGAACAACAGTTATCTCCTCAAGAATACAACATCACCTCCCAGAAATGCCAGGTTTCTCCCAAAACATACGGCCGTTTCAAACAGGTGGGCCCGTTTTCACCCCAAGAATATGACGTTTCCTCCCAGAAATACAAGTATTCTGTCCAAAAATAGGACATTTTCTCCCAGAAATACCAGATTTCTCTCTCAAAAAATGACATCTTCTGCCAGAAATACCCATTTTCTCTCGGAAATATGACATCGTCTCCCAGAAATTGCAGTTTTCTCCTAAAAATTTGACGCTTTCTGCCAGAAATAGCAGTTTTCTACAAAAAATACGACATGTATTGCAAGAAATTGCAGTTCTATCCCGCAAAGTACAAATCTTTCACACAAGAACACCGCTTTTCTCTTCAGAAATATGGTATTTTCTCCCAGAAATATGACATTTTCTCCCAGAAATTGCAGTTTTGTCCCAAGTAGATGACATTTCCTCCCAGAAATACCAATTTACTATCCAAAAACATGATATTTTCCCGCAGAAACATCCGTTTTCTATACAAAATATGACATATTTTCCCAGGAACAACAGTTTTCTCCTCAAGAATACGACATCACCTCCCAGAAATGCCAGGTTTCTCCCAAAATATACGGCCCATTCAAACAGATGGGCCCGTTTTCTCCCCAAGAATATGACGTTTCCTCCCAGAAATACAAGTATTCTGTCCAAAAATAGGACATTTTCTCCCAGAAATACCAGATTTCTCTCTCAAAAAATGACATCTTCTGCCTGAAATACCCATTTTCTCTCGGAAATATGACATCGTCTCCCAGAAATTGCAGTTTTCTCCTCAAAAATTTGACGCTTTCTGCCAGAAATAGCAGTTTTCTACAAAAAATACGACATGTATTGCAAGAAATTGCAGTTCTATCCCGCAAAGTACAAATCTTTCACACAAGAACACCGCTTTTCTCTTCAGAAATACGATATTTTCTCCCAGAAATATGACATTTTCTCCCAGAAATTGCAGTTTTGTCCCAAGTTGATGACATTTCCTCCCAGAAATACCAATTTACTATCCAAAAACATGATATTTTCCCCCAGAAACATCCGTTTTCTATACAAAATATGAGATATTTTCCCAGGAACAACAGTTATCTCCTCAAGAATACAACATCACCTCCCAGAAATGCCAGGTTTCTCCCAAAACATACGGCCGTTTCAAACAGGTGGGCCCGTTTTCACCCCAAGAATATGACGTTTCCTCCCAGAAATACAAGTATTCTGTCCAAAAATAGGACATTTTCTCCCAGAAATACCAGATTTCTCTCTCAAAAAATGACATCTTCTGCCAGAAATACCCATTTTCTCTCGGAAATATGACATCGTCTCCCAGAAATTGCAGTTTTCTCCTAAAAATTTGACGCTTTCTGCCAGAAATAGCAGTTTTCTACAAAAAATACGACATGTATTGCAAGAAATTGCAGTTCTATCCCGCAAAGTACAAATCTTTCACACAAGAACCCTGCTTTTCTCTTCAGAAATACGGTATTTTCTCCCAGAAATATGACATTTTCTCCCAGAAATTGCAGTTTTGTCCCAAGTTGATGACATTTCCTCCCAGAAATAACAATTTACTAACCAAATTGATGGTATTTTCCCGCAGAAACATCCGTTTTCTATACAAATTATGACATATTTTCCCAGGAACAACAGTTATCTCCTCAAGAATACAACATCACCTCCCAGAAATGCCCGGATTCTACTAAAACATTCGGCCGTTTCAAACAGATAGGCCCGTTTTCTCCCCAAGAATATGACGTTTCCTCCCAGAAATACAAGTATTCTGTCCAAAAATAGGACATTTTCTCCAAGAAATACCAGATTTCTCTCTCAAAAAATGACATCTTCTGCCAGAAATACCCATTTTCTCTCGGAAATATGACATCGTCTCCCAGTGTTGTCAGCAACTGCGAGACTGAGAGACCCCCCCACGGGATGTGACGCGATAGGCCCTCTCCCTGCTCTATGATTGATGTGTGGCACGTGCCTTAGGGGCGTACACGAAGCACATAGGTTATATAAGCTAGAGTTCACGTGTAATAAACGCCATTTTGCTGTTCATCATATTGGTGTGTGCGTGCAGTCATTTGGTCCTGGCCTGGTTTTAGGTCAGTACCGCAGGAGGCAATGCAACATTGGTGCCCCGTGTGAGGAACCAGTGCGGAACCCACTTGTGAGGATCCCCCTTGCATGAGAAGCCAACTTGCGTTAAAGTCTCCTGCGTGCCTGCGGAATTTCCAATGCCGTAATGAGGTAATTACGGGTTGGCCGTGGAAGACCGTGGTGTTGCGGTATTTCGCCTAAGGGCGTGCCTGCAGCAGCTGGCTGCTGTGGAAGTTCGGGGGTGGTGATAGCCTGTGGTTGGTGGCAGGTCGCTCTCGAATTCGGGACATCAGTGCCGCGCTGGTGATGGATCAAGTTATTAAGTTGGTCCTTCAGTTCTGTAAGGACTATCACAGCAGGAATGCCCCTTCTAAGAAGGACATTTCAGTTGTACTTATTCGCCTGGAAAAGGAGTGGAATCTTCCCTCCTCTCAGGACATTTTAGATCCTGATAAATGGGATCAGTTTACATCCACGCTTGCGCAGCGTGCGATAGAGGAGCAAAAAGCAGCGGAGCTAAAAATCTGGGGGTTAATTCTTGGGGCTCTTAAAGCCGCTAGAGAAGAAGATAGAATTCCTGAGACTGCATGCGTTATGATGGGTTTGGAATTTACTAACACCGAGAGAAGTGGCGCGGGAAGCGTACTTTCTTGCAGGTCCCCTGAGGAAGAGAACACCGCAGATATGCCCTCAGCTATGGCGGCTAACATCTCGTCCGCACCTTCGGCACCCCCCTTCGCTCCCCCCTCGGCTTCAGCTTCGCATAAACAAGTAGAAGAAGACTGCGCTAAACTGTCTGCACTTTTATCATGCAACACCGGCCAAGTGCAGGAATCCAAGGTCGTTGAAACTCCCCAGCCGTATCCACGACAACCGCTGTATCCTTCTCTGTGTAATCTAATACCACCTGCGGGGGCAGGGAAAGAAGTGAGCTGGGATGGGACACTTGCTGTCTCCTCTGAGGAGGTGGAATGCAGTAACACCCAGGGGGGTGTGGACTGCGGGCAAGGCTCGGGTACGGATTGGTCAAAAGTTAGAGAGGCGGTAGAAGAAAAAACAGCAGAGAGAAAGGGAAGCGATGTAACTTACAGGCGCTCGGATGATAACGTCCGGCCAGCATTGTCCACCCTGATCGCGCCTGAAGGAGTAGGTGGCGTGTGGGCAGCGCTGTCTGCTCAGGTTGCACCCGTAGGAGAAAGACAAAATGACGAGAGCCTCCGGACCCACTCCCTGCCACAGCATTCAGACCCACTGATTCGACCCACACATCCTTTCACAAGATTGAGTGCGTATGCAACCAATCAGAAGCCTCTACAACAGTCAGTGCACGATCAAAGAGAGATGGGTCTGAGGGGAGGGGTGCGGAGCCCACAGCTTCCAGCTGTGACTGAAAAGGATAGTGAAAGGAGAGAGGTGAATTTGCATTTAGGAGTTAAGAGAGATGCACTAACAGATTGTGGAAAGTTTAGATCTAGCCTGTTAGAGGAAGGAAGAGTACTAGAGATCTTCCTGGTAGTAGGGAACGATAACAGAATCCCAGAAGGGGTACCCCTCGATTCGAAAGACATCACACACCTGATAGATTGTGTAGAGAAACAGGGATTGAAATCACTCCTTGCTCTAAATGCATTAGAAGTCCTGACAGCATCAGGTCTTCTCTTTCCTCATGATGTAACGAATCTGATGTGCATGGTTTTTAAGCCAGTGCAGTGTACATTGTGGGCATCAGAATGGGTTCCCTTCAGGGACAGGTGGCCAGATTGAGGCCTGGAGAACAAGCAACAAGGATTTGCTTGTGAGAGCAATGCTCTCAAGGCTTGAGACATCTGCCTTGATATTGAATAGAATGTTTGTCATTTGGAGGTACATTCCAACAGGTACCTGAGACAATGTTGGTATACATTGGGAAAGGTTATGTTTGTATAAGGATCTTTGTAATTTCATACTTATAGATAGTGCCACTAGAGCTATCAGCAATCACTGTAATCAGTAATCTCTAATCTCTCTGTCTATAACTTTACCAGTATCGTAGACTTTAATTGTTTAGCATTGATAACATCACATCAGTTATTGCAGCCCCTTGTTATTTAGGCTTGTTTAGGTTAGAAGATCGAGTAACAGAAGCCTTGACTGCGGCCGGTTTTGTTATCTCTGAGCAAAAAACTCAGAGGGGACCAGGAATTGAATATCTCGGGTATAAGTTTGGCCCGGAGATGGTACGACCGATCGGCCTTGATATTCGTCCCCATATTACCACCCTGTGGGATGTGCAGAAGTTAGTAGGGGCAATCCAGTGGATTCGAGGAGCTTTGGGAATCCCACCTCAGCTTATGAAACCCTTTCATGATCAGCTTAAGGGATCAAACCCGAGGGAGCCTAGGAAACTTACTCCAGAGATGACTGCCGCATGGCATGAAATCCTGCAGAATTGTATGAGAACATTCCTAATGAGATGGGACCCTGATCGGGCTCTCGAGGTAGCAGTAACGAGATGTGAGGCGGGTGCAACGGCAGTGATAGGTCATTCCCTTGATGCTAAGCCCCGACCTCTATGGTGGCTGTTTTCCGTACAGCCCACATGAGCCTATACTTCCTGGCTTGAGATTCTAGCAGTGCTGCTTAAGAAATCTCGATTGCTGTCATTGCGAGCCTTTGCAAAAGAACCTGATGCAATATATCTACAGAGCTCATTTCGTGATACACAACCACTTCCAGATATCCTTCTTACAGCTTTACAGGGATATGGAGGTGCAATTGAATATACTGACTCTCTGCCTATCTTTGAGCTAGCAAAACCCCTCCATGTTTCCCTCCGATGCCGCGTTCAAACTTCCCCTCTGGAAGGGCCTACCTTGTTCACAGATGCCTCCTCATCTACTGGACAAGGAGCTGTAGTGTGGCAAAACTCAGACAATAAGTGGAGCTCAGCTATTTTTTGTGACCGGACAGTTAGCGTACAAATATTGGAAGTTATGGCTGTAACAATAGCACTTCGTCTATGGCAAGAAATTCCATGCAATGTAGTTACTGACTCTGCTTTTGCAGCTAAGCTGCTTGCACGCATGGGTCAAGAAGGACATCCGAGTACTACAGCAGCCGGATTGTTAGAAGAAGCGTTGGCCTCTCGCTCAGCTCCCGTGGCTATACTACATGTCCGCAGTCATTCAGAGGTTCCAGGGTTTTTTACAATGGGTAATGCAGTTGCTGACAAGATTGCAGGTACGTCATGCTTCACTGTCAGAACTGCGCATGATCTTCATGCATCTCTTCATATAGGTGCCAAGGCTTTGGCACGAACCTGTTCTATTCCCTTGCCAACAGCTCGTAATGTAGTTCAGGCATGTCCATATTGCAATTCTGCCCCAACTATTGGTGCAGGTGTTAACCCCCGTGGCTTAAAGCCATTGCAAATCTGGCAGACGGACTTCACATGGGAACCCCGTATGGCCCCTCGTCCATGGCTCGCCGTTACTGTAGATACAGCTTCTTCTATGATATCAGTCACTCAACATACAAGGTGCAATTCGACCGCAGCACAGAGTCATTGGGCCACTGCAATAGCTGCTATGGGGTTGCCCAGCCAGATAAAAACAGATAATGGGTCTTGCTTCATCTCAAAATCGACCCAGGAATGGCTAACAGCTTGGGGGATATCTCATTCCACAGGAATCCCTGGCAACTCTCAGGGACAAGCAATTGTAGAACGTGCCAATCGCCTCCTCAAGGAAAAGTTACGCGTCCTGGGTGAGGGAGAAGGGTATCAGAGTGCGATTCCTGTTAAAAGACAAGCAGAGATTCTATCTAAAGCCATTTACTCATTGAATCACTTTGAACGTGGAGATTGCAGCAGAAGCCCTGTACAGAAACATTGGCAGCCCAAAGTCTTGAGCGAAGGGCCTCCAGTAAAAATAAAAGCAAACAGTGGGGAATGGGAGGTGGGCTGGATGATTCTGGTATGGGGAAGAGGCTATGCAGCAGTAAAACATTGTGAAACGGGAAAAATAATATGGATACCGTCGCGAAAAATTAGGCCAGACATCAGCAAGGAACTAACTGGAACATAAGTCTTCCCTTTACAGCATTGATTCCTGGGAAGGCCCGGACAACAGACAAGATCAGCGAAAGAACAAGAGAAGGAGTTGCTCCTGAACAGCTTACCCACAAAAGAAAGGTGTTCGTGCAACATAATAACTTGTACCAACTGCTAAAACATATCAGAGGCAGTGGACAGAAAGCCTTCATCGCTGTTCACCACAACACAAGAGAGAGAGACATCACATCTTAGAGAGAGCAAAGAAGGATGGAGAACACCACTGATGGGAAGTGCTTCTTGGATGGTTCATCATTGCGACGGGAATGTTTAACTCTGTTTAACTCTATTCTATATTCAGTTATAGTTGCATTAGGTCTAACATTAATACGCTTAGTGCTTATAGTCATATTATACATATAGGCATATAGGTATATAAGTATATAGTCACATTAGGTATATAGGTATATTACACATATATAGGTATAGTGTATGCTGAGACAAATGACTCATATGGCAAATGCTAAGATGAACAAATCAGCATCATCTAAGAATGCAATATATAGTTTTATGTAGAACTCACGTTTAAGATTAAATCATTAGGATTATTAAGTTAATAGGTTGTCATTAGGTTAATAAGTTATAGGGTTATTAGGGTAGGATTATTCTGCGAATCGGGATGTAACGGGGCAAGGCTTAACCGAGAGGACAATGGCATGTATAGGCGCAATGCGGGGATTTCGGGGTGTACGCGGTTAGGGTCCTCTCGAGTTGTAGTAGACTTTCTTGAGCTTGGAGAGGGGGAGATGTTGTCAGCAACTGCGAGACTGAGAGACCCCCCCACGGGATGTGACGCGATAGGCCCTCTCCCTGCTCTATGATTGATGTGTGGCACGTGCCTTAGGGGCGTACACGAAGCACATAGGTTATATAAGCTAGAGTTCACGTGTAATAAACGCCATTTTGCTGTTCATCATATTGGTGTGTGCGTGCAGTCATTTGGTCCTGGCCTGGTTTTAGGTCAGTACCGCAGGAGGCAATGCAACATCCCAGAAATTGCAGTTTTCTCCTAAAAATTTGACGCTTTCTGCCAGAAATAGCAGTTTTCTACAAAAAATACGACATGTATTGCAAGAAATTGCAGTTCTATCCCGCAAAGTACAAATCTTTCACACAAGAACACCGCTTTTCTCTTCAGAAATACGGTATTTTCTCCCAGAAATATGACATTTTCTCCCAGAAATTGCAGTTTTGTCCCAAGTTGATGACATTTCCTCCCAGAAATAACAATTTACTAACCAAATTGATGCTATTTTCCCGCAGAAACATCCGTTTTCTATACAAAATATGACATATTTTCCCAGGAACAACAGTTTTCTCCTCAAGAATACAACATCACCTCCCAGAAATGCCCGGATTCTACTAAAACATTCGGCCGTTTCAAACAGATAGGCCCGTTTTCTCCCCAAGAATATGACGTTTCCTCCCAGAAATACAAGTATTCTGTCCAAAAATAGGACATTTTCTCCAAGAAATACCAGATTTCTCTCTCAAAAAATGACATCTTCTGCCAGAAATACCCGTTTTCTCTCAGAAATATGAAATCGTCTCCCAGAAATTGCAGTTTTCTCCTCAAAAATTTGACGCTTTCTGCCAGAAATAGCAGTTTTCTACAAAAAATACGACATGTACTGCAAGAAATTGCAGTTCTATCCCGCAAAGTACAAATCTTTCACACAAGAACACCGCTTTTCTCTTCAGAAATACGGTATTTTCTCCCAGAAATATGACATTTTCTCCCAGAAATTGCAGTTTTGTCCCAAGTAGATGACATTTCCTCACAGAAATAACAATTTACTAACCAAATTGATGCTATTTTCCCGCAGAAACATCCGTTTTCTATACAAAATATGACATATTTTCCCAGGAACAACAGTTATCTCCTCAAGAATACGACATCACCTCCCAGAAATGCCCGGATTCTACTAAAACATTCGGCCGTTTCAAACAGATAGGCCCGTTTTCTCCCCAAGAATATGACGTTTCCTCCCAGAAATACAAGTATTCTGTCCAAAAATAGGACATTTTCTCCAAGAAATACCAGATTTCTCTCTCAAAAAATGACATCTTCTGCCAGAAATACCCGTTTTCTCTCAGAAATATGAAATCGTCTCCCAGAAATTGCAGTTTTCTCCTCAAAAATTTGACGCTTTCTGCCAGAAATAGCAGTTTTCTACAAAAAATACGACATGTACTGCAAGAAATTGCATTTCTATCCCGCAAAGTACAAATCTTTCACACAAGAACACCGCTTTTCTCTTCAGAAATACGGTATTTTCTCCCAGAAATATGACATTTTCTCCCAGAAATTGCAGTTTTGTCCCAAGTAGATGACATTTCCTCACAGAAATAACAATTTACTAACCAAATTGATGCTATTTTCCCGCAGAAACATCCGTTTTCTATACAAAATATGACATATTTTCCCAGGAACAACAGTTTTCTCCTCAAGAATACGACATCACCTCCCAGAAATGCCAGGTTTCTCCCAAAATATACGGCCCATTCAAACAGATGGGCCCGTTTTCTCCCCAAGAATATGACGTTTCCTCCCAGAAATACAAGTATTCTGTCCAAAAATAGGACATTTTCTCCCAGAAATACCAGATTTCTCTCTCAAAAAATGACATCTTCTGCCAGAAATACCCATTTTCTCTCGGAAATATGACATCGTCTCCCAGAAATTGCAGTTTTCTCCTCAAAAATTTGACGCTTTCTGCCAGAAATAGCAGTTTTCTACAAAAAATACGACATGTATTGCAAGAAATTGCATTTCTATCCCGCAAAGTACAAATCTTTCACACAAGAACACCGCTTTTCTCTTCAGAAATACGGTATTTTCTCCCAGAAATATGACATTTTCTCCCAGAAATTGCAGTTTTGTCCCAAGTAGATGACATTTCCTCCCAGAAATAACAATTTACTAACCAAATTGATGCTATTTTCCCGCAGAAACATCCGTTTTCTATACAAAATATGACATATTTTCCCAGGAACAACAGTTTTCTCCTCAAGAATATGACATCACCTCCCAGAAATGCCAGGTTTCTCCCAAAATATACGGCCCATTCAAACAGATGGGCCCGTTTTCTCCCCAAGAATATTACGTTTCCTCCCAGAAATACAAGTATTCTGTCCAAAAATAGGACATTTTCTCCCAGAAATACCAGATTTCTCTCTCAAAAAATGACATCTTCTGCCTGAAATACCCATTTTCTCTCGGAAATATGACATCGTCTCCCAGAAATTGCAGTTTTCTCCTCAAAAATTTGACGCTTTCTGCCAGAAATAGCAGTTTTCTACAAAAAATACGACATGTATTGCAAGAAATTGCAGTTCTATCCCGCAAAGTACAAATCTTTCACACAAGAACCCCGCTTTTCTCTTCAGAAATACGGTATTTTCTCCCAGAAATATGACATTTTCTCCCAGAAATTGCAGTTTTGTCCCAAGTTGATGACATTTCCTCCCAGAAATAACAATTTACTAACCAAATTGATGCTATTTTCCCGCAGAAACATCCGTTTTCTATACAAAATATGACATATTTTCCCAGGAACAACAGTTATCTCCTCAAGAATACAACATCACCTCCCAGAAATGCCCGGATTCTACTAAAACATTCGGCCGTTTCAAACAGATGGGCCCGTTTTCTCCCCAAGAATATGACGTTTCCTCCCAGAAATACAAGTATTCTGTCCAAAAATAGGACATTTTCTCCAAGAAATACCAGATTTCTCTCTCAAAAAATGACATCTTCTGCCTGAAATACCCATTTTCTCTCGGAAATATGACATCGTCTCCCAGAAATTGCAGTTTTCTCCTCAAAAATTTGACGCTTTCTGCCAGAAATAGCAGTTTTCTACAAAAAATACGACATGTATTGCAAGAAATTGCATTTCTATCCCGCAAAGTACAAATCTTTCACACAAGAACACCGCTTTTCTCTTCAGAAATACGGTATTTTCTCCCAGAAATATGACATTTTCTCCCAGAAATTGCAGTTTTGTCCCAAGTAGATGACATTTCCTCACAGAAATAACAATTTACTAACCAAATTGATGCTATTTTCCCGCAGAAACATCCGTTTTCTATACAAAATATATGACATATTTTCCCAGGAACAACAGTTTTCTCCTCAAGAATACGACATCACCTCCCAGAAATGCCAGGTTTCTCCCAAAATATACGGCCCATTCAAACAGATGGGCCCGTTTTCTCCCCAAGAATATGACGTTTCCTCCCAGAAATACAAGTATTCTGTCCAAAAATAGGACATTTTCTCCCAGAAATACCAGATTTCTCTCTCAAAAAATGACATCTTCTGCCTGAAATACCCATTTTCTCTCAGAAATATGACATCGTCTCCCAGAAATTGCAGTTTTCTCCTCAAAAATTTGACGCTTTCTGCCAGAAATAGCAGTTTTCTACAAAAAATACGACATGTATTGCAAGAAATTGCAGTTCTATCCCGCAAAGTACAAATCTTTCACACAAGAACACCGCTTTTCTCTTCAGAAATACGGTATTTTCTCCCAGAAATATGACATTTTCTCCCAGAAATTGCAGTTTTGTCCCAAGTAGATGACATTTCCTCCCAGAAATAACAATTTACTAACCAAATTGATGCTATTTTCCCGCAGAAACATCCGTTTTCTATACAAAATATGACATATTTTCCCAGGAACAACAGTTATCTCCTCAAGAATACAACATCACCTCCCAGAAATGCCCGGATTCTACTAAAACATTCGGCCGTTTCAAACAGATGGGCCCGTTTTCTCCCCAAGAATATGACGTTTCCTCCCAGAAATACAAGTATTCTGTCCAAAAATAGGACATTTTCTCCAAGAAATACCAGATTTCTCTCTCAAAAAATGACATCTTCTGCCAGAAATACCCATTTTCTCTCAGAAATATGACATCGTCTCCCAGAAATTGCAGTTTTCTCCTCAAAAATTTGACGCTTTCTGCCAGAAATAGCAGTTTTCTACAAAAAATACGACATGTATTGCAAGAAATTGCAGTTCTATCCCGCAAAGTACAAATCTTTCACACAAGAACACCGCTTTTCTCTTCAGAAATACGGTATTTTCTCCCAGAAATATGACATTTTCTCCCAGAAATTGCAGTTTTGTCCCAAGTAGATGACATTTCCTCCCAGAAATACCAATTTACTACCCAAATTGATGGTATTTTCCCGCAGAAACATCCGTTTTCTATACAAAATATGACATATTTTCCCAGGAACAACAGTTATCTCCTCAAGAATACGACATCACCTCCCAGAAATGCCCGGTTTCTCCCAAAACATACGGCCCTTTCAAACAGATGGGCCCGTTTTCTCCCCAAGAATATGACGTTTCCTCCCAGAAATACAAGTATTCTGTCCAAAAATAGGACATTTTCTCCCAGAAATACCAGATTTCTCCCTCAAAAAATGACATTTTCTGCCAGAAATACCCCTTTTCTCTCGGAAATATGACATCGTCTCCCAGAAATTGCAGTTTTCTCCTCAAAAATTTGACGCTTTCTGCCAGAAATAGCAGTTTTCTACAAAAAATACGACATGTATTGCAAGAAATTGCATTTCTATCCCGCAAAGTACAAATCTTTCACACAAGAACACCGCTTTTCTCTTCAGAAATACGGTATTTTCTCCCAGAAATATGACATTTTCTGCCAGAAATTGCAGTTTTGTCCCAAGTTGATGACATTTCCTCCCAGAAATAACAATTTACTAACCAAATTGATGCTATTTTCCCGCAGAAACATCCGTTTTCTATACAAAATATGACATATTTTCCCAGGAACAACAGTTTTCTCCTCAAGAATACGACATCACCTCCCAGAAATGCCAGGTTTCTCCCAAAATATACGGCCCATTCAAACAGATGGGCCCGTTTTCTCCCCAAGAATATGACGTTTCCTCCCAGAAATACAAGTATTCTGTCCAAAAATAGGACATTTTCTCCCAGAAATACCAGATTTCTCTCTCAAAAAATGACATTTTCTGCCAGAAATACCCATTTTCTCTCGGAAATATGACATCGTCTCCCAGAAATTGCAGTTTTCTCCTCAAAAATTTGACGCTTTCTGCCAGAAATAGCAGTTTTCTACAAAAAATACGACATGTATTGCAAGAAATTGCAGTTCTATCCCGCAAAGTACAAATCTTTCACACAAGAACCCTGCTTTTCTCTTCAGAAATACGGTATTTTCTCCCAGAAATATGACATTTTCTCCCAGAAATTGCAGTTTTGTCCCAAGTTGATGACATTTCCTCCCAGAAATAACAATTTACTAACCAAATTGATGCTATTTTCCCGCAGAAACATCCGTTTTCTATACAAAATATGACATATTTTCCCAGGAACAACAGTTATCTCCTCAAGAATACAACATCACCTCCCAGAAATGCCAGGTTTCTCCCAAAACATACGGCCGTTTCAAACAGGTGGGCCCGTTTTCACCCCAAGAATATGACGTTTCCTCCCAGAAATACAAGTATTCTGTCCAAAAATAGGACATTTTCTCCCAGAAATACCAGATTTCTCTCTCAAAAAATGACATCTTCTGCCTGAAATACCCATTTTCTCTCGGAAATATGACATCGTCTCCCAGAAATTGCAGTTTTCTCCTAAAAATTTGACGCTTTCTGCCAGAAATAGCAGTTTTCTACAAAAAATACGACATGTATTGCAAGAAATTGCAGTTCTATCCCGCAAAGTACAAATCTTTCACACAAGAACCCTGCTTTTCTCAGCAGAAATACGATATTTTCTCCCAGAAATATGACATTTTCTCCCAGAAATTGCAGTTTTGTCCCAAGTAGATGACATTTCCTCCCAGAAATAACAATTTACTGTCCAAAAACATGATATTTTCCCGCAGAAACATCCGTTTTCTATACAAAATATGACATATTTTCCCAGGAACAACAGTTATCTCCTCAAGAATACAACATCACCTCCCAGAAATGCCCGGATTCTACTAAAACATTCGGCCGTTTCAAACAGATAGGCCCGTTTTCTCCCCAAGAATATGACGTTTCCTCCCAGAAATACAAGTATTCTGTCCAAAAATAGGACATTTTCTCCAAGAAATACCAGATTTCTCTCTCAAAAAATGACATCTTCTGCCAGAAATACCCATTTTCTCTCGGAAATATGACATCGTCTCCCAGAAATTGCAGTTTTCTCCTAAAAATTTGACGCTTTCTGCCAGAAATAGCAGTTTTCTACAAAAAATACGACATGTATTGCAAGAAATTGCAGTTCTATCCCGCAAAGTACAAATCTTTCACACAAGAACACTGCTTTTCTCTTCAGAAATACGGTATTTTCTCCCAGAAATATGACATTTTCTCCCAGAAATTGCAGTTTTGTCCCAAGTAGATGACATTTCCTCCCAGAAATAACAATTTACTATCCAAAAACATGATATTTTCCCCCAGAAACATCCGTTTTCTATACAAAATATGACATATTTTCCCAGGAACAACAGTTTTCTCCTCAAGAATACAACATCACCTCCCAGAAATGCCCAGTTTCTCCCAAAATATACGGTCGTTTCAAACAGATAGGCCCGTTTTCTCCCCAAGAATATGACGTTTCCTCCCAGAAATACAAGTATTCTGTCCAAAAATAGGACATTTTCTCCCAGAAATACCAGATTTCTCTCTCAAAAAATGACATCTTCTGCCTGAAATACCCGTTTTCTCTCGGAAATACGACATCGTCTCCCAGAAACTGCAGTTTTCTCCTCAAAAATTCGACGCTTTCTGCCAGAAATAGCAGTTTTCTACAAAAAATATGACATTTATTGCAAGAAATTGCAGTTCTATCCCGCAAAGTACAAATCTTTCACACAAGAACACCGCTTTTCTCTTCAGAAATACGGTATTTTCTCCCAGAAATATGACATTTTCTCCCAGAAATTGCAGTTTTGTCCCAAGTAGATGACATTTCCTCCCAGAAATACCAATTTACTACCCAAAAACATGATATTTTCCCCCAGAAACATCCGTTTTCTATACAAAATAAGACATATTTTCCCAGGAACAACAGTTTTCTCCTCAAGAATACAACATCACCTCCCAGAAAAGCCCGGATTCTACTAAAACATTCGGCCGTTTCAAACAGATTGGCCCGTTTTCTCCCCAAGAATATGACGTTTCCTCCCAGAAATACAAGTATTCTGTCCAAAAATAGGACATTTTCTCCAAGAAATACCAGATTTCTCTCTCAAAAAATGACTTTTTTCTGCCAGAAATACCCGTTTTCTCTCGGAAATACGACATCATCTCCCAGAAATTGCAGTTTTCTCCTCAAAAATTTGACGCTTTCTGCCAGAAATAGCAGTTTTCTACAAAAAATACGACATGTATTGCAAGAAATTGCATTTCTATCCCGCAAAGTACAAATCTTTCACACAAGAACACCGCTTTTCTCTTCAGAAATACGGTATTTTCTCCCAGAAATATGACATTTTCTCCCAGAAATTGCAGTTTTGTCCCAAGTTGATGACATTTCCTCCCAGAAATAACAATTTACTAACCAAATTGATGCTATTTTCCCGCAGAAACATCCGTTTTCTATACAAAATATGACATATTTTCCCAGGAACAACAGTTTTCTCCTCAAGAATACGACATCACCTCCCAGAAATGCCCGGTTTCTCCCAAAATATACGGCCGTTTCAAACAGATAGGCCCGTTTTCACTCCAAGAATATTACGTTTCCTCCCAGAAATACAAGTATTCTGTCCAAAAATAGGACATTTTCTCCCAGAAATACCAGATTTCTCTCTCAAAAAATGACATCTTCTGCCAGAAATACCCGTTTTCTCTCAGAAATATGACATCATCTCCCAGAAATTGCAGTTTTCTCCTAAAAATTTGACGCTTTCTGCCAGAAATAGCAGTTTTCTACAAAAAATACGACATGTATTGCAAGAAATTGCATTTCTATCCCGCAAAGTACAAATCTTTCACACAAGAACACCGCTTTTCTCTTCAGAAATACGGTATTTTCTCCCAGAAATATGACATTTTCTCCCAGAAATTGCAGTTTTGTCCCAAGTTGATGACATTTCCTCCCAGAAATAACAATTTACTATCCAAAAACATGATATTTTCCCCCAGAAACATCCGTTTTCTATACAAAATATATGACATATTTTCCCAGGAACAACAGTTTTCTCCTCAAGAATACGACATCACCTCCCAGAAATGCCAGGTTTCTCCCAAAATATACGGCCCATTCAAACAGATGGGCCCGTTTTCTCCCCAAGAATATGACGTTTCCTCCCAGAAATACAAGTATTCTGTCCAAAAATAGGACATTTTCTCCCAGAAATACCAGATTTCTCTCTCAAAAAATGACATCTTCTGCCTGAAATACCCATTTTCTCTCGGAAATATGACATCGTCTCCCAGAAATTGCAGTTTTCTCCTCAAAAATTTGACGCTTTCTGCCAGAAATAGCAGTTTTCTACAAAAAATACGACATGTATTGCAAGAAATTGCAGTTCTATCCCGCAAAGTACAAATCTTTCACACAAGAACACCGCTTTTCTCTTCAGAAATACGGTATTTTCTCCCAGAAATATGACATTTTCTCCCAGAAATTGCAGTTTTGTCCCAAGTAGATGACATTTCCTCCCAGAAATAACAATTTACTAACCAAATTGATGCTATTTTCCCGCAGAAACATCCGTTTTCTATACAAAATATATGACATATTTTCCCAGGAACAACAGTTTTCTCCTCAAGAATACGACATCACCTCCCAGAAATGCCAGGTTTCTCCCAAAATATACGGCCCATTCAAACAGATGGGCCCGTTTTCTCCCCAAGAATGTGACGTTTCCTCCCAGAAATACGGTATTTTCTCCCAGAAATATGACATTTTCTCCCAGAAATACCAGATTTCTCTCTCAAAAAATGACTTTTTTCTGCCAGAAATACCCGTTTTCTCTCGGAAATATGACATCATCTCCCAGAAATTGCAGTTTTCTCCTCAAAAATTTGACGCTTTCTGCCAGAAATAGCAGTTTTCTACAAAAAATACGACATGTATTGCAAGAAATTGCATTTCTATCCCGCAAAGTACAAATCTTTCACACAAGAACACCGCTTTTCTCTTCAGAAATACGGTATTTTCTCCCAGAAATATGACATTTTCTCCCAGAAATTGCAGTTTTGTCCCAAGTAGATGACATTTCCTCACAGAAATAACAATTTACTAACCAAATTGATGCTATTTTCCCGCAGAAACATCCGTTTTCTATACAAAATATATGACATATTTTCCCAGGAACAACAGTTTTCTCCTCAAGAATACGACATCACCTCCCAGAAATGCCAGGTTTCTCCCAAAATATACGGCCCATTCAAACAGATGGGCCCGTTTTCTCCCCAAGAATATGACGTTTCCTCCCAGAAATACAAGTATTCTGTCCAAAAATAGGACATTTTCTCCCAGAAATACCAGATTTCTCTCTCAAAAAATGACATCTTCTGCCAGAAATACCCATTTTCTCTCAGAAATATGACATCGTCTCCCAGAAATTGCAGTTTTCTCCTCAAAAATTTGACGCTTTCTGCCAGAAATAGCAGTTTTCTACAAAAAATACGACATGCATTGCAAGAAATTGCAGTTCTATCCCGCAAAGTACAAATCTTTCACACAAGAACACCGCTTTTCTCTTCAGAAATACGGTATTTTCTCCCAGAAATATGACATTTTCTCCCAGAAATTGCAGTTTTGTCCCAAGTAGATGACATTTCCTCCCAGAAATAACAATTTACTAACCAAATTGATGCTATTTTCCCGCAGAAACATCCGTTTTCTATACAAAATATGACATATTTTCCCAGGAACAACAGTTATCTCCTCAAGAATACAACATCACCTCCCAGAAATGCCCGGATTCTACTAAAACATTCGGCCGTTTCAAACAGATGGGCCCGTTTTCTCCCCAAGAATATGACGTTTCCTCCCAGAAATACAAGTATTCTGTCCAAAAATAGGACATTTTCTCCAAGAAATACCAGATTTCTCTCTCAAAAAATGACATCTTCTGCCAGAAATACCCATTTTCTCTCAAAAATATGACATCGTCTCCCAGAAATTGCAGTTTTCTCCTCAAAAATTTGACGCTTTCTGCCAGAAATAGCAGTTTTCTACAAAAAATACGACATGTATTGCAAGAAATTGCAGTTCTATCCCGCAAAGTACAAATCTTTCACACAAGAACACCGCTTTTCTCTTCAGAAATACGGTATTTTCTCCCAGAAATATGACATTTTCTCCCAGAAATTGCAGTTTTGTCCCAAGTAGATGACATTTCCTCCCAGAAATAACAATTTACTAACCAAATTGATGCTATTTTCCCGCAGAAACATCCGTTTTCTATACAAAATATATGACATATTTTCCCAGGAACAACAGTTTTCTCCTCAAGAATACGACATCACCTCCCAGAAATGCCAGGTTTCTCCCAAAATATACGGCCCATTCAAACAGATGGGCCCGTTTTCTCCCCAAGAATGTGACGTTTCCTCCCAGAAATACGGTATTTTCTCCCAGAAATATGACATTTTCTCCCAGAAATACCAGATTTCTCTCTCAAAAAATGACTTTTTTCTGCCAGAAATACCCGTTTTCTCTCGGAAATATGACATCATCTCCCAGAAATTGCAGTTTTCTCCTCAAAAATTTGACGCTTTCTGCCAGAAATAGCAGTTTTCTACAAAAAATACGACATGTATTGCAAGAAATTGCATTTCTATCCCGCAAAGTACAAATCTTTCACACAAGAACACCGCTTTTCTCTTCAGAAATACGGTATTTTCTCCCAGAAATATGACATTTTCTCCCAGAAATTGCAGTTTTGTCCCAAGTAGATGACATTTCCTCACAGAAATAACAATTTACTAACCAAATTGATGCTATTTTCCCGCAGAAACATCCGTTTTCTATACAAAATATATGACATATTTTCCCAGGAACAACAGTTTTCTCCTCAAGAATACGACATCACCTCCCAGAAATGCCAGGTTTCTCCCAAAATATACGGCCCATTCAAACAGATGGGCCCGTTTTCTCCCCAAGAATATGACGTTTCCTCCCAGAAATACAAGTATTCTGTCCAAAAATAGGACATTTTCTCCCAGAAATACCAGATTTCTCTCTCAAAAAATGACATCTTCTGCCTGAAATACCCATTTTCTCTCAGAAATATGACATCGTCTCCCAGAAATTGCAGTTTTCTCCTCAAAAATTTGACGCTTTCTGCCAGAAATAGCAGTTTTCTACAAAAAATACGACATGTATTGCAAGAAATTGCAGTTCTATCCCGCAAAGTACAAATCTTTCACACAAGAACACCGCTTTTCTCTTCAGAAATACGGTATTTTCTCCCAGAAATATGACATTTTCTCCCAGAAATTGCAGTTTTGTCCCAAGTAGATGACATTTCCTCCCAGAAATAACAATTTACTAACCAAATTGATGCTATTTTCCCGCAGAAACATCCGTTTTCTATACAAAATATGACATATTTTCCCAGGAACAACAGTTATCTCCTCAAGAATACAACATCACCTCCCAGAAATGCCCGGATTCTACTAAAACATTCGGCCGTTTCAAACAGATGGGCCCGTTTTCTCCCCAAGAATATGACGTTTCCTCCCAGAAATACAAGTATTCTGTCCAAAAATAGGACATTTTCTCCAAGAAATACCAGATTTCTCTCTCAAAAAATGACATCTTCTGCCAGAAATACCCATTTTCTCTCAAAAATATGACATCGTCTCCCAGAAATTGCAGTTTTCTCCTCAAAAATTTGACGCTTTCTGCCAGAAATAGCAGTTTTCTACAAAAAATACGACATGTATTGCAAGAAATTGCAGTTCTATCCCGCAAAGTACAAATCTTTCACACAAGAACACCGCTTTTCTCTTCAGAAATACGGTATTTTCTCCCAGAAATATGACATTTTCTGCCAGAAATTGCAGTTTTGTCCCAAGTTGATGACATTTCCTCCCAGAAATAACAATTTACTAACCAAATTGATGCTATTTTCCCGCAGAAACATCCGTTTTCTATACAAAATATGACATATTTTCCCAAGAACAACAGTTATCTCCTCAAGAATACAACATCACCTCCCAGAAATGCCAGGTTTCTCCCAAAACATACGGCCGTTTCAAACAGGTGGGCCCGTTTTCACCCCAAGAATATGACGTTTCCTCCCAGAAATACAAGTATTCTGTCCAAAAATAGGACATTTTCTCCCAGAAATACCAGATTTCTCTCTCAAAAAATGACATCTTCTGCCTGAAATACCCATTTTCTCTCGGAAATATGACATCGTCTCCCAGAAATTGCAGTTTTCTCCTAAAAATTTGACGCTTTCTGCCAGAAATAGCAGTTTTCTACAAAAAATACGACATGTATTGCAAGAAATTGCAGTTCTATCCCGCAAAGTACAAATCTTTCACACAAGAACCCTGCTTTTCTCAGCAGAAATACGATATTTTCTCCCAGAAATATGACATTTTCTCCCAGAAATTGCAGTTTTGTCCCAAGTAGATGACATTTCCTCCCAGAAATAACAATTTACTGTCCAAAAACATGATATTTTCCCGCAGAAACATCCGTTTTCTATACAAAATATGACATATTTTCCCAGGAACAACAGTTATCTCCTCAAGAATACAACATCACCTCCCAGAAATGCCCGGATTCTACTAAAACATTCGGCCGTTTCAAACAGATAGGCCCGTTTTCTCCCCAAGAATATGACGTTTCCTCCCAGAAATACAAGTATTCTGTCCAAAAATAGGACATTTTCTCCAAGAAATACCAGATTTCTCTCTCAAAAAATGACATCTTCTGCCAGAAATACCCATTTTCTCTCGGAAATATGACATCGTCTCCCAGAAATTGCAGTTTTCTCCTAAAAATTTGACGCTTTCTGCCAGAAATAGCAGTTTTCTACAAAAAATACGACATGTATTGCAAGAAATTGCAGTTCTATCCCGCAAAGTACAAATCTTTCACACAAGAACACCGCTTTTCTCTTCAGAAATACGGTATTTTCTCCCAGAAATATGACATTTTCTCCCAGAAATTGCAGTTTTGTCCCAAGTAGATGACATTTCCTCCCAGAAATAACAATTTACTATCCAAAAACATGATATTTTCCCCCAGAAACATCCGTTTTCTATACAAAATATGACATATTTTCCCAGGAACAACAGTTTTCTCCTCAAGAATACAACATCACCTCCCAGAAATGCCCAGTTTCTCCCAAAATATACGGTCGTTTCAAACAGATAGGCCCGTTTTCTCCCCAAGAATATGACGTTTCCTCCCAGAAATACAAGTATTCTGTCCAAAAATAGGACATTTTCTCCCAGAAATACCAGATTTCTCTCTCAAAAAATGACATCTTCTGCCTGAAATACCCGTTTTCTCTCGGAAATACGACATCGTCTCCCAGAAACTGCAGTTTTCTCCTCAAAAATTCGACGCTTTCTGCCAGAAATAGCAGTTTTCTACAAAAAATATGACATTTATTGCAAGAAATTGCAGTTCTATCCCGCAAAGTACAAATCTTTCACACAAGAACACCGCTTTTCTCTTCAGAAATACGGTATTTTCTCCCAGAAATATGACATTTTCTCCCAGAAATTGCAGTTTTGTCCCAAGTAGATGACATTTCCTCCCAGAAATACCAATTTACTACCCAAAAACATGATATTTTCCCCCAGAAACATCCGTTTTCTATACAAAATAAGACATATTTTCCCAGGAACAACAGTTTTCTCCTCAAGAATACAACATCACCTCCCAGAAAAGCCCGGATTCTACTAAAACATTCGGCCGTTTCAAACAGATTGGCCCGTTTTCTCCCCAAGAATATGACGTTTCCTCCCAGAAATACAAGTATTCTGTCCAAAAATAGGACATTTTCTCCCAGAAATACCAGATTTCTCTCTCAAAAAATGACATCTTCTGCCAGAAATACCCGTTTTCTCTCGGAAATATGACATCGTTTCCCAGAAATTGCAGTTTTCTCCTCAAAAATTTGACGCTTTCTGCCAGAAATAGCAGTTTTCTACAAAAAATACGACATGTATTGCAAGAAATTGCAGTTCTATCCCGCAAAGTACAAATCTTTCACACAAGAACACTGCTTTTCTCTTCAGAAATACGGTATTTTCTCCCAGAAATATGACATTTTCTCCCAGAAATTGCAGTTTTGTCCCAAGTAGATGACATTTCCTCCCAGAAATAACAATTTACTATCCAAAAACATGATATTTTCCCCCAGAAACATCCGTTTTCTACAAAATATATGACATATTTTCCCAGGAACAACAGTTTTCTCCTCAAGAATACGACATCACCTCCCAGAAATGCCAGGTTTCTCCCAAAATATACGGCCCTTTCAAACAGATGGGCCCGTTTTCTCCCCAAGAATATGACGTTTCCTCCCAGAAATACAAGTATTCTGTCCAAAAATAGGACATTTTCTCCAAGAAATACCAGATTTCTCTGTCAAAAAATGACATCTTCTGCCAGAAATACCCATTTTCTCTCGGAAATATGACATCGTCTCCCAGAAATTGCAGTTTTCTCCTAAAAATTTGACGCTTTCTGCCAGAAATAGCAGTTTTCTACAAAAAATACGACATGTATTGCAAGAAATTGCAGTTCTATCCCGCAAATTACAAATCTTTCACACAAGAACACCGCTTTTCTCTTCAGAAATACGGTATTTTCTCCCAGAAATATGACATTTTCTCCCAGAAATTGCAGTTTTGTCCCAAGTAGATGACATTTCCTCCCAGAAATAACAATTTACTATCCAAAAACATGATATTTTCCCCCAGAAACATCCGTTTTCTATACAAAATATGACATATTTTCCCAGGAACAACAGTTTTCTCCTCAAGAATACAACATCACCTCCCAGAAATGCCCAGTTTCTCCCAAAATATACGGTCGTTTCAAACAGATAGGCCCGTTTTCTCCCCAAGAATATGACGTTTCCTCCCAGAAATACAAGTATTCTGTCCAAAAATAGGACATTTTCTCCCAGAAATACCAGATTTCTCTCTCAAAAAATGACATCTTCTGCCTGAAATACCCGTTTTTCTCTCGGAAATACGACATCGTCTCCCAGAAACTGCAGTTTTCTCCTCAAAAATTCGACGCTTTCTGCCAGAAATAGCAGTTTTCTACAAAAAATATGACATTTATTGCAAGAAATTGCAGTTCTATCCCGCAAAGTACAAATCTTTCACACAAGAACACCGCTTTTCTCTTCAGAAATACGGTATTTTCTCCCAGAAATATGACATTTTCTCCCAGAAATTGCAGTTTTGTCCCAAGTAGATGACATTTCCTCCCAGAAATACCAATTTACTACCCAAAAACATGATATTTTCCCCCAGAAACATCCGTTTTCTATACAAAATAAGACATATTTTCCCAGGAACAACAGTTTTCTCCTCAAGAATACAACATCACCTCCCAGAAAAGCCCGGATTCTACTAAAACATTCGGCCGTTTCAAACAGATTGGCCCGTTTTCTCCCCAAGAATATGACGTTTCCTCCCAGAAATACAAGTATTCTGTCCAAAAATAGGACATTTTCTCCCAGAAATACCAGATTTCTCTCTCAAAAAATGACATTTTCTGCCAGAAATACCCGTTTTCTCTCGGAAATATGACATCATCTCCCAGAAATTGCAGTTTTCTCCTCAAAAATTTGACGCTTTCTGCCAGAAATAGCAGTTTTCTACAAAAAATACGACATGTATTGCAAGAAATTGCATTTCTGTCCCGCAAAGTACAAATCTTTCACACAAGAACACCGCTTTTCTCTTCAGAAATACGGTATTTTCTCCCAGAAATATGACATTTTCTCCCAGAAATTGCAGTTTTGTCCCAAGTTGATGACATTTCCTCCCAGAAATAACAATTTACTAACCAAATTGATGCTATTTTCCCGCAGAAACATCCGTTTTCTATACAAAATATGACATATTTTCCCAGGAACAACAGTTTTCTCTTCAAGAATACGACATCACCTCCCAGAAATGCCAGGTTTCTCCCAAAACATACGGCCGTTTCAAACAGATGGGCCCGTTTTCACTCCAAGAATATTACGTTTCCTCCCAGAAATACAAGTATTCTGTCCAAAAATAGGACATTTTCTCCCAGAAATACCAGATTTCTCTCTCAAAAAATGACATCTTCTGCCAGAAATACCCATTTTCTCTCGGAAATATGACATCATCTCCCAGAAATTGCAGTTTTCTCCTCAAAAATTTGACGCTTTCTGCCAGAAATAGCAGTTTTCTACAAAAAATACGACATGTATTGCAAGAAATTGCAGTTCTATCCCGCAAAGTACAAATCTTTCACACAAGAACACTGCTTTTCTCTTCAGAAATACGGTATTTTCTCCCAGAAATATGACATTTTCTCCCAGAAATTGCAGTTTTGTCCCAAGTAGATGACATTTCCTCCCAGAAATAACAATTTACTATCCAAAAACATGATATTTTCCCCCAGAAACATCCGTTTTCTACAAAATATATGACATATTTTCCCAGGAACAACAGTTTTCTCCTCAAGAATACGACATCACCTCCCAGAAATGCCAGGTTTCTCCCAAAATATACGGCCCTTTCAAACAGATGGGCCCGTTTTCTCCCCAAGAATATGACGTTTCCTCCCAGAAATACAAGTATTCTGTCCAAAAATAGGACATTTTCTCCAAGAAATACCAGATTTCTCTCTCAAAAAATGACTTTTTTCTGCCAGAAATACCCGTTTTCTCTCGGAAATATGACATCATCTCCCAGAAATTGCAGTTTTCTCCTCAAAAATTTGACGCTTTCTGCCAGAAATAGCAGTTTTCTACAAAAAATACGACATGTATTGCAAGAAATTGCATTTCTGTCCCGCAAAGTACAAATCTTTCACACAAGAACACCGCTTTTCTCTTCAGAAATACGGTATTTTCTCCCAGAAATATGACATTTTCTCCCAGAAATTGCAGTTTTGTCCCAAGTTGATGACATTTCCTCCCAGAAATAACAATTTACTAACCAAATTGATGCTATTTTCCCGCAGAAACATCCGTTTTCTATACAAAATATGACATATTTTCCCAGGAACAACAGTTTTCTCTTCAAGAATACGACATCACCTCCCAGAAATGCCAGGTTTCTCCCAAAACATACGGCCGTTTCAAACAGATGGGCCCGTTTTCACTCCAAGAATATTACGTTTCCTCCCAGAAATACAAGTATTCTGTCCAAAAATAGGACATTTTCTCCCAGAAATACCAGATTTCTCTCTCAAAAAATGACATCTTCTGCCAGAAATACCCATTTTCTCTCGGAAATATGACATCATCTCCCAGAAATTGCAGTTTTCTCCTAAAAATTTGACGTTTTCTGCCAGAAATAGCAGTTTTCTACAAAAAATACGACATGTATTGCAAGAAATTGCGTTTCTATCCCGCAAAGTACAAATCTTTCACACAAGAACACCGCTTTTCTCTTCAGAAATACGGTATTTTCTCCCAGAAATATGACATTTTCTCCCAGAAATTGCAGTTTTGTCCCAAGTTGATGACATTTCCTCCCAGAAATAACAATTTACTATCCAAAACCATGATATTTTCCCCCAGAAACATCCGTTTTCTATATAAAATATATGACATATTTTCCCAGGAACAACAGTTTTCTCCTCAAGAATACGACATCACCTCCCAGAAATGCCAGGTTTCTCCCAAAATATACGGCCCATTCAAACAGATGGGCCCGTTTTCTCCCCAAGAATATGACGTTTCCTCCCAGAAATACAAGTATTCTGTCCAAAAATAGGACATTTTCTCCCAGAAATACCAGATTTCTCTCTCAAAAAATGACATCTTCTGCCTGAAATACCCATTTTCTCTCGGAAATACGACATCGTCTCCCAGAAACTGCAGTTTTCTCCTCAAAAATTTGACGCTTTCTGCCAGAAATAGCAGTTTTCTACAAAAAATACGACATGTATTGCAAGAAATTGCAGTTCTATCCCGCAAAGTACAAATCTTTCACACAAGAACACCGCTTTTCTCTTCAGAAATACGGTATTTTCTCCCAGAAATATGACATTTTCTCCCAGAAATTGCAGTTTTGTCCCAAGTTGATGACATTTCCTCCCAGAAATAACAATTTACTAACCAAATTGATGCTATTTTCCCCCAGAAACATCCGTTTTCTATACAAAATATATGACATATTTTCCCAGGAACAACAGTTTTCTCCTCAAGAATACGACATCACCTCCCAGAAATGCCCGGATTCTACTAAAACATTCGGCCGTTTCAAACAGATAGGCCCGCTTTCTCCCCAAGAATGTGACGTTTCCTCCCAGAAATACGGTATTTTTTCCCAGAAATATGACATTTTCTCCCAGAAATACCAGATTTCTCTCTCAAAAAATGACATCTTCTGCCAGAAATACCCATTTTCTCTCGGAAATATGACATCGTCTCCCAGAAATTGCAGTTTTCTCCTAAAAATTTGACGCTTTCTGCCAGAAATAGCAGTTTTCTACAAAAAATACGACATGTATTGCAAGAAATTGCAGTTCTATCCCGCAAAGTACAAATCTTTCACACAAGAACACTGCTTTTCTCTTCAGAAATACGGTATTTTCTCCCAGAAATATGACATTTTCTCCCAGAAATTGCAGTTTTGTCCCAAGTAGATGACATTTCCTCCCAGAAATAACAATTTACTAACCAAATTGATGCTATTTTCCCGCAGAAACATCCGTTTTCTATACAAAATATATGACATATTTTCCCAGGAACAACAGTTTTCTCCTCAAGAATACGACATCACCTCCCAGAAATGCCAGGTTTCTCCCAAAATATACGGCCCATTCAAACAGATGGGCCCGTTTTCACTCCAAGAATATTACGTTTCCTCCCAGAAATACAAGTATTCTGTCCAAAAATAGGACATTTTCTCCCAGAAATACCAGATTTCTCTCTCAAAAAATGACTTTTTTCTGCCAGAAATACCCGTTTTCTCTCGGAAATATGACATCATCTCCCAGAAATTGCAGTTTTCTCCTAAAAATTTGACGCTTTCTGCCAGAAATAGCAGTTTTCTACAAAAAATACGACATGTATTGCAAGAAATTGCATTTCTATCCCGCAAAGTACAAATCTTTCACACAAGAACACCGCTTTTCTCTTCAGAAATACGGTATTTTCTCCCAGAAATATGACATTTTCTCCCAGAAATTGCAGTTTTGTCCCAAGTTGATGTCATTTCCTCCCAGAAATAACAATTTACTAACCAAATTGATGCTATTTTCCCGCAGAAACATCCGTTTTCTATACAAAATATGACATATTTTCCCAGGAACAACAGTTTTCTCCTCAAGAATACGACATCACCTCCCAGAAATGCCAGGTTTCTCCCAAAATATACGGCCCATTCAAACAGATGGGCCCGTTTTCTCCCCAAGAATATGACGTTTCCTCCCAGAAATACAAGTATTCTGTCCAAAAATAGGACATTTTCTCCAAGAAATACCAGATTTCTCTCTCAAAAAATGACATCTTCTGCCAGAAATACCCGTTTTCTCTCGGAAATATGACATCGTCTCCCAGAAATTGCAGTTTTCTCCTAAAAATTTGACGCTTTCTGCCAGAAATAGCAGTTTTCTACAAAAAATACGACATGTATTGCAAGAAATTGCAGTTCTATCCCGCAAAGTACAAATCTTTCACACAAGAACACTGCTTTTCTCTTCAGAAATACGGTATTTTCTCCCAGAAATATGACATTTTCTCCCAGAAATTGCAGTTTTGTCCCAAGTAGATGACATTTCCTCCCAGAAATAACAATTTACTATCCAAAAACATGATATTTTCCCCCAGAAACATCCGTTTTCTATACAAAATATGACATATTTTCCCAGGAACAACAGTTTTCTCCTCAAGAATACGACATCACCTCCCAGAAATGCCCAGTTTCTCCCAAAATATACGGTCGTTTCAAACAGATAGGCCCGTTTTCTCCCCAAGAATATGACGTTTCCTCCCAGAAATACAAGTATTCTGTCCAAAAATAGGACATTTTCTCCAAGAAATACCAGATTTCTCTCTCAAAAAATGACATCTTCTGCCAGAAATACCCATTTTCTCTCGGAAATATGACATCGTCTCCCAGAAATTGCAGTTTTCTCCTAAAAATTTGACGCTTTCTGCCAGAAATAGCAGTTTTCTACAAAAAATACGACATGTATTGCAAGAAATTGCAGTTCTATCCCGCAAAGTACAAATCTTTCACACAAGAACACTGCTTTTCTCTTCAGAAATACGGTATTTTCTCCAGAAATATGACATTTTCTCCCAGAAATTGCAGTTTTGTCCCAAGTAGATGACATTTCCTCCCAGAAATAACAATTTACTATCCAAAAACATGATATTTTCCCCCAGAAACATCCGTTTTCTATACAAAATATGACATATTTTCCCAGGAACAACAGTTTTCTCCTCAAGAATACGACATCACCTCCCAGAAATGCCCAGTTTCTCCCAAAATATACGGTCGTTTCAAACAGATAGGCCCGTTTTCTCCCCAAGAATATGACGTTTCCTCCCAGAAATACAAGTATTCTGTCCAAAAATAGGACATTTTCTCCCAGAAATACCAGATTTCTCTCTCAAAAATGACATCTTCTGCCAGAAATACCCGTTTTCTCTCAGAAATATGACATCGTCTCCCAGAAATTGCAGTTTTCTCCTCAAAAATTTGACGCTTTCTGCCAGAAATAGCAGTTTTCTACAAAAAATACGACATGTATTGCAAGAAATTGAAGTTCTATCCCGCAAAGTACAAATCTTTCACACAAGAACACCGCTTTTCTCTTCAGAAATACGGTATTTTCTCCCAGAAATATGACATTTTCTCCAGAAATTGCAGTTTTGTCCCAAGTTGATGACATTTCCTCCCAGAAATAACAATTTACTAACCAAATTGATGCTATTTTCCCGCAGAAACATCCGTTTTCTATACAAAAAATATGACATATTTTCCCAGGAACAACAGTTTTCTCCTCAAGAATACGACATCACCTCCCAGAAATGCCAGGTTTCTCCCAAAATATACGGCCCATTCAAACAGATGGGCCCGTTTTCTCCCCAAGAATATGACGTTTCCTCCCAGAAATACAAGTATTCTGTCCAAAAATAGGACATTTTCTCCCAGAAATACCAGATTTCTCTCTCAAAAAATGACATCTTCTGCCTGAAATACCCATTTTCTCTCGGAAATATGACATCGTCTCCAGAAATTGCAGTTTTCTCCTAAAAATTTGACGCTTTCTGCCAGAAATAGCAGTTTTCTACAAAAAATACGACATGTATTGCAAGAAATTGCAGTTCTATCCCGCAAAGTACAAATCTTTCACACAAGAACCCTGCTTTTCTCTTCAGAAATACGATATTTTCTCCCAGAAATATGACATTTTCTCCCAGAAATTGCAGTTTTGTCCCAAGTAGATGACATTTCCTCCCAGAAATAACAATTTACTGTCCAAAAACATGATATTTTCCCGCAGAAACATCCGTTTTCTATACAAAATATGACATATTTTCCCAGGAACAACAGTTATCTCCTCAAGAATACAACATCACCTCCCAGAAATGCCCGGATTCTACTAAAACATTCGGCCGTTTCAAACAGATAGGCCCGTTTTCACCCCAAGAATATGACGTTTCCTCCCAGAAATACAAGTATTCTGTCCAAAAATAGGACATTTTCTCCCAGAAATACCAGATTTCTCTCTCAAAAAATGACATCTTCTGCCAGAAATACCCGTTTTCTCTCGGAAATATGACATCGTTTCCCAGAAATTGCAGTTTTCTCCTCAAAAATTTGACGCTTTCTGCCAGAAATAGCAGTTTTCTACAAAAAATACGACATGTATTGCAAGAAATTGCATTTCTATCCCGCAAAGTACAAATCTTTCACACAAGAACACTGCTTTTCTCTTCAGAAATACGGTATTTTCTCCCAGAAATATGACATTTTCTCCCAGAAATTGCAGTTTTGTCCCAAGTAGATGACATTTCCTCCCAGAAATAACAATTTACTATCCAAAAACATGATATTTTCCCCCAGAAACATCCGTTTTCTACAAAATATATGACATATTTTCCAGGAACAACAGTTTTCTCCTCAAGAATACGACATCACCTCCCAGAAATGCCAGGTTTCTCCCAAAATATACGGCCCTTTCAAACAGATGGGCCCGTTTTCTCCCCAAGAATATGACGTTTCCTCCCAGAAATACAAGTATTCTGTCCAAAAATAGGACATTTTCTCCAAGAAATACCAGATTTCTCTCTCAAAAAATGACTTTTTTCTGCCAGAAATACCCGTTTTCTCTCGGAAATATGACATCGTCTCCCAGAAATTGCAGTTTTCTCCTAAAAATTTGACGCTTTCTGCCAGAAATAGCAGTTTTCTACAAAAAATACGACATGTATTGCAAGAAATTGCATTTCTGTCCCGCAAAGTACAAATCTTTCACACAAGAACACCGCTTTTCTCTTCAGAAATACGGTATTTTCTCCCAGAAATATGACATTTTCTCCCAGAAATTGCAGTTTTGTCCCAAGTTGATGACATTTCCTCCAGAAATAACAATTTACTAACCAAATTGATGCTATTTCCCGCAGAAACATCCGTTTTCTATACAAAATATGACATATTTTCCCAGGAACAACAGTTTTCTCCTCAAGAATACGACATCACCTCCCAGAAATGCCAGGTTTCTCCCAAAATATACGGCCCATTCAAACAGATGGGCCCGTTTTCTCCCCAAGAATATGACGTTTCCTCCCAGAAAATACAAGTATTCTGTCCAAAAATAGGACATTTTCTCCCAGAAATACCAGATTTCTCTCTCAAAAAATGACATCTTCTGCCTGAAATACCCATTTTCTCTCGGAAATACGACATCGTCTCCCAGAAACTGCAGTTTTCTCCTCAAAAATTTGACGCTTTCTGCCAGAAATAGCAGTTTTCTACAAAAAATACGACATGTATTGCAAGAAATTGCAGTTCTATCCCGCAAAGTACAAATCTTTCACACAAGAACACCGCTTTTCTCTTCAGAAATACGGTATTTTCTCCCAGAAATATGACATTTTCTCCAGAAATTGCAGTTTTGTCCCAAGTGATGACATTTCCTCCCAGAAATAACAATTTACTAACCAAATTGATGCTATTTTCCCCCAGAAACATCCGTTTTCTATACAAAATATATGACATATTTTCCCAGGAACAACAGTTTTCTCCTCAAGAATACGACATCACCTCCCAGAAATGCCCGGATTCTACTAAAACATTCGGCCGTTTCAAACAGATAGGCCCGCTTTCTCCCCAAGAATGTGACGTTTCCTCCCAGAAATACGGTATTTTTTCCCAGAAATATGACATTTTCTCCCAGAAATACCAGATTTCTCTCTCAAAAAATGACATCTTCTGCCAGAAATACCCATTTTCTCTCGGAAATATGACATCGTCTCCCAGAAATTGCAGTTTTCTCCTAAAAATTTGACGCTTTCTGCCAGAAATAGCAGTTTTCTACAAAAATACGACATGTATTGCAAGAAATTGCAGTTCTATCCCGCAAAGTACAAATCTTTCACACAAGAACACTGCTTTTCTCTTCAGAATACGGTATTTTCTCCCAGAAATATGACATTTTCTCCCAGAAAATTGCAGTTTTGTCCCAAGTAGATGACATTTCCTCCCAGAAATAACAATTTACTAACCAAATTGATGCTATTTTCCCGCAGAAACATCCGTTTTCTATACAAAATATATGACATATTTTCCCAGGAACAACAGTTTTCTCCTCAAGAATACGACATCACCTCCCAGAAATGCCAGGTTTCTCCCAAAATATACGGCCCATTCAAACAGATGGGCCCGTTTTCACTCCAAGAATATTACGTTTCCTCCAGAAATACAAGTATTCTGTCCAAAAATAGGACATTTTCTCCCAGAAATACCAGATTTCTCTCTCAAAAAATGACTTTTTTCTGCCAGAAATACCCGTTTTCTCTCGGAAATATGACATCATCTCCCAGAAATTGCAGTTTTCTCCTAAAAATTTGACGCTTTCTGCCAGAAATAGCAGTTTTCTACAAAAAATACGACATGTATTGCAAGAAATTGCATTTCTATCCCGCAAAGTACAAATCTTTCACACAAGAACACCGCTTTTCTCTTCAGAAATACGGTATTTTCTCCCAGAAATATGACATTTTCTCCCAGAAATTGCAGTTTTGTCCCAAGTTGATGTCATTTCCTCCCAGAAATAACAATTTACTAACCAAATTGATGCTATTTTCCCGCAGAAACATCCGTTTTCTATACAAAAAATATGACATATTTTCCCAGGAACAACAGTTTTCTCCTCAAGAATACGACATCACCTCCCAGAAATGCCAGGTTTCTCCCAAAATATACGGCCCATTCAAACAGATGGGCCCGTTTTCTCCCCAAGAATATGACGTTTCCTCCCAGAAATACAAGTATTCTGTCCAAAAATAGGACATTTTCTCCCAGAAATACCAGATTTCTCTCTCAAAAAATGACATTTTCTGCCAGAAATACCCATTTTCTCTCGGAAATATGACATCGTCTCCCAGAAATTGCAGTTTTCTCCTCAAAAATTTGACGCTTTCTGCAGAAATAGCAGTTTTCTACAAAAAATACGACATGTATTGCAAGAAATTGCAGTTCTATCCCGCAAAGTACAAATCTTTCACACAAGAACACCGCTTTTCTCTTCAGAAATACGGTATTTTCTCCCAGAAATATGACATTTTCTCCCAGAAATTGCAGTTTTGTCCCAAGTAGATG